>NW_022589666.1:0-334167 GCF_009834535.1 Camelus ferus | reverse complement strand
GCAGTGGAGTTTGCAACTGAAAAGAAACATTGTGTTCCCAACAAGCCAGGTGAAGTACGGCTTTCACACAAACTTATCTCTCAGAACTGAGCATGTGGAGAAACGTTCGTTCATCTAGCACCAAGGGAACGGGTTGCAGGGGAAACTTTTACTCTGGGTTCTCTTTCTTTTTCCTAGTGCCGGTTTGATGTTCCTGCATTTTTCACCGTACAACTGAGTTGGAGCTAGTACCCCGCCATATATATGTATGGAGTGGAGTTTGCAACTGAAAATAAACATTGTGTTCCCAACAAGCTAGGTGAAGGACGGCTTTCACACACAATTAACTATCAGAACTGAGTATGTGGAGAGACTTTCGTTCACCTAGCACAAAGGGAACGGGTTGCATGGGAATCTTTTAATCTGGTTTCTCAGTCTGTTTCCTAGTCCCGGTTTGATGTTCCTGCAGTTTTCCCTGTAAAACAGAGTTGGAGCTAGTACCTCCCCATATATATGTATGGAGTGGAGTTTGCAACTGAAAAGAAACATTGTGTTCCCAACAAGCTAGATGAAGGACGGCTTTCACACACACTTATCTCTCAGAACTGAGCATGTGGAGAAACGTTCTTTCATCGAGAAGCAAGGGATCGGGTTGCAGGAAAAACTTTTACTCTGGGTTATCACTCTTTTCCTAGTGCCGTGTTGAATTTCCTGCAGTTTTAACCAAAAAACCGTGTTGGAGCTTGTATCAACACATATATATGTATGGAGTGGAGTTTGCAACTGAAAAAAACTTTGTGTTCCCAACAAGCTAGTTGAAGTACGGCTTTAACACACATTTTTCCCTCAGAAATGAGCATGTGGAGAGACGTTCGTTCCTCTAGCACAAAGGGAAAGGGTTGCAGGAGGAACTTTTACTCTGGTTTCTCAGTCGGTTTCCTAGTGCCGATTTGATGTTCCTGCACTTTTCACTGTTAAACCGAGTTGGAGCTAGTACCTCCCATATATATTTATGGATTGGAGTTAGAAATTGAAAAGAAACATTGTGTTACCAACAAGCTAGGTGAAGGACGGCTTTCACACACAATTATCTCTCAGAACTAAGCTTTTGGAGAGACGTTCGTTCATCTAGCACCATGGGAACTGGTTGCAGGAGAAAATTTTACTCCGGTTTCTCAGTCTATTTCCTAGTGCCTGTTTGAAGTTCCTGCAGTTTTCACTGTAAAAGCGAGTTGGAGATAGTACCTACCCATATATATGTATGCAGTGGAGTTTGCAACTGAAAAGAAACTTTGTGTTCCCAACAAGCTAGTTGAAGGACGGCTTTCACACACACTAATCTCTCAGAACTAAGCTTTTGGAGAGACGTTCGTTCATCTACCACAAAGGGAACGGTTTGCAGGAGAAGCATTTACACTGGGTTCTCACTCTGTTTCCTAGTGCCGTTTTGATGTTCCTGCAGTTTTCACTGTAAAATCGAGTTGGAGCTAGTACCTCCCCTTATATATGTATGGAGTGGAGTTTGCAACTGAAAAGAAACTTTGTTTTCCCAACAAGCTAGGTGAAGGACGGCTTTCACACACTCTTATCTCTCAGAACTGAGCATGTGAAGAGACCTTCGTTCATCGAGCACCAAGGGAACGTTTTGCAGGAGAAAATTTTACTCTGGATTCTCAGGCTGTTTCCTAGTGCTGGTTTGATGTTCCTGCAGTTTTCACTGTAAAACCGAGTTGGAGCTAGTACCTACCCATATATATGTATGCAGTGGAGTTTGCAACTGAAAAGAAACATTGTGTTCCCAACAAGCCAGGTGAAGTACGGCTTTCACACAAACTTATCTCTCAGAACTGAGCATGTGGAGAGACGTTCGTTCATCTAGCACCAAGGGAACGGGTTGCAGGGGAAACTTTTACTCTGGGTTCTCTTTCTTTTTCCTAGTGCCGGTTTGATGTTCCTGCATTTTTCACCGTACAACTGAGTTGGAGATAGTACCCGGCCATATATATGTATGGAGTGGAGTTTGCAACTGAAAAGAAACATTGTGTTCCCAAAAAGCTAAGTGAAGGACGGCTTTCACACACAATTAACTATCAGAACTAAGCTTGTGGAGAGACGTTAGTTCATTTAGCACCAAGGGAACGGGTTGCAGGAGAAACTTTTACACTGGTTACTCAGTCTTTTTCCTAGTGCCGGTTTGCTCTTCCTGCAGTTTTCACTGTAAAACCGAGTTGGATCTAGTACATAACCATATATATGTATGGAGTGGATTTTGCAACTGAAAAGAAACTTTGTGTACCCAACAAGCTAGTTGAAGGACGGCTTTCACACACAATTATCTCTCAGAAATAAGCTTGTGGACAAACGTTCTTTGATCTAGCACCAAGGGAGCGGGTTGCAGGAGAAACTTTTACTCTGTTTTTCAGTCTGTTTCCTAGTTCCGGTTTCAATTTCCTGCAGGTTTCACTGTAAAACCGAGTTGGAGCTAGTACCTCCCCATATATATGTATGGAGAGGATTTTGCAACTGAAAAGAAACTTTGTGTTCCCAACAAGCTAGGTGAAGGACGGCTTTCACACACACTTATCTCTCAGAACAGACCATGTGGAGAGACGTTCTTTCATTTATCACAAAGGGAACGTGTTGCAGGAGAAAATTTTACTCTGGTTTCTCAGTCGGTTTCCTAGTGCCGGTTTGATGTTCCTGCAGTTTTCACTGTAGAACCGAGTTGGAGCTAGTACCTACCCATATATATGTATGCAGTGGAGTTTGCAACTGAAAAGAAACATTGTGTTCCCAACAAGCCAGGTGAAGGACGGCTTTCACACACACTTATCTCTCAGAACTGAGCATGTGGAGAGACGTTCGTTCATCTAGCACCAAGGGAACGGTTTGCAGGAGAAACTTTTACTCTGGGTTCTCTGTCTGTTTTCTAGTGCCGGTTTGATGTTCCTGCATTTTTCACTGTACAACCGAGTTGGAGCTAGTACCCCGCCATATATATGTATGTATTGGAGTTTGCAACTGAAAAGATACTTTGTTTTCCCAACAAGCTAGGTGAAGGACGGCTTTCACACACACATATCTCTCAGAACTGAGCATGTGGAGAGATGTTCGTTCATCGAGCACCAAGGGAACGGTTTGCAGGGGAAAGTTTTACTCTGGTTTCTCAGTCTGTTTCCTAGTGCTGGTTTGATGTTCCTGCAGTTTTCACTGTAAAAAAAAATTGTAGCTAGTACCTACCCATATATATGTATGGAGTGGTGTTTTCAACTGAAAAGAAACATTGTGTTCCCAACAAGCTAGTTGAAGGACGGCTTTCACACACACTTATCTCTCAGAACTAAGCTTGTTGAGAGACGTTCGTTCATCTACCACCAAGGGAGCGGGTTGCAGGAGAAAATTTTACTCTGGTTTCTCAGTCTGTTTCCTAGTTCCGGTTTCAATTTCCTGCAGGTTTCACTGTAAAACCGAGTTGGAGCTAGTACCTCCCCATATATATGTATGGAGAGGATTTTGCAACTGAAAAGAAACTTTGTGTTCCCAACAAGCTAGGTGAAGGACGGCTTTCACACACACTTATCTCTCAGAACAGACCATGTGGAGAGACGTTCTTTCATTTATCACAAAGGGAACGTGTTGCAGGAGAAAATTTTACTCTGGATTCTCAGTCTGTTTCCTAGTGCCGGTTTGATGTTCCTGCAGTTTTCACTGTAAATCCGAATTGGAGTTAGTACCTCCCCATATATATGTATGGAGTGGAGTTTGCAACTGAAAAGAATCTTTGTGTTCCCAACAAGCTAGGTGAAGGACGGCTTCACACACACTTATCTCTCAGAACTGAGCATGTGGAGAGACATTCGTTCATCAAGCACCAAGGGAAAGGTTTGCAGGAGAAAATTTTACTCTGTTTTCTCAGGCTATTTCCTAGTGCTGGTTTGATGTTCCTGCAGTTTTCACTGTAGAACCGAGTTGGAGCTAGTACCTACCCATATATATGTATGCAGTGGAGTTTGCAACTGAAAAGAAACATTGTGTTCCCAACAAGCCAGGTGAAGGACGGCTTTCACACACACATATCTCTCAGAACTGAGCATGTGGAGATACGTTCGTTCATCTAGCACCAAGGGAACGGTTTGCAGGAGAAACTTTTACTCTGGGTTCTCTGTCTGTTTCCTAGTGCCGGTTTGATGTTCCTGCATTTTTCACCGTACAACCGAGTTGGAGCTAGTACCCCGCCATATATATGTATGTATTGGAGTTTGCAACTGAAAAGAAACTTTGTGTTCCCAACAAGCTAGGTGAAGGACGGCTTTCACACACACATATCTCTCAGAACTGAGCATGTGGAGAGATGTTCGTTCATCGAGCACCAAGGGAACGGTTTGCAGGAGAAAGTTTTACTCTGGTTTCTCAGTCTGTTTCCTAGTGCTGGTTTGATGTTCCTGCAGTTTTCACTGTAAAAACGAATTGTAGCTAGTACCTACCCATATATATGTATGGAGTGGAGTTTTCAACTGAAAAGAAACATTGTGTTCCCAACAAGCTAGGTGAAGGACGGCTTTCACACACACTTATCTCTCAGAACTAAGCTTGTGGAGAGACGTTCGTTCATCTACCACCAAGGGAGCGGGTTGCAGGTGAAACTTTTACTCTCGTTTCTCAGTCTGTTTCCTAGTTCCGGTTTCAATTTCCTGCAGTTTTCACTGTAAAACCGAGTTGGAGCTAGTACCTCCCCATATATATGTATGGAGAGGATTTTGCAACTGAAAAGAAACTTTGTGTTCCCAACAAGCTAGGTGAAGGACGGCTTTCACACACACATATCTCTCATAACAGACCATGTGGAGAGACGTTCGTTCATTTATCACAAAGGGAACGGGTTGCAGGAGAAACTTTTACTCTGGTTTCTCAGGCTGTTTCCTAGTGCTGGTTTGATGTTCCTGCAGTTTTCACTGTAGAACCGAGTTGGAGCTAGTACCTACCCATATATATGTATGCAGTGGAGTTTGCAACTGAAAAGAAACATTGTGTTCCCAACAAGCCAGGTGAAGGACGGCTTTCACACACACTTATCTCTCAGAACTGAGCATGTGGAGAGACGTTCGTTCATCTAGCACCAAGGGAACGGTTTGCAGGAGAAACTTTTACTCTGGGTTCTCTGTCTGTTTTCTAGTGCCGGTTTGATGTTCCTGCATTTTTCACCGTACAACCGAGTTGGAGCTAGTACCCCGCCATATATATGTATGTATTGGAGTTTGCAACTGAAAAGATACTTTGTGTTCCCAACAAGCTATTTGAAGGACGGCTTTCACACACACTTATCTCTCAGAACTGAGCATGTGGAGAGATGTTCGTTCATCGAGCACCAAGGGAACGGTTTGCAGGGGAAAGTTTTACTCTGGATTCTCAGTCTGTTTCCTAGTGCTGGTTTGATGATCCTGCAGTTTTCACTGTAAAAAAAAATTGTAGCTAGTACCTACCCATATATATGTATGGAGTGGTGTTTTCAACTGAAAAGAAACATTGTGTTCCCAACAAGCTATGTGAAGGACGGCTTTCACACACACTTATCTCTCAGAACTAAGCTTGTGGAGAGACGTTCGTTCATCTACCACCAAGGGAGCGGGTTGCAGGAGAAACTATTACTCTCGTTTCTCAGTCTGTTTCCTAGTTCCGGTTTCAATTTCCTGCAGTTTTCACTGTAAAACCGAGTTGGAGCTAGTACCTCCCCATATATATGTATGGAGTGTAGTTTGCAACTGAAAAGAAACTTTGTGTTCCCAACAAGCTAGGTGAAGGACGGCTTTCACACACACATATCTCTCATAACAGACCATGTGGAGAGACGTTCGTTCATTTATCACAAAGGGAACGGGTTGCAGGAGAAACTTTTACTCTGGTTTCTCAGGCTGTTTCCTAGTGCCGGTTTGATATTCCTGCAGTTTTCACTGTAAAACCGAATTGGAGCTAGTACCTCCCCATATATATGTATGGAGTGGAGTATGCAACTGAAAAGGATCTTGTGTTCCCAACAAGCTAGGTGAAGTACGGCTTTCACACACACTTATCTCTCAGAACTGAGCATGTGGAGAGATGTTCGTTCATCTACCACCAAGGGAAGGGGTTGCAGGAGAAACTTTTACTCTGGGTTCTCAGTCTGTTTCCTAGTTCCGGTTTGAATTTCCTGCAGTTTTCACTGTAAAACCGAGTTGGAGCTAGTACCTACCACTATATATGTAAGGAGTGGAGTTTGCAACTGAAAATAAACATTGTGTTACCAACAAGATAAGTGAAGGACGGCTTTCACACACAATTAACTATCCGAACTGAGCATGTGTTGAGACTTTGGTTCATCTAGCACAAAGGGAACGGGTTGCAGGATAAACTTTTACTCTGGTTTCTCAGACTGTTTCCTAGAGCCGGTTTTATGTTCCTGCAGTTTTCACTGTAAAACAGAGTTGGAGCTAGTACCTACCAATATATATATATGGAGAGGAGTTTGCACATGAAAATAATCATTGTGTTCCTAACAAGATAGGTGAAGGACGGCTTTCACACACAATTATCTACCAGAACTGAGAATGTGGAGATACGTTTGTTCATCTAGAACTAAGGGAGAGGGTTGCAGGAGAAAATTTTACTCTGGTTTCTCAGTCTGTTTCCTAGTGCCGGTTTGAAGTTCCTGCAGTTTTCACTGTAAAACCGAGTTGGAGCTAGTACCTCCCCATATATATGTATGGAGTGGAATTGGCAACTGAAAAGAAACTTTGTGTTCCCAACAAGCTAGTTGAAGGACGGCTTTCACACACACTTATATCTCAGAAGTGAGCATGTGGAGAGACTTTCGTTCATCTAGCACCAAGGGAACTGGTTGCTGGAGAAACTTTTACTCTGGTTTCTCAGTCAGTTTCCTAGTGCCGCTTTGAAGTTCCTGCAGTTTTCACTGTAAAACCGAGTTGAAACTAGTACCTCCCCATATATATGTAGGGAGTGGAGTTTGCAACTGAAAAGAAACTTTGTGTTCCCAACAAGCTAGTTGAAGGACGCCTTTCACACACACTTATCTCTGAGAACAGACCATGTGGAGAGACTTTCGTTCATCTAGCAAAAAGGGAACGGGTTGCAGGAGAAACTTTTACTCTGGATTTTCAGTCTGTTTCCTTGTGCCGGTTTGATGTTCCTGCAGTTTTCACTGTAAAACCGATTTGGAGCTAGTACCTCCCCATATATATGTATGGAGTGGAGTTTGCAACTGAAAAGAAACTTTGTGTTCCCAACAACATATGTGAAGTACGGCTTTCACACACACTTATCTCTCAGAACTTAGCATGTGGAGAGACGTTCGTTCATCTAGTAACAAGGGAATGGGTTGCAGGTGAAACTTTTACTCTGGGTTCTCAGTCTGTTTCCTAGTGCTGATTTGATGTTCCTGCATTTTTCACCGTATAACAAAGTTGGAGCTAGTACCCCCCCATGTATATGTATCGAGAGGAATTTGCAACTGAAAAGAAACTTTGTGTTCCCAACAAGCTAATTGAAGGACGGCTTTCACACACACTTCTCTCTGAGAACTAAGCTTTTGGAGAGACCTTCGTTCATCTAGCACCAAAGGAACGGTTTGCAGGAGAAACTTTTACACTGGTTTCACAGTCTTTTTCATCGTCCCGGTTTGAATTTCCTGCAGTTTTCACTGTAAAACCGAGTTGGATCTTATACCTACCCCTATATATGTATGGAATGTTCTTTGCAACTGAAAAGAAACATTGTGTTCCCAACAAGCTAGGTGAAGGACGGATTTCACACACACTTATCTCTCAGAACTGAGCATTTGGAGAGACGTACGTTCATCGAGCACCAAGGGAACGGGTTGCAGGAGAAACTTTTACTCTGTATTCTCAGTCTATTTCCTAGTGCCGGTTTGATGTTCCTGCAATTTTCACTGTAAACCCGAGTTGGAGCTAGTACCTCCCCATATATATGTATGGAGTGGAGTTTGCAACTGAAAAGAAACTTTGTGTTCCCAACAAGCTAGGTGAAGGACGGCTTTCACACACACTTATCTCTCAAAACTGAGCACGTGAAGAGACGTTCTTTCATCTACCACAAAGGAAACGGGATACAGGCGTAATTTTTACTCTGGTTTCTCAGTCTGTTTCCTAGTGCCGGTTTGATGTTTCTGCAGTTTTCACTCTAAAACCGAGTTGGAGCTTGTAGTTCCCCATATATATATTAGGAGTGGGGTTTGCAACTGAAAAGAAACTTTGTGTTCCCAAAAATCTAGGTGAAGACGGCTTTCACACACACTTATCTCTCAGAACTGAGCATGTGGAGAAACGTTCGTTCATCTAGCACCAAGGGAGCGAGTTGCAGTAGGAAAATTTACTCTGGTTTCTCAGTCTGTTTCCTAGTGCCGCTTTGAAGATCCTGCAATTTTCACTGTAAAACCGACTTTGAGCTTGTACCTACCCATATATATATATGGAGTGGAGATTGCAACTGAAAAGAAACTTTGTGTTCCCAACAAGCTAGGTGAAGGACGGCTTTCACACACAATTATCTCTCAGAACAGACCATGTGGAGAGACGTTCGTTCATCTAGCACAAAGGGAACGGGTTGCAGTTGAAACTTTACTCTTGTTTATCAGTCTTTTTCTTAGTGCAGTTTTGATGTTCCTGCAGTTTTCACTGTAAAACCGAGTTGGAGCTAGTACCTACCACTATATATGTAAGGAGTGGAGTTTGCAACTGAAAATAAACATTGTGTTACCAACAAGATAAGTGAAGGACGGCTTTAACACACAATTAAATATCCGAACTGAGCATGTGTTGAGACTTTGGTTCATCTAGCACAAAGGGAACGGGTTGCAGGATAAACTTTTACTCTGGTTTCTCAGACTGTTTCCTAGAGCCGGTTTTATGTTCCTGCAGTTTTCACTGTAAAACAGAGTTGGAGCTAGTACCTACCCATATATATATATGGAGAGGAGTTTGCACATGAAAATAATCATTGTGTTCCCAACAAGATAGGTGAAGGACGGCTTTCACACACAATTATCTACCAGAACTGAGAATGTGGAGATACGTTTGTTCATCTAGAACTAAGGGAGAGGGTTGCAGGAGAAAATTTTACTCTGGTTTCTCAGTCTGTTTCCTAATGCCGGTTTGAAGTTCCTGCAGTTTTCACTGTAAAACCGAGTTGGAGCTAGTACCTCCCCATATATATGTATGGAGTGGAATTGGCAACTGAAAAGAAACTTTGTGTTCCCAACAAGCTAGTTGAAGGACGGCTTTCACACACACTTATATCTCAGAACTGAGCATGTGGAGAGACTTTCGTTCATCTAGCACCAAGGGAACTGGTTGCTGGAGAAACTTTTACTCTGGTTTCTCAGTCTGTTTCCTAGTGCCGGTTTGAAGTTCCTGCAGTTTTCACTGTAAAACCGAGTTGGAGCTAGTACCTCCCCATATATATGTAGGGAGTGGAGTTTGCAACTGAAAAGAAACTTTGTGTTCCCAACAAGCTAGTTGAAGGACGCCTTTCACACACACTTATCTCTGAGAACAGACCATGTGGAGAGACGTTCGTTCATCTAGCAAAAAGGGAACGGGTTGCAGGAGAAACTTTTACTCTGGATTTTCAGTCTGTTTCCTTGTGCCGGTTTGATGTTCCTGCAGTTTTCACTGTAAAACCGATTTGGAGCTAGTACCTCCCCATATATATGTATGGAGTGGAGTTTGCAACTGAAAAGAAACTTTGTGTTCCCAACAACATATGTGAAGTACGGCTTTCACACACACTTATCTCTCAGAACTTAGCATGTGGAGAGACGTTCGTTCATCTAGTAACAAGGGAACGGGTTGCAGGTGAAACTTTTACTCTGGGTTCTCAGTATGTTTCCTAGTGCTGATTTGATGTTCCTGCATTTTTCACCGTATAAAAAAGTTGGAGCTAGTACCCCCCCATGTATATGTATCGAGAGGAATTTGCAACTGAAAAGAAACTTTGTGTTCCCAACAAGCTAATTGAAGGACGGCTTTCACACACACTTCTCTCTGAGAACTAAGCTTTTGGAGAGACCTTCGTTCATCGAGCACCAAAGGAACGGTTTGCAGGAGAAACTTTTACACTGGTTTCACAGTCTTTTTCATCGTCCCGGTTTGAATTTCCTGCAGTTTTCACTGTAAAACCGAGTTGGATCTTATACCTACCCCTATATATGTATGGAATGTTCTTTGCAACTGAAAAGAAACATTGTGTTCCCAACAAGCTAGGTGAAGGACGGATTTCACACACACTTATCTCTCAGAACTGAGCATGTGGAGAGACGTACGTTCATCGAGCACCAAGGGAACGGGTTGCAGGAGAAACTTTTACTCTGTATTCTCAGTCTATTTCCTAGTGCCGGTTTGATGTTCCTGCAATTTTCACTGTAAACCCGAGTTGGAGCTAGTACCTCCCCATATATATGTATGGAGTGGAGTTTGCAACTGAAAAGAAACTTTGTGTTCCCAACAAGCTAGGTGAAGGACGGCTTTCACACACACTTATCTCTCAAAACTGAGCACGTGAAGAGACGTTCTTTCATCTACCACAAAGGAAACGGGATACAGGCGTAATTTTTACTCTGGTTTCTCAGTCTGTTTCCTAGTGCCGGTTTGATGTTTCTGCAGTTTTCACTCTAAAACCGAGTTGGAGCTTGTAGTTCCCCATATATATATAAGGAGTGGGGTTTGCAACTGAAAAGAAACTTTGTGTTCCCAAAAATCTAGGTGAAGACGGCTTTCACACACACTTATCTCTCAGAACTGAGCATGTGGAGAAACGTTCGTTCATCTAGCACCAAGGGAGCGAGTTGCAGTAGGAAAATTTACTCTGGTTTCTCAGTCTGTTTCCTAGTGCCGCTTTGAAGATCCTGCAATTTTCACTGTAAAACCGACTTTGAGCTTGTACCTACCCATATATATATATGGAGTGGAGATTGCAACTGAAAAGAAACTTTGTGTTCCCAACAAGCTAGGTGAAGGACGGCTTTCACACACAATTATCTCTCAGAACAGACCATGTGGAGAGACGTTCGTTCATCTAGCACAAAGGGAACGGGTTGCAGTTGAAACTTTACTCTTGTTTATCAGTCTTTTTCTTAGTGCAGTTTTGATGTTCCTGCAGTTTTCACTGTAAAACCGATTTGGAGCTAGTACCTCCCCATATATATGTATGGAGTGGAGTTTGCAACTGAAAAGAAACTTTGAGTTCCCAACAAGCTAGGTGAAGGACGGCTTTCACACACATATCTCTCAGAAATAAGCTTGTTGAGAGAATTTCGTTCATCTAGCACCAAGGGAACGGGTTGCAGGAGAAACTTTTACTCTGGGTTCTCAGTCTGTTTCCTAGTGCCGATTTGATGTTCCTGCATTTTTCACCGTACAACAGAGTTGGAGCTAATACCCCCCCCATATATATGTATGTAGAGGAGTTTGCAACTGAATAGTAACTTTGTATTCCCAACAACCTAGGTGAAATACGGCTTTCACACACACTTATCTCTCAGAACTGAGCATGTGGAGGGACGTTCGTTCACCTAGCACCAAGGGAAATGTTTGCAGGAGAAACTTTTACTCTGGTTTTTCAGACTTTTTCCTAGTTCCTGTTTGAATTTCCTGCAGTTTTCACTGTAAAACCGAGTTGGAGCTAGTACCTCCCCCTATATATGTATGGAATGGAGTTTGCAAGTGAAAATAAACATTGCGTTACCAACAAGCTAGTTGAAGGACGGCATTCATACACACTTATATTTCAGAACTAAGCTTGTGGAGAGACGTTCGTTCATCTAGAACCAAGGGAGCGGTTTGCAGGAAAAACTTTTACTCTGGTTTCTCAGTCTGTTTCCTAGTGCCGGTTTGAAGTTCCTGCATTTATCCCTGGAAAACAGAGTTTGAGCTAGTACCTACCCATATATATGTATGGAATGGAGTTTGCAACTGAAAAGAAACTTTGTGTTCCCAACCAGCTAGGTGATGGACTGCTTTCACACACACTTATCTCTCTGAACTGAGCACGTGGAGAGACGTTCTTTCATCTAGCACAAAGGGAACGAGTTACAGGCGAATTTTTACTCTGGTTTCTCAGTCTGTTTGCTAGTGCCGGTTTGATGTTCCTGCAGTTTTCACTGTAAAACCGAGTTGGAGCTAGTACCTACCAATATATATATGTATAGAGTGGAGTGTGCAACTGAACAAAACTTTGTGTTCCCAAAAACCTAGGTGAAGGACGGCTTTCACACACACTTATATCTCAGAACTAAGCTTGTGGAGAGACTTCGTTCATCTAGCACCAAGGGAGCGGGTTGCAGTAGAAACTTTTACTCTGGTTTCTCAGTCTGTTTCCTAGTGCCGGTTTGAAATTCCTGCAGTTTTCACCGTAAAACAGATTTGGAGCTAGTACCTCCCCATATATATGTATGGAGTGGAGTTTGCAACTGAAAAGAAACTTTGTGTTCCAAACAAGCTAGGTGAAGGACGGCGTTCACACACACTTATCTCTCAGAACTGAGCATGTGGAGAGACCTTCGTTCATCGAGCACCAAGGGAAAGGTTTGCAGGAGAAAATTTTACTCTGTTTCTCAGGCTATTTCCTAGTGCTGGTTTGATGTTCCTGCAGTTTTCACTGTAGAACCGAGTTGGAGCTAGTACCTACCCATATATATGTATGCAGTGGAGTTTGCAACTGAAAAGAAACATTGTGTTCCCAACAAGCCAGGTGAAGGACGGCTTTCACACACACTTATCTCTCAGAACTGAGCATGTGGAGAGACGTTCGTTCATCTAGCACCAAGGGAACGGTTTGCAGGAGAAACTTTTACTCTGGGTTCTCTGTCTGTTTCCTAGTGCCGGTTTGATGTTCCTGCATTTTTCACCGTACAACCGAGTTGGAGCTAGTACCCCGCCATATATATGTATGTAGTGGAGTTTGCAACTGAAAAGAAACTTTGTATTCCCAAAAGACTAGGTGAAATATGGCTTTCACACACACTTATCTCTCAGAACTGAGCATGTGGAGAGACGTTCGTTCACCAAGCACCAAGGGAACTGTTTGCAGGAGAAACTTTTACTCTGGTTTCTCAGTCTGTTTCCTAGTTCCGGTTTCAATTTCCTGCAGTTTTCACTGTAAAACCGAGTTAGAGCTAGTACCACCCCATATATATGTATGGAGTGGAGTTTGCAACTGAAAATAAACATTGTATTACCAACAAGATAGGTGAAGGACCTCTTTCACACACAATTAACTATCAGAACTGAGCATGTGGAGAGACTTTCGTTCATCTAGCACAAAGGGAAAGGGTTGCAGTTTAAACTTTTACTCTGGTTTCTCAGAATGTTTACTAGAGCCGGTTTTATGTTCCTGCTGTTTTCACTGTAAAACAGAGTTAGAGCTAGTACGTACCCATTTATTTGTACGGAGAGGAGTTTGCAACTGAAAATAAACATTGTGTTCCCAAAAAGTTAGGTGAAGGACGGATTTCACAAACACTTATCTCTCAGAACTGAGCATGTGGAGAGACGTACGTTCATCGAGCACCAAGGGAACGGGTTGCAGGAGAAACTTTTACTCTGGATTCTCAGTCTATTTCCTAGTGCCGGTTTGATGTTCCTGCAATTTTCACTGTAAACCCGAGTTGGAGCTAGTACCTCCCCATATATATGTATGGAGTGGAGTTTGCAACTGAAAAGTAACTTTGTGTTCCCAACAAGCTAGTTGAAGGACGGATTTCACACACACTTATCTCTCAAAACTGAGCACGTGAAGAGACGTTCTTTCATCTACCACAAAGGGAACGGGATACAGGCGAAATTTTTACTCTGGATTCTCAGTCTGTTTCCTAGTGCCGGTTTGATGTTTCTGCAGTTTTCACTCTAAAACCGAGTTGGAGCTTGTAGTTCCCCATATATATATAAGGAGTGGGGTTTGCAACTGAAAAGAAACTTTGTGTTCCCAAAAATCTAGGTGAAGACGGCTTTCACACACACTTATCTCTCAGAACTGAGCATGTGGAGAGACGTTCGTTCATCTAGCACAAAGGGAGCGAGTTGCAGTAGGAACATTTACTCTGGTTTCTCAGTCTGTTTCCTAGTGCCGGTTTGAAGATCCTGCTATTTTCACTGTAAAACCGACTTTGAGCTAGTACCTACCCATATATATATATGGAGTGGAGATTGCAACTGAAAAGAAACTTTGTGTTCCCAACAAGCTAGGTGAAGGACGGCTTTCACACACACTTATCTCTCAGAACAGACCATGTGGAGAGACGTTCGTTCATCTAGCACAAAGGGAACGGGTTGCAGTTGAAACTTTATTCTTGTTTCTCAGTCTTTTTCTTAGTGCCGTTTTGATGTTCCTGCAGTTTTCACTGTAAAACCGATTTGGAGCTAGTACCTCCCCATATATATGTATGGAGTGGAGTTTGCAACTGAAAAGAAACTTTGAGTTCCCAACAAGCTAGGTGAAGGACGGCTTTCACACACACATATCTCTCAGAAATAAGCTTGTTGAGAGAATTTCGTTCATCTAGCACCAAGGGAACGGGTTGCAGGAGAAACTTTTACTCTGGGTTCTCAGTCTGTTTCCTAGTGCCGATTTGATGTTCCTGCATTTTTCACCGTACAACAGAGTTGGAGCTAATACCCCCCCATATATATGTATGTAGAGGAGTTTGCAACTGAATAGTAACTTTGTATTCCCAACAACCTAGGTGAAATACGGCTTTCACACACACTTATCTCTCAGAACTGAGCATGTGGAGGGACGTTCGTTCACCTAGCACCAAGGGAAATGTTTGCAGGAGAAACTTTTACTCTGGTTTTTCAGACTTTTTCCTAGTTCCTGTTTGAATTTCCTGCACTTTTCACTGTAAAACCGAGTTGGAGCTAGTACCTCCCCCTATATATGTATGGAATGGAGTTTGCAAGTGAAAATAAACATTGCGTTACCAACAAGCTAGTTGAAGGACGGCATTCATACACACTTATATTTCAGAACTAAGCTTGTGGAGAGACGTTCGTTCATCTAGAACCAAGGGAGCGGTTTGCAGGAAAAACTTTTACTCTGGTTTCTCAGTCTGTTTCCTAGTGCCGGTTTGAAGTTCCTGCATTTATCCCTGGAAAACAGAGTTTGAGCTAGTACCTACCCATATATATGTATGGAATGGAGTTTGCAACTGAAAAGAAACTTTGTGTTCCCAACCAGCTAGGTGATGGACTGCTTTCACACACACTTATCTCTCTGAACTGAGCACGTGGAGAGACGTTCTTTCATCTAGCACAAAGGGAACGAGTTACAGGCGAATTTTTACTCTGGTTTCTCAGTCTGTTTGCTAGTGCCGGTTTGATGTTCCTGCAGTTTTCACTGTAAAACCGATTTGGAGCTAGTACCTACCAATATATATATGTATAGAGTGGAGTGTGCAACTGAACAAAACTTTGTGTTCCCAAAAACCTAGGTGAAGGACGGCTTTCACACACACTTATATCTCAGAACTAAGCTTGTGGAGAGACTTCGTTCATCTAGCACCAAGGGAGCGGGTTGCAGTAGAAACTTTTACTCTGGTTTCTCAGTCTGTTTCCTAGTGCCGGTTTGAAATTCCTGCAGTTTTCACCGTAAAACAGATTTGGAGCTAGTACCTCCCCATATATATGTATGGAGTGGAGTTTGCAACTGAAAAGAAACTTTGTGTTCCAAACAAGCTAGGTGAAGGACGGCGTTCACACACACTTATCTCTCAGAACTGAGCATGTGGAGAGACCTTCGTTCATCGAGCACCAAGGGAAAGGTTTGCAGGAGAAAATTTTACTCTGTTTCTCAGGCTATTTCCTAGTGCTGGTTTGATGTTCCTGCAGTTTTCACTGTAGAACCGAGTTGGAGCTAGTACCTACCCATATATATGTATGCAGTGGAGTTTGCAACTGAAAAGAAACATTGTGTTCCCAACAAGCCAGGTGAAGGACGGCTTTCACACACACTTATCTCTCAGAACTGAGCATGTGGAGAGACGTTCGTTCATCTAGCACCAAGGGAACGGTTTGCAGGAGAAACTTTTACTCTGGGTTCTCTGTCTGTTTCCTAGTGCCGGTTTGATGTTCCTGCATTTTTCACCGTACAACCGAGTTGGAGCTAGTACCCCGCCATATATATGTATGTAGTGGAGTTTGCAACTGAAAAGAAACTTTGTATTCCCAAAAGACTAGGTGAAATACGGCTTTCACACACAGTAATCTCTCAGAACTGAGCATGTGGAGAGACGTTCGTTCACCTAGCACCAAGGGAACTGTTTGCAGGAGAAACTTTTACTCTGGTTTCTCAGTCTGTTTCCTAGTTCCGGTTTCAATTTCCTGCAGTTTTCACTGTAAAACCGAGTTGGAGCTAGTACCACCCCATATATATGTATGGAGTGGAGTTTTCAACTGAAAATAAACATTGTATTACCAACAAGATAGGTGAAGGACCTCTTTCACACACAATTAACTATCAGAACTGAGCATGTGGAGAGACTTTCGTTCATCTAGCACAAAGGGAAAGGGTTGCAGTTTAAACTTTTACTCTGGTTTCTCAGAATGTTTACTAGAGCCGGTTTTATGTTCCTGCTGTTTTCACTGTAAAACAGAGTTAGAGCTAGTACGTACCCATTTATATGTACGGAGAGGAGTTTGCAACTGAAAATAAACATTGTGTTCCCAAAAAGTTAGGTGAAGGACCGATTTCACAAACACTTATCTATCAGAACTGAGCATGTGGAGAGACGTACGTTCATCGAGCACCAAGGGAACGGGTTGCAGGAGAAACTTTTACTCTGGATTCACAGTCTATTTCCTAGTGCCGGTTTGATGTTCCTGCAATTTTCACTGTAAACCCGAGTTGGAGCTAGTACCTCCCCATATATATGTATGGAGTGGAGTTTGCAACTGAAAAGTAACTTTGTGTTCCCAACAAGCTAGTTGAAGGACGGATTTCACACACACTTATCTCTCAAAACTGAGCACGTGAAGAGACGTTCTTTCATCTACCACAAAGGGAACGGGATACAGGCGAAATTTTTACTCTGGATTCTCAGTCTGTTTCCTAGTGCCGGTTTGATGTTTCTGCAGTTTTCACTCTAAAACCGAGTTGGAGCTTGTAGTTCCCCATATATATATAAGGAGTGGGGTTTGCAACTGAAAAGAAACTTTGTGTTCCCAAAAATCTAGGTGAAGACGGCTTTCACACACACTTATCTCTCAGAACTGAGCATGTGGAGAGACGTTCGTTCATCTAGCACAAAGGGAGCGAGTTGCAGTAGGAACATTTACTCTGGTTACTCAGTCTGTTTCCTAGTGCCGGTTTGAAGATCCTGCTATTTTCACTGTAAAACCGACTTTGAGCTAGTACCTACCCATATATATATGGAGTGGAGATTGCAACTGAAAAGAAACTTTGTGTTCCCAACAAGCTAGGTGAAGGACGGCTTTCACACACACTTATCTCTCAGAACAGACCATGTGGAGAGACGTTCGTTCATCTAGCACAAAGGGAACGGGTTGCAGTTGAAACTTTATTCTTGTTTCTCAGTATTTTTCTTAGTGCCGTTTTGATGTTCCTGCAGTTTTCACTGTAAAACCGATTTGGAGCTAGTACCTCCCCATATATATGTATGGAGTGGAGTTTGCAACTGAAAAGAAACTTTGAGTTCCCAACAAGCTAGGTGAAGGACGGCTTTCACACACACATATCTCTCAGAAATAAGCTTGTTGAGAGAATTTCGTTCATCTAGCACCAAGGGAACGGGTTGCAGGAGAAACTTTTACTCTGGGTTCTCAGTCTGTTTCCTAGTGCCGATTTGATGTTCCTGCATTTTTCACCGTACAACAGAGTTGGAGCTAATACCCCCCCATATATATGTATGTAGAGGAGTTTGCAACTGAATAGTAACTTTGTATTCCCAACAACCTAGGTGAAATACGGCTTTCACACACACTTATCTCTCAGAACTGAGCATGTGGAGGGACGTTCGTTCACCTAGCACCAAGGGAAATGTTTGCAGGAGAAACTTTTACTCTGGTTTTTCAGACTTTTTCCTAGTTCCTGTTTGAATTTCCTGCACTTTCCACTGTAAAACCGAGTTGGAGCTAGTACCTCCCCCTATATATGTATGGAATGGAGTTTGCAAGTGAAAATAAACATTGCGTTACCAACAAGCTAGTTGAAGGACGGCATTCATACACACTTATATTTCAGAACTAAGCTTGTGGAGAGACGTTCGTTCATCTAGAACCAAGGGAGCGGTTTGCAGGAAAAACTTTTACTCCGGTTTCTCAGTCTGTTTCCTAGTGCCGGTTTGAAGTTCCTGCATTTATCCCTGGAAAACAGAGTTTGAGCTAGTACCTACCCATATATATGTATGGAATGGAGTTTGCAACTGAAAAGAAACTTTGTGTTCCCAACCAGCTAGGTGATGGACTGCTTTCACACACACTTATCTCTCTGAACTGAGCACGTGGAGAGACGTTCTTTCATCTAGCACAAAGGGAACGAGTTACAGGCGAATTTTTACTCTGGTTTCTCAGTCTGTTTGCTAGTGCCGGTTTGATGTTCCTGCAGTTTTCACTGTAAAACCGAGTTGGAGCTAGTACCTACCAATATATATATGTATAGAGTGGAGTGTGCAACTGAACAAAACTTTGTGTTCCCAAAAACCTAGGTGAAGGACGGCTTTCACACACACTTATATCTCAGAACTAAGCTTGTGGAGAGACTTCGTTCATCTAGCACCAAGGGAGCGGGTTGCAGTAGAAACTTTTACTCTGGTTTCTCAGTCTGTTTCCTAGTGCCGGTTTGAAATTCCTGCAGTTTTCACCGTAAAACAGATTTGGAGCTAGTACCTCCCCATATATATGTATGGAGTGGAGTTTGCAACTGAAAAGAAACTTTGTGTTCCAAACAAGCTAGGTGAAGGACGGCTTTCACACACACTTATCTCTCAGAACTGAGCATGTGGAGAGACCTTCGTTCATCGAGCACCAAGGGAAAGGTTTGCAGGAGAAAATTTTACTCTGTTTCTCAGGCTATTTCCTAGTGCTGGTTTGATGTTCCTGCAGTTTTCACTGTAGAACCGAGTTGGAGCTAGTACCTACCCATATATATGTATGCAGTGGAGTTTGCAACTGAAAAGAAACATTGTGTTCCCAACAAGCCAGGTGAAGGACGGCTTTCACACACACTTATCTCTCAGAACTGAGCATGTGGAGAGACGTTCGTTCATCTAGCACCAAGGGAACGGGTTGCAGGAGAAACTTTTACTCTGGGTTCTCTGTCTGTTTCCTAGTGCCGGTTTGATGTTCCTGCATTTTTCACCGTACAACCGAGTTGGAGCTAGTACCCCGCCATATATATGTATGTAGTGGAGTTTGCAACTGAAAAGAAACTTTGTATTCCCAAAAAACTAGGTGAAATACGGCTTTCACACACACTTATCTCTCAGAACTGAGCATGTGGAGAGACGTTCGTTCACCTAGCACCAAGGGAACTGTTTGCAGGAGAAACTTTTACTCTGGTTTCTCAGTCTGTTTCCTAGTTCCGGTTTCAATTTCCTGCAGTTTTCACTGTAAAACCGAGTTGGAGCTAGTACCTCCCCATATATATGTATGGAGTGGAGTTTGCAACTGAAAATAAACATTGTATTACCAACAAGATAGGTGAAGGACCTCTTTCACACACAATTAACTATCAGAACTGAGCATGTGGAGAGACTTTCGTTCATCTAGCACAAAGGGAACGGGTTGCAGGTTAAACTTTTACTCTGGTTTCTCAGAATGTTTACTAGAGCCGGTTTTATGTTCCTGCTGTTTTCACTGTAAAACAGAGTTAGAGCTAGTACGTACCCATTTATATGTACGGAGAGGAGTTTGCAACTGAAAATAAACATTGTGTTCCCAAAAAGTTAGGTGAAGGACGGATTTCACAAACACTTATCTATCAGAACTGAGCATGTGGAGAGACGTACGTTCATCGAGCACCAAGGGAACGGGTTGCAGGAGAAACTTTTACTCTGGATTCTCAGTCTATTTCCTAGTGCCGGTTTGATGTTCCTGCAATTTTCACTGTAAACCCGAGTTGGAGCTAGTACCTCCCCATATATATGTATGGAGTGGAGTTTGCAACTGAAAAGTAACTTTGTGTTCCCAACAAGCTAGTTGAAGGACGGATTTCACACACACTTATCTCTCAAAACTGAGCACGTGAAGAGACGTTCTTTCATCTACCACCAAGGGAACGGGATACAGGCGAAATTTTTACTCTGGATTCTCAGTCTGTTTCCTAGTGCCGGTTTGATGTTTCTGCAGTTTTCACTCTAAAACCGAGTTGCAGCTTGTAGTTCCCCATATATATATAAGGAGTGGGTTTGCAACTGAAAAGAAACTTTGTGTTCCCAAAAATCTAGGTGAAGACGGCTTTCACACACACTTATCTCTCAGAACTGAGCATGTGGAGAGACGTTCGTTCATCTAGCACAAGGGAGCGAGTTGCAGTAGGAACATTTACTCTGGTTTCTCAGTCTGTTTCCTAGTGCCGGTTTGAAGATCCTGCTAGTTTTCACTGTAAAACCGACTTTGAGCTAGTACCTACCCCATATATATATATGGAGTGGAGATTGCAACTGAAAAGAACTTTGTGTTCCCAACAAGCTAGGTGAAGGACGGCTTTCACACACACTTATCTCTCAGAACAGACCATGTGGAGAGACGTTCGTTCATCTAGCACAAAGGGAACGGGTTGCAGTTGAAACTTTATTCTTGTTTCTCAGTCTTTTTCTTAGTGCCGTTTTGATGTTCCTGCAGTTTTCACTGTAAAACCGATTTGGAGCTAGTACCTCCCCATATTTATGTATGGAGTGGAGTTTTCAACTGAAAAGAAACTTTGAGTTCCCAACAAGCTAGGTGAAGGACGGCTTTCACACACACATATCTCTCAGAAATAAGCTTGTTGAGAGAATTTCGTTCATCTAGCACCAAGGGAACGGGTTGCAGGAGAAACTTTTACTCTGGGTTCTCAGTCTGTTTCCTAGTGCCGATTTGATGTTCCTGCATTTTTCACCGTACAACAGAGTTGGAGCTAATACCCCCCCCATATATATGTATGTAGAGGAGTTTGCAACTGAAAAGAAACTTTGTATTCCCAACAACCTAGGTGAAATACGGCTTTCACACACACTTATCTCTCAGAACTGAGCATGTGGAGGGACGTTCGTTCACCTAGCACCAAGGGAAATGTTTGCAGGAGAAACTTTTACTCTGGTTTTTCAGACTTTTTCCTAGTTCCTGTTTGAATTTCCTGCACTTTTCACTGTAAAACCGAGTTGGAGCTAGTAACCTCCCCATATATATGTATGGATTGGAGTTTGCAACTGAAAAGAAACATTGTGTTCCCAACAAGCTAGGTGAAGGACGGCTTTCACACACACTTATCTCTCAGAACTGAGCATGTGGAGAGACGTTCGTTCATCTAGCACCAAGGGAACGGTTTGCAGGAGAAACTTTTACTCTGGTTTCTCAGTCTGTTTCCTAGTGCCGGTTTGATGTTCCTGCAGTTTTCACTGTAAAACAGAGTTGGAGCTAGTACCTACCCATATATGTATGGAGTGGAGTTTGCAACTGAAAAGAAACTTTGTGTTCCCAACAAGCTAGGTGAAGGACGGCTTTCACACACACTTATCTCTCAGAACTGAGCATGTGGAGAGACGTTCGTTCATCTAGCACAAGGGAACGGTTGCAGGAGAAATTTTACTCTGGTTTCTCAGTCTGTTTCCTAGTGCCGGTTTGATGTTCCTGCAGTTTTCACTGTAAAACCGAGTTGCAGCTAGTACCTACCCATATATATATGTATAGAGTGGAGTTTGCAACTGAACAAAACTTTGTTTTCCCAAAAACCTAGGTGAAGGACGGCTTTCACACACACTTATATCTCAGAACTGAGCATGTGGAGAGACGTTCGTTCATCTAGCACCAAGGGAAGCGGGTTGCAGGAGAAACTTTTACTCTGGTTTCTCAGTCTGTTTCCTAGTGCCGAGTTTGAATTTCCTGCAGTTTTCACCGTAAAACAGAGTTGGAGCTAGTACCTCCCCCATATATATGTATGGAGTGGAGTTTGCAACTGAAAAGAAACTTTGTGTTCCCAAACAAGCTAGTTGAAGGACGGCTTCACACACACTTATCTCTCAGAACTAAGCTTGTGGAGAGACGTTCGTTCATCTAGCACCAAGGGAACGGTTTGCAGGAGAAACTTTTACTCTGGTTCTCAGTCTATTTCCTAGTGCCGGTTTGAATTTCCTGCAGTTTTCACTGTAAACCGATTTGGAGCTAGAACCTACCCATATATATGTATGCAGTGGAGTTTGCAACTGAAAAGAAACATTGTGTTTCCAACAAGCCAGGTGAAGGACGGCTTTCACACACACTTATCTCTCAGAACTGAGCATGTGGAGAGACGTACGTTCATCGAGCACCAAGGGAACAGGTTGCAGGAGAAACTTTTACTCTGGATTCTCAGTCTATTTCCTAGTGCCGGTTTGAAGTTCCTGCAATTTTCACTGTAAACCCGAGTTGGAGCTAGTACCTCCCCATATATATGTATGGAGTGGAGTTTGCAACTGAAAAGGAACTTTGTGTTCCCAACAAGCTAGGTGAAGGACGGCTTTCACACACACTTATCTCTCAAAACTGAGCACGTGAAGAGACGTTCTTTCATCTACCACAAAGGGAACGGGATACAGGCGAAATTTTTACTCTGGTTTCTCAGTCTGTTTCCTAGTGCCGGTTTGATGTTTCTGCAGTTTTCACTCTAAAACCGAGTTGGAGCTTGTAGTTCCCCATATATATATAAGGAGTGGTGTTTGCAACTGAAAAGAAACTTTGTGTTCCCAAAAATCTAGGTGAAGACGGCTTTCACACACACTTATCTCTCAGAACTGAGCATGTGGAGAGACGTTCGTTCATCTAGCACCAAGGGAGCGAGTTGTAGTAGGAACAATTACTCTGGTTTCTCAGTCTGTTTCCTAGTGCCGGTTTGAAGATCCTGCTATTTTCACTGTAAAACCGACTTTGAGCTAGTACCTACCCATATATATATATGGAGTGGAGATTGCAACTGAAAAGAAACTTTGTGTTCCCAACAAGCTAGGTGAAAGACGGCTTTCACACACACTTATCTCTCAGAACAGACCATGTGGAGAGACGTTCGTTCATCTAGCACAAAGGGAACGTGTTGCAGTTGAAACTTTATTCTTGTTTCTCAGTCTTTTTCTTAGTGCCGTTTTGATGTTCCTGCAGTTTTCACTGTAAAACCGATTTGGAGCTAGTACCTCCCCATATATATGTATGGAGTGGAGTTTGCAACTGAAAAGAAACTTTGAGTTCCCAACAAGCTAGGTGAAGGACGGCTTTCACACACACATATCTCTCAGAAATAAGCTTGTTGAGAGAATTTCGTTCATCTAGCACCAAGGGAACGGGTTGCAGGAGAAACTTTTACTCTGGGTTCTCAGTCTGTTTCCTAGTGCCGATTTGATGTTCCTGCATTTTTCACCGTACAACAGAGTTGGAGCTAATACCCCCCCATATATATGTATGTAGAGGAGTTTGCAACTGAATAGTAACTTTGTATTCCCAACAACCTAGGTGAAATACGGCTTTCACACACACTTATCTCTCAGAACTGAGCATGTGGAGGGACGTTCGTTCACCTAGCACCAAGGGAAATGTTTGCAGGAGAAACTTTTACTCTGGTTATTCAGACTTTTTCCTAGTTCCTGTTTGAATTTCCTGCACTTTTCACTGTAAAACCGAGTTGGAGCTAGTACCTCCCCCTATATATGTATGGAATGGAGTTTGCAACTGAAAATAAACATTGCGTTACCAACAAGCTAGTTGAAGGACGGCATTCACACACAATTATATTTCAGAACTAAGCTTGTGGAGAGACGTTCATTCATCTAGCACCAAGGGAGCGGTTTGCAGGAAAAACTTTTACTCTGGTTTCTCAGTCTGTTTCCTAGTGCCGGTTTGAAGTTCCTGCATTTATCCCTGGAAAACAGAGTTTGAGCTAGTACCTACCCATATGTATGTATGGAATGGAGTTTGCAACTGAAAAGAAACTTTGTGTTCCCAAACAGCTATGTGATGGACTGCTTTCACACACACTTATCTCTCTGAACTGAGCACGTGGAGAGACGTTCTATCATCTAGCACAAAGGGAACGAGTTACAGGCGAATTTTTACTCTGGTTTCTCAGTCTGTTTGCTAGTGCCGGTTTGATGTTCCTGCAGTTTTCACTGTAAAACCGAGTTGCAGCTAGTACCTACCAATATATATATGTATAGAGTGGAGTGTGCAACTGAACAAAACTTTGTGTTCCCAAAAACCTAGGTGAAGGACGGCTTTCACACACACTTATATCTCAGAACTAAGCTTGTGGAGAGACTTCATTCATCTAGCACCAAGGGAGCGGGTTGCAGTAGAAACTTTTACTCTGGTTTCTCAGTCTGTTTCCTAGTGCCGGTTTGAAATTACTGCAGTTTTCACCGTAAAACAGACTTGGAGCTAGTACCTCCCCATATATATGTATGGAGTGGAGTTTGCAACTGAAAAGAAACTTTGTGTTCCAAACAAGCTAGGTGAAGGACGGCTTCACACACACTTATCTCTCAGAACTGAGCATGTGGAGAGACATTCGTTCATCAAGCACCAAGGGAAAGGTTTGCAGGAGAAAATTTTACTCTGCTTTCTCAGGCTATTTCCTAGTGCTGGTTTGATGTTCCTGCAGTTTTCACTGTAGAACCGATTTGGAGCTAGTACCTACCCATATATATGTATGCAGTGGAGTTTGCAACTGAAAAGAAACTTTGTGTTCCCAACAAGCCAGGTGAAGGACGGCTTTCACACACACTTATCTCTCAGAACTGAGCATGTGGAGAGACGTACGTTCATCGAGCACCAAGGGAACAGGTTGCAGGAGAAACTTTTACTCTGGATTCTCAGTCTATTTCCTAGTGCCGGTTTGATGTTCCTGCAATTTTCACTGTAAACCCGAGTTGGAGCTAGTACCTCCCCATATATATGTATGGAGTGGAGTTTGCAACTGAAAAGGAACTTTGTGTTCCCAACAAGCTAGGTGAAGGACGGCTTTCACACACACTTATCTCTCAAAACTGAGCACGTGAAGAGACGTTCTTTCATCTACCACAAAGGGAACGGGATACAGGCGAAATTTTTACTCTGGTTTCTCAGTCTGTTTCCTAGTGCCGGTTTGATGTTTCTGCAGTTTTCACTCTAAAACCGAGTTGGAGCTTGTAGTTCCCCATATATATATAAGGAGTGGTGTTTGCAACTGAAAAGAAACTTTGTGTTCCCAAAAATCTAGGTGAAGACGGCTTTCACACACACTTATCTCTCAGAACTGAGCATGTGGAGAGACGTTCGTTCATCTAGCACCAAGGGAGCGAGTTGTAGTAGGAACAATTACTCTGGTTTCTCAGTCTGTTTCCTAGTGCCGGTTTGAAGTTCCTGCAATTTTCACTGTAAAACCGTCTTTGAGCTAGTACCTACCCATATATATATATGGAGTGAAGATTGCAACTGAAAAGAAACTTTGTGTTCCCAACAAGCTAGGTGAAGGACGGCTTTCACACTCACTTATCTCTCAGAACAGACCATGTGGAGAGACGTTCGTTCATCTAGCACAAAGGGAACGGGTTGCAGTTGAAACTTTACCCTTGTTTCTCAGTCTTTTTCTTAGTGCCGTTTTGATGTTCCTGCAGTTTTCACTGTAAAACCGATTTGGAGCTAGTACCTCCCCATATATATGTATGGAGTGGAGTTTGCAACTGAAAAGAAACTTTGAGTTCCCAACAAGCTAGGTGAAGGACGGCTTTCACACACACATATCTCTCAGAAATAAGCTTGTTGAGAGAATTTCGTTCATCTAGCACCAAGGGAACGGGTTGCAGGAGAAACTTTTACTCTGGGTTCTCAGTCTGTTTCCTAGTGCCGGTTTGAAGTTCCTGCATTTATCCCTGGAAAACAGAGTTTGAGCTAGTACCTACCCATATGTATGTATGGAATGGAGTTTGCAACTGAAAAGAAACTTTGTGTTCCCAAACAGCTATGTGATGGACTGCTTTCACACACACTTATCTCTCTGAACTGAGCACGTGGAGAGACGTTCTTTCATCTAGCACAAAGGGAACGAGTTACAGGCGAATTTTTACTCTGGTTTCTCAGTCTGTTTGCTAGTGCCGGTTTGATGTTCCTGCAGTTTTCACTGTAAAACCGAGTTGCAGCTAGTACCTACCAATATATATATGTATAGAGTGGAGTGTGCAACTGAACAAAACTTTGTGTTCCCAAAAACCTAGGTGAAGGACGGCTTTCACACACACTTATATCTCAGAACTAAGCTTGTGGAGAGACTTCATTCATCTAGCACCAAGGGAGCGGGTTGCAGTAGAAACTTTTACTCTGGTTTCTCAGTCTGTTTCCTAGTGCCGGTTTGAAATTACTGCAGTTTTCACCGTAAAACAGACTTGGAGCTAGTACCTCCCCATATATATGTATGGAGTGGAGTTTGCAACTGAAAAGAAACTTTGTGTTCCAAACAAGCTAGGTGAAGGACGGCTTCACACACACTTATCTCTCAGAACTGAGCATGTGGAGAGACATTCGTTCATCAAGCACCAAGGGAAAGGTTTGCAGGAGAAAATTTTACTCTGCTTTCTCAGGCTATTTCCTAGTGCTGGTTTGATGTTCCTGCAGTTTTCACTGTAGAACCGATTTGGAGCTAGTACCTACCCATATATATGTATGCAGTGGAGTTTGCAACTGAAAAGAAACTTTGTGTTCCCAACAAGCCAGGTGAAGGACGGCTTTCACACACACTTATCTCTCAGAACTGAGCATGTGGAGAGACGTACGTTCATCGAGCACCAAGGGAACAGGTTGCAGGAGAAACTTTTACTCTGGATTCTCAGTCTATTTCCTAGTGCCGGTTTGATGTTCCTGCAATTTTCACTGTAAACCCGAGTTGGAGCTAGTACCTCCCCATATATATGTATGGAGTGGAGTTTGCAACTGAAAAGGAACTTTGTGTTCCCAACAAGCTAGGTGAAGGACGGCTTTCACACACACTTATCTCTCAAAACTGAGCACGTGAAGAGACGTTCTTTCATCTACCACAAAGGGAACGGGATACAGGCGAAATTTTTACTCTGGTTTCTCAGTCTGTTTCCTAGTGCCGGTTTGATGTTTCTGCAGTTTTCACTCTAAAACCGAGTTGGAGCTTGTAGTTCCCCATATATATATAAGGAGTGGTGTTTGCAACTGAAAAGAAACTTTGTGTTCCCAAAAATCTAGGTGAAGACGGCTTTCACACACACTTATCTCTCAGAACTGAGCATGTGGAGAGACGTTCGTTCATCTAGCACCAAGGGAGCGAGTTGTAGTAGGAACAATTACTCTGGTTTCTCAGTCTGTTTCCTAGTGCCGGTTTGAAGTTCCTGCAATTTTCACTGTAAAACCGTCTTTGAGCTAGTACCTACCCATATATATATATGGAGTGAAGATTACAACTGAAAAGAAACTTTGTGTTCCCAACAAGCTAGGTGAAGGACGGCTTTCACACTCACTTATCTCTCAGAACAGACCATGTGGAGAGACGTTCGTTCATCTAGCACAAAGGGAACGGGTTGCAGTTGAAACTTTACCCTTGTTTCTCAGTCTTTTTCTTAGTGCCGTTTTGATGTTCCTGCAGTTTTCACTGTAAAACCGATTTGGAGCTAGTACCTCCCCATATATATGTATGGAGTGGAGTTTGCAACTGAAAAGAAACTTTGAGTTCCCAACAAGCTAGGTGAAGGACGGCTTTCACACACACATATCTCTCAGAAATAAGCTTGTTGAGAGAATTTCGTTCATCTAGCACCAAGGGAACGGGTTGCAGGAGAAACTTTTACTCTGGGTTCTCAGTCTGTTTCCTAGTGCCGATTTGATGTTCCTGCATTTTTCACCGAACAACAGAGTTGGAGCTAATACCCCCCCATATATATGTATGTAGAGGAGTTTGCAATTGAAAAGTAACTTTGTATTCCCAATAACCTAGGTGAAATACGGCTTTCACACACACTTATCTCTCAGAACTGAGCATGTGGAGGGACGTTCGTTCACCTAGCACCAAGGGAAATGTTTGCAGGAGAAACTTTTACTCTGGTTATTCAGACTTTTTCCTAGTTCCTGTTTGAATTTCCTGCACTTTTCACTGTAAAACCGAGTTGGAGCTAGTACCTCCCCCTATATATGTATGGAATGGAGTTTGCAAATGAAAATAAACATTGCGTTACCAACAAGCTAGTTGAAGGACGGCATTCACACACACTTATATTTCAGAACTAAGCTTGTGGAGAGACGTTCGTTCATCTAGCACCAAGGGAGCGGTTTGCAGGAAAAACTTTTACTCTGGTTTCTCAGTCTGTTTCCTAGTGCCGGTTTGAAGTTCCTGCATTTATCCCTGGAAAACAGAGTTTGAGCTAGTACCTACCCATATATATGTATGGAATGGAGTTTGCAACTGAAAAGAAACTTTGTTTTCCCAACCAGCTAGGTGATGGACTGCTTTCACACACACTTATCTCTCTGAACTGAGCACGTGGAGAGACGTTCTTTCATCTAGCACAAAGGGAACGAGTTACAGGCGAATTTTTACTCTGGTTTCTCAGTCTGTTTGCTAGTGCCGGTTTGATGTTCCTGCAGTTTTCACTGTAAAACCGAGTTGGAGCTAGTACCTACCAATATATATATGTATAGAGTGGAGTGTGCAACTGAACAAAACTTTGTGTTCCCAAAAACCTAGGTGAAGGACGGCTTTCACACACACTTATATCTCAGAACTAAGCTTGTGGAGAGACTTCGTTCATCTAGCACCAATGGAGCGGGTTGCAGTAGAAACTTTTACTCTGGTTTCTCAGTCTGTTTCCTAGTGCCGGTTTGAAATTCCTGCAGTTTTCACCGTAAAACAGACTTGGAGCTAGTACCTCCCCATATATATGTATGGAGTGGAGTTTGCAACTGAAAAGTAACTTTGTGTTCCCAACAAGCCAAGTGAAGGACGGCTTTCACCCACAATTGTCTCTCAGAACAGACCATGTGGAGAGACGTTCGTTCATCTAGCACAAACTGAACGGGTTGCAGTAGAAAATTTACTCTGGTTTCTCAGTCTGTTTCCTAGTGCGGGTTTGATGTTTCTGCAGTTTTCACTGTAAAACCGAGTTGGAGCTAGTACCTCCCCATATATATGTATGGAGTGGAGTTTGCAACTGAAAAGAAACTTTGTGTTCCCAACAAGCTATGTGAAGGACGGCTTTCACACACAAATATCTTTCAGAAATAAGCTTGTTGAGAGACATTCGTTCATCTAGCAACAAGGGAACAGTTTGCAGGAGAAACTTTTACTCTGGTTTCTCAGTCTGTTTCCTAGTTCCGGTTTGATGTTCCTGCAGTTTTCACTGTAAAACCGAGTTGGAGTTAGTACCCCCCCCATATATATGTATGTAGTGGAGTTTGCAACTGAAAAGAAACTTTGTATTCCCAAAAGACTAGGTGAAATACGGCTTTCACACACACTTATCTCTCAGAACTGAGCATGTGGAGAGACGTTCATTCACCTAGCAAGAAGGGAACAGTTTGCAAGAGAAAATTTTACTCTGGTTTCTCAGTCTGTTTCCTAGTTCCGGTTTGATGTTCCTGCAGTTTTCACTGTAAAACAGAGTTGGAGCTAGTTCCTACATATGTATATGTATGGAGAGGAGTTTGCAACTGAAAATAATCATTGTGTTCCCAACAAGATAGGTGAAGGGCGGCTTTCACACACAAGTATCTATTAGAACTGAGCATGTGGAGATACGTTCGTTCATCTAGCACAAAGGGAACGGGTTGCAGGAGAAACTTTTACTCTGGTTTCTCAGTCTATTTCCTAGTTCCGGTTTGATGTTCCTGCAGTTTTCACTGTAAAACAGAGTTGGAGCTAGTACCTACCCATATATATGTATGGAGTGGAGTTTGCAACTGAAAAGAATGTTTGTGTTCCCAACAAGCTAATTGAAGCACGGCTTTCACACACACTTCTCTCTCAGAACTAAGCTTGTGGAGAGACGTTCGTTCATCTATCACCAAGGGAACGGGTTGCAGGAGAAACTTTTACACTGGTTCTCACTCTGTTTCAGAGTGCCGTTTTGAATTTCCTGCAGTTTTCACTGTAAAACCGAGTTGGATATAATACCTCTCCCTATATAAGTATGGAGTAGATTTTCCAACTGAAAAGAAACATTGTGTTCCCAACAATCAAGGTGAAATATGGTTTTCACACACACTTATCTCTCAGAAATGAGCATGTGGACAGACTTTCGTTCATCGAGCACCAAGGGAACGGGTTGTGGAAAAACATTTACTCTGGGTTCTCAGTCTGTTTCCTAGTGCCTGTTTGAAATTCCTGCAGTTTTCACTGGAAAACCGTGTTGGAGCTTGTACAACCCCACATATAAGTATAGAGTGGAGTTTGCAACTGAAAAGAATCTTTGTGTTCCCAACAAGCTATTTGAAGGAGGGCTTTCACACAAATTTTTCTCTCAGAACTGAGCATGTGGAGAGACGTTCGTTCATCTAGAACAAAGAACGTGTTGCAGGGGAAATTTTACTCTAGTTTCTCAGTCTGTTTCCTACTGCCGGTTTGATGTTCCTGCATTTTTCACTGTAAAAACGAGTTGGAGCTTGTACCTCCCCATATATATGTATGGAGTGGAGTTTGCAACTGAAAAGAAACTTTGTGTTCCCAACAAGCTATGTGAAGAACGGCTTTCACACACACATATATCTCAGAACTAAGCTTGTAGAGAGACGTTCGTTCATCTAGCACCAAGGGAACGGGTTGCAGGAGAAACTTTTACACTGGTTTCTCAGTCTCTTTCCTAGTGCCGGTTTGAAGTTCCTGCAGTTTTCAGTGTAAAACCGAGTTGGAGCTAGTACCTCCCCTTATATATATATGGAGTGGAGTTTGCAACTGAAAAGAAACTTTGTGTTCCCAAACAGCTAGGTGAAAGACGGCTTTCACACACACTTATCTCTCAGAACTGAGCATGTGGAGAGACGTTCGTTCATCTAGCACAAAGGGAACGGTTTGCAGGGGAAATTTTACTCTGGTTTCTCAGTCGGTTTCCTAGTGCCGGTTTTAATTTCCTGCCTTTTTCACTGTGAAACCGAGTTGGATCTAATACCTCCCCCTATATATGTATGGAGTGGACTTAGCAACTGAAAAGAAACTTTGTGTTCCCAACAAGCTAGGTGAAGGGCGGCTTTCAAACACACTTATACCTCTGAAATTAGCATGTGGAGAGACGTTCGTTCATCCAGCACTAAGGGAGAGAGTTGCAGGAGAAACTTTTACTCTGTTTTCTCAGTCTGTTTCCTAGTGCCGGTTTGATGTTCCGGAAGTTTTCACTGTAAAACAGAGTTGGAGCTTGTACCTACCCATATATATGTATGGAGTGGAGTTTGTAACTGAAAAGTAACTTTGTGTTCTCAACAAGCTAGGTGAAGGACGGCATTCACACACACATATACCTCAGAAATGAGCATGTGGAGAGACGTTCGTTCGTCTAGCACCAAAGTAACGGGTTGCAGGATAAATTTTTACTCTGGTTTCTCAGTCTGTTTACGAGTGCCGGTTTGAAGTTCCTGCAGTTTTCACTGTAAAACCGAGTTGGAGCTATTACCTCCCCACATATATGTATGTAGTGGAATTTGCAACTGAAAATAATCATTGTGTTCCCAACAAGATAGGTGAAGGACGGCTTTCACACACAATTATCTACCAGAACTGAGCATGTGGAGATACGTTCGTTCATCTAGCACTAAGGGAGAGGGTTGCAGGAGAAATTTTTACTCTGGTTTCTCAGTCTGTTTCCTAGTGCCGGTTTGATGTTCCTGCAGTTTTCACTGTAAAACCGATTTGGAGCTAGTACCTCCCCATATATGTGTATGGAGTGGAGTTTGCAACTGAAAAGAAACTTTGTGTTCCCAACAAGATATGTGAAGTACGGCTTTCACACACACTTATCTCTCAGAACTGAGCATGTGGAGAGACGTTCGTTCATCTAGTAACAAGGGAACGGGTTGCAGGTGAAATTTTTACTCTGGGTTCTCAGTCTCTTTCCTAGTGCTGATTTGATGTTCCTGCATTTTTCACCGTACAACAAAGTTGGAGCTAGTACACCCCCATGTATATGTATCGAGAGGAGTTTGCAACTGAAAAGAAACTTTGTGTTCCCAACAAGCTAGGTGAAGGACAGCTTTAACACACACTTATCTCTCAGAACTGAGCATGTGGAGAGACGTACGTTCATCGAGCACCAAGGGAACGGGTTGCAGGAGAAACTTTTACTCTGGTTTCTCAGTCTGTTTCCTAGTGCCGGTTTGATGTTTCTGCAGTTTTCACTCTAAAACCGAGTTGGATCTAGTAGTTCCCAATATATATATAAGGAGTGGGGTTTGCAACTGAAAAGAAACTTTGTGTTCCCAAAAATCTATGTGAAGACGGCTTTCACACACACTTATCTCTCAGAACTGAGCATGTGGAGAGACGTTCTTTCATCTAGCACCAAGGGAGCGAGTTGCAGTAGGAACATTTACTCTGGTTTCACAGTCTGTTTCCTAGTGCCGGTTTGAAATTCCTGCCGTTTTCACTGGAAAACCGTGTTGGAGCTTGTACAACCCCACATATATGTATGGATTGGAGTTTGCAACTGAAAAGAAACTTTGTGTTCCCAACAAGCTAGGTAAAGGAGGGCTTTCACACACATTTTTCTCTCAGAACTGAGCATGTGGAGAGACGTTCGTTCATCTAGAACAAGGGAACGGGTTGCAGGGGAAACTTTTACTCTGGTTTCTCAGTCTGTTTCCTAGTGCCGGTTTGATGTTCCGGAAATTTTCACTGCAAAACACAGTTGGAGCTTGTACCTACCCATATATAGGTATGGAGTGGAGTTTGTAACTGAAAAGTAACTTTGTGTTCCCAACAAGCTAGGTGAAGGACGGCATTCACACACACATATACCTCAGAAATGAGCATGTGGAGAGACGTTCGTTCCTCTAGCACCAAGGTAACGGGTTGCAGGATAAATTTTTACTCTGGTTTCTCAGTCTGTTTATGAGTGCCGGTTTGAAATTCCTGCAGTTTTCACTGTAAAACCGAGTTGGAGCTATTACCTCCCCACATATATGTATGTAGTGGAATTTGCAACTGAAAATAATCATTGTGTTCCCAACAAGATAGGTGAAGGACGGCTTTCACACACAATTATCTACCAGAACTGAGTATGTGGAGATACGTTCGTTCATCTAGCACTAAGGGAGAGGGTTGCAGGAGAAAATTTTACTCTGGTTTCTCAGTCTGTTTCCTAGTGCCGGTTTGATGTTCCTGCAGTTTTCACTGTAAAACCGATTTGGAACTAGTACCTCCCCATATATATGTATGGAGTGGAGTTTGCAACTGAAAAGAAACTTTGTGTTCCCAACAAGATATGTGAAGTACGGCTTTCACACACACTTATCTCTCAGAACTGAACATGTGGAGAGACGTTCGTTCATCTAGTAACAAGGGAACGGGTTGCAGGTGAAACATTTACTCTGGGTTCTCAGTCTGTTTCCTAGTGCTGATTTGATGTTCCTGCATTTTTTACCGTACAACAAAGTTGGAGCTAGTACCACCCCATGTATATGTATCGAGAGGAGTTTGCAACTGAAAAGAAACTATTTGTTCCCAACAAGCTAATTGAAGGACGGCTTTCACACACACTTCTCTCTGAGAACTAAGCTTGTGGAGAGACGTTCGTTCATCTAGCACCAAGGGAACGGTTTGCAGGAGAAACTTTTACACTGGTTTCACAGTCTGTTTCATCGTCCCGGTTTGAATTTCCTGCAGTTTTCACTGTAAAACAGAGTTGGATCTAATACCTCCCCCTATATAGGTATGGAATGTTGTTTGCAACTGAAAAGAAACATTGTGTTCCCAACAATCTAGGTGAAGGACGGCTTTCACACACACTTATCTCTCAGAACTGAGCATGTGGAGAGACGTACGTTCATCGAGCACCAAGGGAACGGGTTGCAGGGGAAACTTTTACTCTGGATTCTCAGTCTGTTTCCTAGTGCCGGTTTGATGTTCCTGCAATTTTCACTGTAAACCAGAGTTGGAGCTTGTACCTCCCCATACATATGTATGGAGTGGAGTTTGCAAATGAAAAGAAACTTTGTGTTCCCAACAAGCTAGGTGAAGGACGGCTTTCACACACACTTATCTCTCAAAACTGAGCACGTGAAGAGACGTTCTTTCATCTACCACAAAGGGAACGGGATACAGGCGAAATTTTTACTCTGGATTCTCAGTCTGTTTCCTAGTGCCGGTTTGATGTTTCTGCAGTTTTCACTCTAAAACCGAGTTGGAGCTAGTAGTTCCCCATATATATATAAGGAGTGGGGTTTGCAACTGAAAAGAAACTTTGTGTTCCCAAAAATCTAGGTGAAGACGTCTTTCACACACACTTATCTCTCAGAACTGAGCATGTGGAGAGATGTTCGTTCATCTAGCACCAAGGGAGCGAGTTGCAGTAGGAACATTTACTCTGGTTTCTCAGTCTGTTTCCTAGTGCCGGTTTGTAGTTCCTGCAATTTTCACTGTAAAACCGACTTTGAGCTAGTACCTCCCCATATATATATATGGAGTGGAGATTGCAGCTGAAAAGAAACTTTGTGTTCCCAACAAGCTAGGTGAAGGACGGCTTTCACACACACTTATCTCTCAGAACAGACCATGTGGAGAGACGTTCGTTCATCTAGCACAAAGGGAACGGGTTGCAGTTGAAACTTTACTCTTGTTTCTCAGTCTTTTTCTTAGTGCCGTTTTGATGTTCCTGCAGTTTTCACTGTAAAACCGATTTGGAGCTAGTACCTCACCATATATATGTATGGAGTGGAGTTTGCAACTGAAAAGAAACTTTGTGTTCCCAACTAGCTAGGTGATGGACTGCTTTCACACACACTTATCTCTCTGAACTGAGCACGTGGAGAAACGTTCTTTCATCTAGCACAAAGGGAACGAGTTACAGGCGAATTTTTACTCTGGTTTCTCTGTCTGTTTGCTAGTGCCGGTTTGATGTTCCTGCAGCTTTCACTGTAAAACCGAGTTGGAGCTAGTACCTACCAATATATTTATGTATGGAGTGGAGTGTGCAACTGAACAAAACTTTGTGTTCCCAAAAAGCTAGGTGAAGGACGGCTTTCACACACACTTATATCTCAGAACTAAGCTTGTGGAGAGACTTCGTTCATCTAGCACGAAGGGAGCGGGTTGCAGTAGAAACTTTTACTCTGGTTTCTCAGTCTGTTTCCTAGTGCCGGTTTGAAATTCCTGCAGTTTTCACTGGAAAACCGTGTTGGAGCTTGTACAACCCCACATATATGTATGGATTGGAGTTTGCAACTGAAAAGAAACTTTGTGTTCCGAACAAGCTAGGTAAAGGAGGGCTTTCACACACATTTTTCTCTCAGAACTGAGCATGTGGAGAGACGTTCGTTCATCTAGAACAAGGGAACGGGTTGCAGGGGAAACTTTTACTCTGGTTTCTCAGTCTGTTTCCTAGTGCCGGTTTGATGTTCCGGAAATTTTCACTGCAAAACACAGTTGGAGCTTGTACCTACCCATATATAGGTATGGAGTGGAGTTTGTAACTGAAAAGTAACTTTGTGTTCCCAACAAGCTAGGTGAAGGACGGCATTCACCCACACATATATCTCAGAAATGAGCATGTGGAGAGACGTTCGTTCCTCTAGCACCAAGGTAACGGGTTGCAGGATAAATTTTTACTCTGGTTTCTCAGTCTGTTTATGAGTGCCGGTTTGAAATTCCTGCAGTTTTCACTGTAAAACCGAGTTGGAGCTATTACCTCCCCACATATATGTATGTAGTGGAATTTGCAACTGAAAATAATCATTGTGTTCCCAACAAGATAGGTGAAGGACGGCTTTCACACACAATTATCTACCAGAACTGAGTATGTGGAGATACGTTCGTTCATCTAGCACTAAGGGAGAGGGTTGCAGGAGAAAATTTTACTCTGGTTTCTCAGTCTGTTTCCTAGTGCCGGTTTGATGTTCCTGCAGTTTTCACTGTAAAACCGATTTGGAACTAGTACCTCCCCATATATATGTATGGAGTGGAGTTTGCAACTGAAAAGAAACTTTGTGTTCCCAACAAGATATGTGAAGTACGGCTTTCACACACACTTATCTCTCAGAGCTGAACATGTGGAGAGACGTTCGTTCATCTAGTAACAAGGGAACGGGTTGCAGGTGAAACATTTACTCTGGGTTCTCAGTCTGTTTCCTAGTGCTGATTTGATGTTCCTGCATTTTTTACCGTACAACAAAGTTGGAGCTAGTACCACCCCATGTATATGTATCGAGAGGAGTTTGCAACTGAAAAGAAACTATTTGTTCCCAACAAGCTAATTGAAGGACGGCATTCACACACACTTCTCTCTGAGAACTAAGCTTGTGGAGAGACGTTCGTTCATCTAGCACCAAGGGAACGGTTTGCAGGAGAAACTTTTACACTGGTTTCACAGTCTGTTTCATCGTCCCGGTTTGAATTTCCTGCAGTTTTCACTGTAAAACAGAGTTGGATCTAATACCTCCCCCTATATAGGTATGGAATGTTGTTTGCAACTGAAAAGAAACATTGTGTTCCCAACAAGCTAGGTGAAGGACGGCTTTCACACACACTTATCTCTCAGAACTGAGCATGTGGAGAGACGTACGTTCATCGAGCACCAAGGGAACGGGTTGCAGGGGAAACTTTTACTCTGGATTCTCAGTCTGTTTCCTAGTGCCGGTTTGATGTTCCTGCAATTTTCACTGTAAACCAGAGTTGGAGCTAGTACCTCCCCATACATATGTATGGAGTGGAGTTTGCAACTGAAAAAAAACTTTGTGTTCCCAACAAGCTAGGTGAAGGACGGCTTTCACACACACTTATCTCTCAAAACTGAGCACGTGAAGAGACGTTCTTTCATCTACCACAAAGGGAACGGGATACAGGCGAAATTTTTACTCTGGATTCTCAGTCTGTTTCCTAGTGCCGGTTTGATGTTTCTGCAGTTTTCACTCTAAAACCGAGTTGGAGCTAGTAGTTCCCCATATATATATAAGGAGTGGGGTTTGCAACTGAAAAGAAACTTTGTGTTCCCAAAAATCTAGGTGAAGACGTCTTTCACACACACTTATCTCTCAGAACTGAGCATGTGGAGAGACGTTCGTTCATCTAGCACCAAGGGAGCGAGTTGCAGTAGGAACATTTACTCTGGTTTCTCAGTCTGTTTCCTAGTGCCGGTTTGTAGTTCCTGCAATTTTCACTGTAAAACCGACTTTGAGCTAGTACCTCCCCATATATATATATGGAGTGGAGATTGCAGCTGAAAAGAAACTTTGTGTTCCCAACAAGCTAGGTGAAGGACGGCTTTCACACACACTTATCTCTCAGTACAGACCATGTGGAGAGACGTTCCTTCATCTAGCACAAAGGGAACGGGTTGCAGTTGAAACTTTACTCTTGTTTCTCAGTCTTTTTCTTAGTGCCGTTTTGATGTTCCTGCAGTTTTCACTGTAAAACCGATTTGGAGCTAGTACCTCCCCATATATATGTATGGAGTGGAGTTTGCAACTGAAAGGAAACTTTGTGTTCCCAACTAGCTAGGTGATGGACTGCTTTCACACACACTTATCTCTCTGAACTGAGCACGTGGAGAAACTTTCTTTCATCTAGCACAAAAGGAACGAGTTACAGGCGAATTTTTACTCTGGTTTCTCTGTCTGTTTGCTAGTGCCGGTTTGATGTTCCTGCAGCTTTCACTGTAAAACCGAGTTGGAGCTAGTACCTACCAATATATATATGTATGGAGTGGAGTGTGCAACTGAACAAAACTTTGTGTTCCCAAAAAGCTAGGTGAAGGACGGCTTTCACACACACTTATATCTCAGAACTAAGCTTGTGGAGAGACTTCGTTCATCTAGCACGAAGGGAGCGGGTTGCAGTAGAAACTTTTACTCTGGTTTCTCAGTCTGTTTCCTAGTGCCGGTTTGAAATTCCTGCAGTTTTCACCGTAAAACAGACTTGGAGCTAGTACCTCCCCATATATATGTATGGAGTGGAGTTTGCAACTGAAAAGTAACATTGTGTTCCCAACAAGCCAATTGAAGTACGGCTTTCACCCACAATTGTCTCTCAGAACAGAACATGTGGAGAGACGTTCGTTCATCTAGCACAAACTGAACGGGTTGCAGTAGAAACTTTACTCTTGTTTCTCAGTCTGTTTCCTAGTGCGGGTTTGATGTTTCTGCAGTTATCACTGTAAAACCGAGTTGGAGCTAGTACCTCCCCATATATATGTATGGAGTGGAGTTTGCAACTGAAAAGAAACTTTGTGTTCCCAACAAGCTAGGTATAGGAGGGCTTTCACACACATTTTTCTCTCAGAACTGAGCATGTGGAGAGACGTTCGTTCATCTAGCACCAAGGGAGCGAGTTGCAGTAGGAATATTTACTCTGGTTTCTCAGTCTGTTTCCTAGTGCCGGTTTGAAATTCCTGCAGTTTTCACTGGAAAACAGTGTTGGAGCTTGTACAACCCCACATATATGTATGGATTGGAGTTTGCAACTGAAAAGAAACTTTGTGTTCCCAACAAGCTAGGTAAAGGAGGGCTTTCACACACATTTTTCTCTCAGAACTGAGCATGTGGAGAGACGTTCGTTCATCTAGAACAAGGGAATGGGTTGCAGGGGAACTTTTACTCTGGTTTCTCAGTCTGTTTCCTAGTGCCGGTTTGATGTTCCGGAAGTTTTCACTGTAAAACAGAGTTGGAGCTTGTACCTACCCATATATATGTATGGAGTGGAGTTTGTAACTGAAAAGTAACTTTGTGTTCCCAACAAGCTAGGTGAAGGACGGCATTCACACACACATATACCTCAGAAATGAGCATGTGGAGAGACGTTCGTTCCTCTAGCACCAAGGTAACGGGTTGCAGGATAAATTTTTACTCTGGTTTCTCAGTCTGTTTACGAGTGCCGGTTTGAAGTTCCTGCAGTTTTCACTGTAAAACCGAGTTGGAGCTATTACCTCCCCATATATATGTATGGAGTGGACTTTGCAACTGAAAAGAAACTTTGTGTTCCCAACAAGCTAGGTGAAGAACGGCTTTCACACACACTTATCTCTCAAAACTGAGCACGTGAAGAGACGTTCTTTCATCTACCACATAAGGAACGGGATACAGGCGAAATTTTTACTCTGGTTTCTCAGTCTGTTTCCTAGTGCCGGTTTGATGTTTCTGCAGTTTTCACTCTAAAACCGAGTTGGAGCTTGTAGTTCCCCATATATATATAAGGAGTGGGGTTTGCAACTGAAAAGAAACTTTGTGTTCCCAAAAATCTAGGTGAAGACGGCTTTCACACACACTTATCTCTCAGAATTGAGCATGTGGAGAGACGTTCGTTCATCTAGCACCAAGGGAGCGAGTTGCAGTAGAAACATTTACTCTGGTTTCTCAGTCTGTTTCCTAGTGCCGGTTTGAAGTTCCTGCAATTTTCACTGTAAAACCGACTTTGAGCTAGTACCTCCCCATATATATATATGGAGTGGAGATTGCAACTGAAAAGAAACTTTGTGTTCCCAACAAGCTAGGTGAAGGACGGCTTTCACACACACTTATCTCTCAGAACAGACCATGTGGAGAGACGTTCGTTCATCTAGCACAAAGGGAACGGGTTGCAGTTGAAACTTTACTCTTGTTTCTCAGTCTTTTTCTAAGTGCCGTTTTGATGTTCCTGCAGTTTTCACTGTAAAACCGATTTGGAGCTAGTACCTCCCCATATATATGTATGGAGTGGAGTTTGCAACTGAAAAGAAACTTTGTGTTCCCAACAAGCTAGGTGAAGGACGGCTTTCACACACACATATCTCTCAGAAATAAGCTTGTTGAGAGAATTCCGTTCATCTAGCACCAAGGGAACGGGTTGCAGGAGAAACTTTTACTCTGGGTTCTCAGTCTGTTTCCTAGTGCCGATTTGATGTTCCTGCATTTTTCACCGTACAACAGAGTTGGAGACAGTACCCCCCCATATATATGTATGTAGAGGCGTTTGCAACTGAAAAGTAACTTTGTATTCCCAACAGGCTAGGTGAAATACGGCTTTCACACACACTTATCTCTCAGAACTGAGCATGTGGAGGGACATTCGTTCACCTGGCACCAAGGGAAATGTTTGCAGGAGAAACTTTTACTCTGGTTTTTCAGACTTTTTCCTAGTTCCTGTTTGAATTTCCTGCACTTTTCACTGTAAAACCGAGTTGGAGCTAGTACCTCCCCCTATATATGTATGGAATGGAGTTTGCAACTGAAAATAAACATTGCATTACCAACAAGCTAGTTGAAGGACGGCATTCGCACACACTTATATTTCAGAACTAAGATGTGGAGAGACGTTCGTTCATCTAGCACCAAGGGAACGGGTTGCAGGAGAAACTTTTACACTGGTTTCTCACTCTGTTTCAGAGTGCCGTTTTGAATTTCCTGCAGTTTTCACTGTAAATCCGAGTTGGATCTAATACCTCTCCCTATATAAGTATGGAGTAGAGTTTCCAACTGAAAAGAAACATTGTGTTCCCAACAATCAAGGTGAAATATGGTTTTCACACACACTTATATCTCAGAAATGAGCATGTGGACAGACTTTCGTTCATCGAGCACCAAGGGAACGGGTTGTGGAAAAACATTTACTCTGGGTTCTCAGTCTGTTTCCTAGTGCCTGTTTGAAATTCCTGCAGTTTTCACTGGAAAACCGTGTTGGAGATTGTACAACCCCACATATAAGTATGGAGTGGAGTTTGCAACTGAAAAGAATCTTTGTGTTCCCAACAAGCTAGTTGAAGGAGGGCTTTCACACACATTTTTCTCTCAGAACTGAGCATGTGGAGAGACGTTCGGTCATCTAGAACAAAGGAACGGGTTGCAGGGGAAACTTTTACTCTAGTTTCTCAGGCTGTTTCCTACTGCCGGTTGGATGTTCCTGCATTTTTCACTGTAAAAACGAGTTGGAGCTTGTACCTCCCCATATATATGTATGGAGTGGAGTTTGCAACTGAAAAGAAACATTGTGTTCCCAACAAGCTATGTGAAGAACAGCTTTCACACACACATATATCTCAGAACTAAGCTTGTAGAGAGACGTTCATTCATCTAGCACCAAGGGAACGGGTTGCAGGAGAAACTTTTACACTGGTTTCTCAGTCTCTTTCCTAGTGCCGGTTTGAAGTTCCTGCAGTTTTCAGTGTAAAACCGAGTTGGAGCTAGAACCTCCCCTTATATATATATGGAGTGGAGTTTGCAACTGAAAAGAAACTTTGTGTTCCCAAACAGCTAGGTGAAAGACGGCTTTCACACACACTTATCTCTCAGAACTGAGCATGTGGAGAGACGTTCGTTCATCTAGCACAAAGGGAACGGTTTGCAGGGGAAATTTTACTCTGGTTTCTCAGTCTGTTTCCTAGTGCCGGTTTTAATTTCCTGCATTTTTCACTGTGAAACCGAGTTGGATCTAATACCTCCCCCTATATATGTATGGAGTGGACTTTGCAACTGAAAAGAAACTTTGTGTTCCCAACAAGCTAGGTGAAGGACGGCTTTCACACACACTTATACCTCTGAAATTAGCATTTGGAGAGACGTTCGTTCATCTAGAAACAATGGAACGGGTTGAGGAGAAACTTTTACTCTGGTTTCTCAGTCTGTTTCCTAGTGCCGGTTAGAAGTTCCTGCAGTTTTCACCGTAAAACATATTTGGAGCTAGTACCTCCCCATGTATATGTATGGATTGGGGTTTGCAACTGAAAAGAAACTTTGTGTTCCCAACAAGCTATGTGAAGGACGGCTTTCACACACACATATCTCTCAGAAATAAGCTTGTTGAGAGACTTTCGTTCATCTAGCACCAAGGGAACGGGTTGCAGGAGAAATTTTAACACTGGTTTCTCAGTCTGTTTCCTAGTTCCGGTTTGATGTTCCTGCAGTTTTCACTGTAAAACCGAGTTGGAGCTAGTACCCCCCCATATATATGTATGTAGTGGAGTTTGCAACTGAAAAGAAACTTTGTATTCCCAAAAGACTAGGTGAAATACGGCTTTCACACACACTTATCTCTCAGAACTGAGCATGTGGAGAGACGTTCGTTCACCTAGCAACAAGGGAACAGTTTGCAGGAGAAAATTTTACTCTGGATTCTCAGTCTGTTTCCTAGAGCCGGTTTGATGTTCCTGCAGTTTTCACTGTAAAACAGTGTTGGAGCTAGTACCTACATATGTATATGTATGGAGAGGAGTTTGCAACTGAAAATAATCATTGTGTTCCCAACCAGCTAGGTGATGGACTGCTTTCACACACACTTATCTCTCTGAACTGAGCACGTGGAGAGACGTTCTTTCATCTAGCACAAAGGGAACGAGTTACAGGCGAATTTTTACTCTGGTTTCTCAGTCTGTTTGCTAGTGCCGGTTTGATGTTCCTGCAGTTTTCACTGTAAAACCGAGTTGGAGCTAGTACCTACCAATATATATATGTATAGAGCGGAGTGTGCAACTGAACAAAACTTTGTGTTCCCAAAAACCTAGGTGAAGGACGGCTTTCACACACACTTATATCTCAGAACTAAGCTTGTGGAGAGACTTCGTTCATCTAGCACCAAGTGAGCGGGTTGCAGTAGAAACTTTTACTGTGGTTTCTCAGTCTATTTCCTAGTGCCGGTTTGAAGTTCCTGCAGTTTTCAGTGTAAAACCGAGTTGGAGCTAGTACCTCCCCTTATATATATATGGAGTGGAGTTTGCAACTGAAAAGAAACTTTGTGTTCCCAAACTGCTAGGTGAAAGCCGGCTTTCACGCACACTTATCTCTCAGAACTGAGCATGTGGAGAGACGTTCGTTCATCTAGCACAAAGGGAACGGTTTGCAGGGGAAATTTTACTCTGGTTTCTCAGTCTGTTTCCTAGTGCCGGTTTTAATTTCCTGCATTTTTCACTGTGAAACCGAGTTGGATCTAATACCTCCCCCTATATATGTATGGAGTGGACTTTGCAACTGAAAAGAAACTTTGTGTTCCCAACAAGCTAGGTGAAGGACGGCTTTCACACACACTTATACCTCTGAAATTAGCATGTGGAGAGACGTTCGTTCATCTAGAAACAATGGAACGGGTTGAGGAGAAACTTTTACTCTGGTTTCTCAGTCTGTTACCTAGTGCCGGTTAGAATTTCCTGCAGTTTTCACCGTAAAACATATTTGGAGCTAGTACCTCCCCATGTATATATATGGATTGGGGTTTGCAACTGAAAAGAAACTTTGTGTTCCCAACAAGCTATGTGAAGGACGGCTTTCACACACACTTATCTCTCAGAACATACCATGTGGAGAGACGTTCGTACATCTAGCACAATGGGAACGGGTTGCAGTAGAAACTTTACTCTGGTTTCTCAGTCTGTTTCCTAGTGCCGGTTTGATGTTCCTGCAGTTTTCACTGTAAAACCGATTTGGAGCTAGTACCTACCCATATATATGTATGTAGTGGATTTTGCAACTGAATAGAAACTTTGTATTCCCAAAAGACTAGGTGAAATACGGCTTTCACACACACTTATTTCTCAGAACTGAGCATGTGGAGAGACGTTCGTTCACCTAGCAACAAGGGAACAGTTTGCAGGAGAAAATTTTACTCTGGATTCTCAGTCTGTTTCCTAGAGCCGGTTCGATGTTCCTGCAGTTTTCACTGTAAAACAGTGTTGGAGCTAGTACCTACATATGTATATGTATGGAGAGGAGTTTGCAACTGAAAATAATCATTGTGTTCCCAACCAGCTAGGTGATGGACTGCTTTCACACACACTTATCTCTCTGAACTGAGCACGTGGAGAGACGTTCTTTCATCTAGCACAAAGGGAACGAGTTACAGGCGAATTTTTACTCTGGTTTCTCAGTCTGTTTGCTAGTGCCGGTTTGATGTTCCTGCAGTTTTCACTGTAAAACCGAGTTGGAGCTAGTACCTACCAATATATATATGTATAGAGTGGAGTGTGCAACTGAACAAAACTTTGTGTTCCCAAAAACCTAGGTGAAGGACGGCTTTCACACACACTTATATCTCAGAACTAAGCTTGTGGAGAGACTTCGTTCATCTAGCACCAAGGGAGCGGGTTGCAGTAGAAACTTTTACTCTGGTTTCTCAGTCTGTTTCCTAGTGCCGGTTTGAAATTCCTGCAGTTTTCACCGTAAAACAGACTTGGAGCTAGTACCTCCCCATATATATGTATGGAGTGGAGTTTGCAACTGAAAAGTAACTTTGTGTTCCCAACAAGCCAAGTGAAGGACGGCTTTCACCCACAATTGTCTCTCAGAACAGACCATGTGGAGAGACGTTCGTTCATCTAGCACAAACTGAACGGGTTGCAGTAGAAACTTTACTCTGGTTTCTCAGTCTGTTTCCTAGTGCGGGTTTGATGTTTCTGCAGTTTTCACTGTAAAACCGAGTTGGAGCTAGTACCTCCCCATATATATGTATGGAGTGGAGTTTGCAACTGAAAAGAAACTTTGTGTTCCCAACAAGCTATGTGAAGGACGGCTTTCACACACAAATATCTCTCAGAAATAAGCTTGTTGAGAGACATTCGTTCATCTAGCAACAAGGGAACAGTTTGCAGGAGAAACTTTTACTCTGGTTTCTCAGTCTGTTTCCTAGTTCCGGTTTGATGTTCCTGCAGTTTTCACTGTAAAACCGAGTTGGAGCTAGTACCCCCCCATATATATGTATGTAGTGGAGTTTACAACTGAAATGAAACTTTGTATTCCCAAAAGACTAGGTGAAATACGGCTTTCACACACACTTATCTCTCAGAACTGAGCATGTGGAGAGACGTTCATTCACCTAGCAACAAGGGAACAGTTTGCAGGAGAAAATTTTACTCTGGTTTCTCAGTCTGTTTCCTAGAGCCGGTTTGATGTTCCTGCAGTTTTCACTGTAAAACAGTGTTGGAGCTAGTACCTACATATGTATATGTATGGAGAGGAGTATGCAACTGAAAATAATCATTGTGTTCCCAACAAGATAGGTGAAGGGCGGCTTTCACACACAATTAGCTATCAGAACTGAGCATGTGGAGAGAAGTTCGTTCATCTATCACCAAGGGAACGGGTTGCAGGAGAAACTTTTACACTGGTTTCTCACTCTGTTTCAGAGTGCAGTTTTGAATTTCCTGCAGTTTTCACTGTAAATCCGAGTTGGATCTAATACCTCTCCCTATATAAGTATGGAGTAGAGTTTCCAACTGAAAAGAAACATTGTGTTCCCAACAATCAAGGTGAAATATGGTTTTCACACACACTTATCTCTCAGAAATGAGCATGTGGACAGACTTTCGTTCATCGAGCACCAAGGGAACGGGTTGTGGAAAAACATATACTCTGGGTTCTCAGTCTGTTTCCTAGTGCCTGTTTGAAATTCCTGCAGTTTTCACTGGAAAACCGTGTTGGATCTTGTACAACCCCACATATAAGTATGGAGTGGAGTTTGCAACTGAAAAGAATCTTTGTGTTCCCAACAAGCTAGTTGAAGGAGGGCTTTCACACACATTTTTCTCTCAGAACTGAGCATGTGGAGAGACGTTCGTTCATCTAGAACAAAGGAACGGGTTGCAGGGGAAAATTTTACTCTAGTTTCTCAGTCTGTTTCCTACTGCCGGTTTGATGTTCCTGCATTTTTCACTGTAAAAACGAGTTGGAGCTTGTACCTCCCCATATATTTGTATGGAGTGGAGTTTGCAACTGAAAAGAAACTTTGTGTTCCCAACAAGCTATGTGAAGAACGGCTTTCACACACACATATATCTCAGAACTAAGCTTGTAGAGAGACGTTCGTTCATCTAGCACCAAGGGAACGGGTTGCAGGAGAAACTTTTACACTGGTTTCTCAGTCTCTTTCCTAGTGCCGGTTTGAAGTTCCTGCAGTTTTTACCGTAAAACACATTTGGAGCTAGTACCTCCCCATGTATATGTATGGATTGGGGTTTGCAACTGAAAAGAAACTTTGTGTTCCCAACAAGCTATGTGAAGGACGGCTTTCACACACACTTATCTCTCAGAACATATCATGTGGAGAGACGTTCGTACATCTAGCACAATGGGAACGGGTTGCAGTAGAAACTTTACTCTGGTTTCTCAGTCTGTTTCCTAGTGCCGGTTTGATGTTCCTGCAGTTTTCACTGTAAAACCTATTTGGAGCTAGTTCCTACCCATATATATGTATGGATTGGAGTTTTCAACTGAAAAGAAACTTTGTGTTCCTAACAAGCTATGTGAAGGACGGCTTTCACACACACATATCTCTCAGAAATAAGCTTGTTGAGAGACTTTCGTTCATCTAGCAACAAGGGAACTGGTTGCAGGAGAAATTTTAACACTGGGTTCTCAGTCTGTTTCCTAGTGCCGATTTAATGTTCCTGCAGTTTTCACCGTACAACCGAGTTGGAGCTAGTACCCCCCCATATATATGTATGTAGTGGAATTTGCAACTGAAAAGAAACTTTGTGTTCCCAGCAAGCTAATTGAAAGACGGCTTTCACACACAATTCTCTCTCAGAACTAAGCTTGTGGAGAGACGTTCGTTCATCTAGCACCAAGGGAACGGTTTGCAGGAGAAACTTTTACACTGGGTTCTCAGTCTGTTTCCTAGTGCCGGTTTGAAATTCCTGCAGTTTTCCCTGGAAAACCGTGTTGGAGCTTGTACAACCCCACATATATATATGGATTGGAGTTTGCAACTGAAAAGAAACTATGTGTTCCCAACAAGCTAGGTAAAGGAGGGCTTTCACACACATTTTTCTCTCAGAACTGAGCATGTGGAGAGACGTTCGTTCATCTAGAACAAGAGAATTAGTTGCAGGGGAAACTTTTACTCTGGTTTCTCAGTCTGTTTCCTAGTGCCGGTTTGATGTTCCGGAAGTTTTCACTGTAAAACAGAGTTGGAGCTTGTACCTACCCATATATATTTATGGAGTGGAGTTTGTAACTGAAAAGTAACTTTGTGTTCCCAACAAGCTAGGTGAAGGACGGCATTCACACACACATATACCTCAGAAATGAGCATGTGGAGAGACGTTCGTTCCTCTAGCACCAAGGTAACGGGTTGCAGGAGAAATTTTTACTCTGGTTTCTCAGTCTGTTTACGAGTGCCGGTTTGAAGTTCCTGCAGTTTTCACTGTAAAACCGAGTTGGAGCTATTACCTCCCCATATATATGTATGTAGTGGAATTGGCAACTGAAAATAATCATTGTGTTCCCAACAAGATTGGTGAAGTACGGCTTTCACACACAATTATCTACCAGAACTGAGCATGTGGAGATACGTTCGTTCATCTAGCACTAAGGGAGAGGGTTGCAGGAGAAAATTTTACTCTGGATTCTCAGTCTGTTTCCTAGTGCCGGTTTGAAGTTCCTGCAGATTTCACTGTAAAACCGAGTTGGAGCTAGTACCTCCCCATATATATGTAGGGAGTGGAGTTTGCAACTGAAAAAAAACTTTGTGTTCCCAACAAGCTAGTTGAAGGACGCCTTTCACACACACTTATCTCTGAGAACAGACCATGTGGAGAGACGTTCGTTTATGTAGCACAAAGGGAACGGGATGCAGGAGAAATTTTACTCTGGATTCTCAGTCTGTTTCCTAGTGCCGGTTTGATGTTTCTGCAGTTTTCACTGTACAACCGATTTGGAGCTAGTACCTCCCCATATATATGTATGGAGTGGAGTTTGCAACTGAAAAGAAACTTTGTGTTCCCAACAAGATATGTGAAGTACGGCTTTCACACACACTTATCTCTCAGAACTGAGCATGTGGAGAGACATTCGTTCATCTAGTAACAAGGGAACGGGTTGCAGGTGAAACTTTTACTCTGGGTTCTCAGTCTGTTTCCTAGTGCCGATTTGATGTTCCTGCATTTTTCACCGTACAACAAAGTTGGAGCTAGTACCCCCCCATGTATATGTATCGAGAGAAGTTTGCAACTGAAAAGAAACTTTGTGTTCCCAACAAGCTAATTGAAGGACGGCTTTCACACACACTTCTCTCTGAGAACTAAGCTTGTTGAGAGACGTTCGTTCATCTAGCACCAAGGGAACGGTTTGCAGGAGAAACTTTTACACTGGTTTCTCAGTCTGTTTCATCGTGCCGGTTTGAATATCCTGCAGTTTTCACTGTAAAACCGAGTTGGATCAAACCCCTCCCCCTATATAGGTATGGAATGTTGTTTGCAACTGAAAGGAAACATTGTGTTCCCAACAAGCTAGGTGAAGGACGGCTTTCACACACACTTATCTCTCAGAACTGAGCATGTGGAGTGACGTACGTTCATCGAGCACCAAGGGAACGGGTTGCAGGAGAATCTTTTACTCTGGATTCTCAGTCTGTTTCCTAGCGCCGGTTTGATGTTCCTGCAATTTTCACTGTAAACCCGAGTTTGATCTAGAACCTCCCCATATATATGTATGGAGTGGAGTTTGCAACTGAAAAGAAACTTTGTGTTGCCAACAAGCTAGGTGATGGATGGCTTTCACACACAATTATCTCTCAAAACTGAGCACGTGAAGAGAATTTCTTTCATCTACCACAAAGGAAACGGGATACAGCGAAATTTTTACTCTGGTTTCTCTGTCTGTTTCCTAGTGCCGGTTTGATGTTCCTGCAGTTTTCACTGTAAAACCGACTTTGAGCTAGTAACTCCCCATATATATGTATGGAGTGGAGATTGCAACTGAAAAGAAACTTTGTGTTCCCAACAAGCTAGGTGAAGGACGGCTTTCACACACACTTATCTCTCAGAACAGACCATGTGGAGAGACGTTCGTTCATCTAGCACAAAGGGAACGGGTTGCAGTTGAGACTTTACTCTGGTTTCTCAGTCTTTTTCTTAGTGCCGTTTTGATGTTCCTGCAGTTTTCACTGTAAAACCGATTTGGAGCTAGTACCTCCCCATATATATGTATGGAGTGGAGTTTGCAACTGAAAAGAAACTTTGATTCCCAACAAGCTATGTGAAGAACGGCTTTCACACACACATATATCTCAGAACAAAGCTTGTAGAGAGACTTTCGTTCATCTAGCACCAAGGGAACGGGTTGCAGGAGAAACTTTTACACTGGTTTCTCAGTCTCTTTCCTAGTGCCGGTTTGAAGTTCCTGCAGTTTTCAGTGTAAAACCGAGTTGGAGCTAGTACCTCCCCTTATATATATATGGAGTGGAGTTTGCAACTGAAAAGAAACTTTGTGTTCCCAAACAGCTAGGTGAAAGACGGCTCTCACGCACACTTATCTCTCAGAACTGAGCATGTGGAGAGACGTTCGTTCATCTAGCACAAAGGGAACGGTTTGCAGGGGAAATTTTACTCTGGTTTCTCAGTCTGTTTCCTAGTGCCGGTTAGAATTCCCTGCAGTTTTCACCGTAAAACATATTTGGAGCTAGTACCTCCCCATGTATATATATGGATTGGGGTTTGCAACTGAAAAGAAACTTTGTGTTCCCAACAAGCTATGTGAAGGACGGCTTTCACACACACTTATACCTCTGAAATTAGCATGTGGAGAGACGTTCGTTCATCTAGAAACAATGGAACGGGTTGAGGAGAAACTTTTACTCTGGTTTCTCAGTCTGTTTCCTAGTGCCGGTTAGAATTTCCTGCAGTTTTCACCGTAAAACATATTTGGAGCTAGTACCTCCACATGTATATATATGGATTGGGGTTTGCAACTGAAAAGAAACTTTGTGTTCCCAACAAGCTATGTGAAGGACGGCATTTACACACACATATCTCTCAGAAATAAGTTTGTTGAGAGACTTTCGTTCATCTAGCACCAAGGGAACGGGTTGCAGGAGAAATTTTAACACTGGTTTCTCAGTCTGTTTCCTAGTTCCGGTTTGATGTTCCTGCAGTTTTCACTGTAAAACCGAGTTGGAGCTAGTACCCCCCCATATATATATATGTAGTGGATTTTGCAACTGAATAGAAACTTTGTATTCCCAAAAGACTAGGTGAAATACGGCTTTCACACACACTTATTTCTCAGAACTGAGCATGTGGAGAGACGTTCGTTCACCTAGCAACAAGGGAACAGTTTGCAGGAGAAAATTTTACTCTGGATTCTCAGTCTGTTTCCTAGAGCCGGTTTGATGTTCCTGCAGTTTTCACTGTAAAACAGTGTTGGAGCTAGTACCTACATATGTATATGTATGGAGAGGAGTTTGCAACTGAAAATAATCATTGTGTTCCCAACCAGCTAGGTGATGGACTGCTTTCACACACACTTATCTCTCTGAACTGAGCACGTGGAGAGACGTTCTTTCATCTAGCACAAAGGGAACGAGTTACAGGCGAATTTTTACTCTGGTTTCTCAGTCTGTTTGCTAGTGCCGGTTAGATGTTCCTGCAGTTTTCACTGTAAAACCGAGTTGGAGCTAGTACCTACCAATATATATGTATAGAGTGGAGTGTGCAACTGAACAAAACTTTGTGTTCCCAAAAACCTAGGTGAAGGACGGCTTTCACACACACTTATATCTCAGAACTAAGCTTGTGGAGAGACTTCGTTCATCTAGCACCAAGGGAGCGGGTTGCAGTAGAAACTTTTACTCTGGTTTCTCAGTCTGTTTCCTAGTGCCGGTTTGAAATTCCTGCAGTTTTCACCGTAAAACAGACTTGGAGCTAGTATCTCCCCATATATATGTATGGAGTGGAGTTTGCAACTGAAAAGTAACTTTGTGTTCCCAACAAGCCAAGTGAAGGACGGCTTTCACCCACAATTGTCTCTCAGAACAGACCATGTGGAGAGACGTTCGTTCATCTAGCACAAACTGAACGGGTTGCAGTAGAAACTTTACTCTGGTTTCTCAGTCTGTTTCCTAGTGCGGGTTTGATGTTTCTGCAGTTTTCACTGTAAAACCGAGTTGGAGCTAGTACCTCCCCATATATATGTATGCAGTGGAGTTTGCAACTGAAAAGAAACTTTGTGTTCCCAACAAGCTATGTGAAGGACGGCTTTCACACACAAATATCTCTCAGAAATAAGCTTGTTGAGAGACATTCGTTCATCTAGCAACAAGGGAACAGTTTGCAGGAGAAACTTTTACTCTGGTTTCTCAGTCTGTTTCCTAGTTCCGGTTTGATGTTCCTGCAGATTTCACTGTAAAACCGAGTTGGAGCTAGTACCCCCCCTTATATATGTATGTAGTGGAGTTAGCAACTGAAAAGAAACTTTGTATTCCCAAAAGACTAGTTGAAATACGGCTTTCACACACACTTATCTCTCAGAACTGAGCATGTGGAGAGACGTTCGTTCACCTAGCAACAAGGGAACAGTTTGCAGGAGAAAATTTTACTCTGGTTTCTCAGTCTGTTTCCTAGAGCCGGTTTGATGTTCCTGCAGTTTTCACTGTAAAACAGTGTTGGAGCTAGTACCTACATATGTATATGTATGGAGAGGAGTTTGCAACTGAAAATAATCATTGTGTTCCCAACAAGATAGGTGAAGGGCGGCTTTCACACACAATTATCTATCAGAACTGAGCATGTGGAGATACGTTCGTTCATCTAGCACAAAGGGAACGGGTTGCAGGAGAAACTTTTACTCTGTTTTCTCAGTCTGTTTTCTAGTTCCGGATTGATGTTCCTGCAGTTTTCACTGTAACACAGAGTTGGAGCTAGTACCTACCCATATATATGTATGGAGTGGAGTTTGCAACTGAAAAGAATGTTTGTGTTCCCAACAAGCTAATTGAAGCACGGCTTTCACACACACTTCTCTCTCAGAACTAAGCTTGTGGAGAGAATTTCGTTCATCTATCACCAAGGGAACGGGTTACAGGAGAAACTTTTACACTGGTTTCTCACTCTGTTTCAGAGTGCCGTTTTGAATTTCCTGCAGTTTTCACTGTAAAACCGAGTTGGATCTAATACCTCTCCCTATATAAGTATGGAGTAGAGTTTCCAACTGAAAAGAAACATTGTGTTCCCAACAATCAAGGTGAAATATGGTTTTCACACACACTTATCTCTCAGAAATGAGCATGTGGACAGACTTTCGTTCATCGAGCACCAAGGGAACGGGTTTTGGAAAAACATTTACTCTGGGTTCTCAGTCTGTTTCCTAGTGCCTGTTTGAAATTCCTGCAGTTTTCACTGGAAAACCGTGTTGGAGCTTGTACAACCCCACATATAAGTATGGAGTGGAGTTTGCAACTGAAAAGGATCTTTGTGTTCCCAACAAGCTAGTTGAAGGTGGGCTTTCACACAAATTTTTCTCTCAGAACTGAGCATGTGGAGAGACGTTCGTTCATCTAGAACAAAGGAACGTGTTGCAGGGGAAACTTTTACTCAAGTTTCTCAGTCTGTTTCCTACTGCCGGTTTGATGTTCCTGCATTTTTCACTGTAAAAACGAGTTGGAGCTTGTACCTCCCCATATATATGTATGGAGTGGAGTTTGCAACTGAAAAGAAACTTTGTGTTCCCAACAAGCTATGTGAAGAACGGCTTTCACACACACATATATCTCAGAACTAAGCTTGTAGAGAGACGTTCGTTCATCTAGCACCAAGGGAACGGGTTGCAGGAGAAACTTTTACACTGGTTTCTCAGTCTCTTTCCTAGTGCCGGTTTGAAGTTCCTGCAGTTTTCAGTGTAAATCCGATTTGGAGCTAGTACCTACCCATATATATGTATGGAGTGGAGTTTGAAACTGAAAAGAAACTTTGTGTTCCCAACAAGCTATGTGAAGGACGGCTTTCACACACACATATCTCTCAGAAATAAGCTTGTTGAGAGACTTTCGTTCATCTAGCACCAAGGGAACGGGTTGCAGGAGAAATTTTAACACTGGTTTCTCAGTCTGTTTCCTAGTTCCGGTTTGATGTTCCTGCAGTTTTCACTGTAAAACCGAGTTGGAGCTAGTACCCCCCCATATATATGTATGTAGTGGAGTTTGCAACTGAAAAGAAACTTTGTATTCCCAAAAGACTAGGTGAAATACGGCTTTCACACACACTTATCTCTCAGAACTGAGCATGTGGAGAGACGTTCGTTCACCTAGCAACAAGGGAACAGTTTGCAGGAGAAAATTTTACTCTGGATTCTCAGTCTGTTTCCTAGAGCCGGTTTGATGTTCCTGCAGTTTTCACTGTAAAACAGTGTTGGAGCTAGTACCTACATATGTATATGTATGGAGAGGAGTTTGCAACTGAAAATAATCATTGTGTTCCCAACCAGCTAGTTGATGGACTGCTTTCACACACACTTATCTCTCTGAACTGAGCACCTGGAGAGACGTTCTTTCATCTAGCACAAAGGGAACGAGTTACAGGCGAATTTTTACTCTGGTTTCTCAGTCTGTTTGCTAGTGCCGGTTTGATGTTCCTGCAGTTTTCACTGTAAAACCGAGTTGGAGCTAGTACCTACCAATATATATATGTATAGAGCGGAGTGTGCAACTGAACAAAACATTGTGTTCCCAAAAACCTAGGTGAAGGACGGCTTTCACACACACTTATATCTCAGAACTAAGCTTGTGGAGAGACTTCGTTCATCTAGCACCAAGGGAGCGGGTTGCAGTAGAAACTTTTACTCTGGTTTCTCAGTCTATTTCCTAGTGCCGGTTTGAAGTTCCTGCAGTTTTCAGTGTAAAACCGAGTTGGAGCTAGTACCTCCCCTTATATATATATGGAGTGGAGTTTGCAACTGAAAAGAAACTTTGTGTTCCCAAACAGCTAGGTGAAAGCCGGCTTTCACGCACACTTATCTCTCAGAACTGAGCATGTGGAGAGACTTTCGTTCATCTAGCACAAAGGGAACGGTTTGCAGGGGAAATTTTACTCTGGTTTCTCAGTCTGTTTCCTAGTGCCGGTTTTAATTTCCTGCATTTTTCACTGTGAAACCGAGTTGGATCTAATACCCTCCCCCTATATATGTATGGAGTGGACTTTGCAACTGAAAAGAAACTTTGTGTTCCCAACAAGCTAGGTGAAGGACGGCTTTCACACACACTTATACCTCTGAAATTAGCATGTGGAGAGACGTTCGTTCATCTAGAAACAATGGAACGGGTTGAGGAGAAACTTTTACTCTGGTTTCTCAGTCTGTTTCCTAGTGCCGGTTAGAATTTCCTGCAGTTTTCACCGTAAAACATATTTGGAGCTAGTACCTCCCCATGTATATATATGGATTGGGGTTTGCAACTGAAAAGAAACTTTGTGTTCCCAACAAGCTATGTGAAGGACGGCTTTCACACACACTTATCTCTCAGAACATACCATGTGGAGAGACGTTCGTACATCTAGCACAATGGGAACGGGTTGCAGTAGAAACTTTACTCTGGTTTCTCAGTCTGTTTCCTAGTGCCGGTTTGATGTTCCTGCAGTTTTCACTGTAAAACCGATTTGGAGCTAGTACCTACCCATATATATGTATGTAGTGGATTTTGCAACTGAATAGAAACTTTGTATTCCCAAAAGACTAGGTGAAATACGGCTTTCACACACACTTATTTCTCAGAACTGAGCATGTGGAGAGACGTTCGTTCACCTAGCAACAAGGGAACAGTTTGCAGGAGAAAATTTTACTCTGGATTCTCAGTCTGTTTCCTAGAGCCGGTTCGATGTTCCTGCAGTTTTCACTGTAAAACAGTGTTGGAGCTAGTACCTACATATGTATATGTATGGAGAGGAGTTTGCAACTGAAAATAATCATTGTGTTCCCAACCAGCTAGGTGATGGACTGCTTTCACACACACTTATCTCTCTGAACTGAGCACGTGGAGAGACGTTCTTTCATCTAGCACAAAGGGAACGAGTTACAGGCGAATTTTTACTCTGGTTTCTCAGTCTGTTTGCTAGTGCCGGTTTGATGTTCCTGCAGTTTTCACTGTAAAACCGAGTTGGAGCTAGTACCTACCAATATATATATGTATAGAGTGGAGTGTGCAACTGAACAAAACTTTGTGTTCCCAAAAACCTAGGTGAAGGACGGCTTTCACACACACTTATATCTCAGAACTAAGCTTGTGGAGAGACTTCGTTCATCTAGCACCAAGGGAGCGGGTTGCAGTAGAAACTTTTACTCTGGTTTCTCAGTCTGTTTCCTAGTGCCGGTTTGAAATTCCTGCAGTTTTCACCGTAAAACAGACTTGGAGCTAGTACCTCCCCATATATATGTATGGAGTGGAGTTTGCAACTGAAAAGAAACTTTGTGTTCCCAACAAGCTATGTGAAGGACGGCTTTCACACACAAATATCTCTCAGAAATAAGCTTGTTGAGAGACATTCGTTCATCTAGCAACAAGGGAACAGTTTGCAGGATAAACTTTTACTCTGGATTCTCAGTCTGTTTCCTAGTTCCGGTTTGATGTTCCTGCAGATTTCACTGTAAAACCGAGTTGGAGCTTGTACCCCCCCATATATATGTATGTAGTGGAGTTAGCAACTGAAAAGAAACTTTGCATTCCCAAAAGACTAGTTGAAATACGGCTTTCACACACACTTATCTCTCAGAACTGAGCATGTGGAGAGACGTTCGTTCACCTAGCAACAAGGGAACAGTTTGCAGGAGAAAATTTTACTCTGGTTTCTCAGTCTGTTTCCTAGAGCCGGTTTGATGTTCCTGCAGTTTTCACTGTAAAACAGTGTTGGAGCTAGTACCTACATATGTATATGTATGGAGAGGGGTTTGCAACTGAAAATGATCATTGTGTTCCCAAAAAGATAGGTGAAGGGCGGCTTTCACACACAATTATCTATCAGAACTGAGCATGTGGAGATACGTTCGTTCATCTAGCACAAAAGGAACGGGTTGCAGGAGAAACTTTTACTCTGGTTTCTCAGTCTGTTTCCTAGTTCCGGATTGATGTTCCTGCAGTTTTCACTGTAACACAGAGTTGGAGCTAGTACCTACCCATATATATGTATGGAGTGGAATTTGCAACTGAAAAGAATGTTTGTGTTCCCAACAAGCTAATTGAAGCACGGCTTTCACACACACTTCTCTCTCAGAACTAAGCTTGTGGAGAGAAGTTCGTTCATCTATCACCAAGGGAACGGGTTGCAGGTGAAACTTTTACACTGGTTTCTCACTCTGTTTCAGAGTGCCGTTTTGAATTTCCTGCAGTTTTCACTGTAAAACCGAGTTGGATCTAATACCTCTCCCTATATAAGTATGGAGTAGAGTTTCCAACTGAAAAGAAACATTGTGTTCCCAACAATCAAGGTGAAATATGGTTTTCACACACACTTATCTCTCAGAAATGAGCATGTGGACAGACTTTCGTTCATCGAGCACCAAGGGAACGGGTTGTGGAAAAACATTTACTCTGAGTTCTCAGTCTGTTTCCTAGTGCCTGTTTGAAATTCCTGCAGTTTTCACTGGAAAACCGTGTTGGAGCTTGTACAACCCCACATATAAGTATGGAGTGGAGTTTGCAACTGAAAAGAATCTTTGTGTTCCCAACAAGCTAGTTGAAGGAGGGCTTTCACACACATTTTTCTCTCAGAACTGAGCATGTGGAGAGACGTTCGTTCATCTAGAACAAAGGAACGTGTTGCAGGGGAAACTTTTACTCTAGTTTCTCAGTCTGTTTCCTACTGCCGGTTTGATGTTCCTGCATTTTTCACTGTAAAAACGAGTTGGAGCTTGTACCTCCCCATATATATGTATGGAGTGGAGTTTGCAACTGAAAAGAAACTTTGTGTTCCCAACAAGCTATGTGAAGAACGGCTTTCACACACATATATATCTCAGAACTAAGCTTGTAGAGAGACGTTCGTTCATCTAGCACCAAGGGAACGGGTTGCAGGAGAAACTTTTACACTGGTTTCTCAGTCTCTTTCCTAGTGCCGGTTTGAAGTTCCTGCAGTTTTCAGTGTAAAACCGATTTGGAGCTAGTACCTACCCATATATATGTATGGAGTGTAGTTTGCAACTGAAAAGAAACTTTGTGTTCCCAACAAGCTATGTGAAGGACGGCTTTCACACACACATATCTCTCAGAAATAAGCTTGTTGAGAGACTTTCGTTCATCTAGCACCAAGGGAACGGGTTGCAGGAGAAATTTTAACACTGGTTTCTCAGTCTGTTTCCTAGTTCCGGTTTGATGTTCCTGCAGTTTTCACTGTAAAACCGAGTTGGAGCTAGTACCCCCCCATATATACGTATGTAGTGGAGTTTGCAACTGAAAAGAAACTTTGTATTCCCAAAAGACTAGGTGAAATACGGCTTTCACACACACTTATCTCTCAGAACTGAGCATGTGGAGAGACGTTCGTTCACCTAGCAACAAGGGAACAGTTTGCAGGAGAAAATTTTACTCTGGATTCTCAGTCTGTTTCCTAGATCTGGTTTGATGTTCCTGCAGTTTTCACTGTAAAACAGTGTTGGAGCTAGTACCTACATATGTATATGTATGGAGAGGAGTTTGCAACTGAAAATAATCATTGTGTTCCCAACCAGCTAGGTGATGGACTGCTTTCACACACACTTATCTCTCTGAACTGAGCACGTGGAGAGACGTTCTTTCATCTAGCACAAAGGGAACGAGTTACAGGCGAATTTTTACTCTGGTTTCTCAGTCTGTTTGCTAGTGCCGGTTTGATGTTCCTGCAGTTTTCACTGTAAAACCGAGTTGGAGCTAGTACCTACCAATATATATATGTATAGAGTGGAGTGTGCAACTGAACAAAACTTTGTGTTCCCAAAAACCTAGGTGAAGGACGGCTTTCACACACACTTATATCTCAGAACTAAGCTTGTGGAGAGACTTCGTTCATCTAGCACCAATGGAGCGGGTTGCAGTAGAAACTTTTACTCTGGTTTCTCAGTCTATTTCCTAGTGCCGGTTTGATATTCCTGCAGTTTTCACCGTAAAACAGACTTGGAGCTAGTACCTCCCCATATATATGTATGGAGTGGAGTTTGCAACTGAAAAGTAACTTTGTGTTCCCAACAAGCCAAGTGAAGGACGGCTTTCACCCACAATTGTCTCTCAGAATAGACCATGTGGAGAGACGTTCGTTCATCTAGCACAAACTGAACGAGTTGCAGTAGAAACTTTACTCTGGTTTCTCAGTCTGTTTCCTAGTGCGGGTTTGATGTTTCTGCAGTTTTCACTGTAAAACCGAGTTGGAGCTAGTACCTACCCATATATATGTATGGAGTGGAGTTTGCAACTGAAAAGAAACTTTGTGTTCACAACAAGCTATGTAAAGGACGGCTTTCACACACACATATCTCTCACAAATAAGCTTGTTGAGAGACATTCGTTCATCTAGCAACAAGGGAACAGTTTGCAGGAGAAACTTTTACTCTGGTTTCTCAGTCTGTTTCCTAGTTCCGGTTTGATGTTCCTGCAGTTTTCACTGTAAAACCGAGTTGGAGCTAGTACCCCCCCCCATATATATGTATGTAGTGGAGTTTGCAACTGAAAAGAAACTTTGTATTCCCAAAAGACTAGGTGAAATACGGCTTTCACACACACTTATCTCTCAGAACTGAGCATGTGGAGAGACGTTCGTTCACCTAGCAACAAAGGAACAGTTTGCAGGAGAAAATTTTACTCTGGTTTCTCAGTCTGTTTCCTAGAGCCGGTTTGATGTTCCTGCAGTTTTCACTGTAAAACAGTGTTGGAGCTAGTACCTACATATGTATATGTATGGAGAGGAGTTTGCAACTGAAAATAATCATTGTGTTCCCAACAAGATAGGTGAAGGGCGGCTTTCACACACAATTATCTATCAGAACTGAGCATGTGGAAATACGTTCGTTCATCTAGCACAAAGGGAACGGGTTGCAGGAGAAACTTTTACTCTGGTTTCTCAGTCTGTTTCCTAGTTCCTGATTGATGTTCCTGCAGTTTTCACTGTAAAACAGAGTTGGAGCTAGTACCTACCCATATATATTTATGGAGTGGAGTTTGCAACTGAAAAGAATGTTTGTGTTCCCAACAAGCTAATTGAAGCACGGCTTTCACACACACTTCTCTCTCAGAACTAAGCTTGTGGAGAGAAGTTCGTTCATCTATCACCAAGGGAACGGGTTGCAGGAGAAACTTTTACACTGTTTTCTCACTCTGTTTCAGAGTGCCGTTTTGAATTTCCTGCAGTTTTCACTGTAAAACCGAGTTGGATCTAATACCTCTCCCTATATAAGTATGGAGTAGAGTTTCCAACTGAAAAGAAACATTGTGTTCCCAACAATCAAGGTGAAATATGGTTTTCACACACACTTATCTCTCAGAAATGAGCATGTGGACAGACTTTCGTTCATCGAGCACCAAGGGTACGGGTTGTGGAAAAACATTTACTCTGGGTTCTCAGTCTATTTCCTAGTGCCTGTTTGAAATTCCTGCAGTTTTCACTGGAAAACCGTGTTGGAGCTTGTACAACCCCACATATAAGTATGGAGTGGAGTTTGCAACTGAAAAGAATCTTTGTGTTCCCAACAAGCTAGTTGAAGGAGGGCTTTCACACACATTTTTCTCTCAGAACTGAGCATGTGGAGAGACGTTCGTTCATCTAGAACAAAGGGAACGGGTTGCAGGGGAAAATTTTACTCTAGTTTCTCAGTCTGTTTCCTACTGCCGGTTTGATGTTCCTGCATTTTTCACTGTAAAAACGAGTTGGAGCTTGTACCTCCCCATATATATGTATGGAGTGGAGTTTGCAACTGAAAAGAAACTTTGTGTTCCCAACAAGCTATGTGAAGAACGGCTTTCACACACACATATATCTCAGAACTAAGCTTGTAGAGAGACGTTCGTTCATCTAGCACCAAGGGAACGGGTTGCAGGAGAAACTTTTACACTGGTTTCTCAGTCTCTTTCCTAGTGCCGGTTTGAAGTTCCTGCAGTTTTCAGTGTAAAACCGAGTTGGAGCTAGTACCTCCCCTTATATATATATGGAGTGGAGTTTGCAACTGAAAAGAAACTTTGTGTTCCCAAACAGATAGTTGAAAGACGGCTTTCACACACACATATCTCTCAGAACTGAGCATGTGGAGAGACGTTCGTTCATCTAGCACAAAGGGAACGGTTTGCAGGGGAAATTTTACTCTGGTTTCTCAGTCTGTTTCCTAGTGCCGGTTTTAATTTCCTGCATTTTTCACTGTGAAACCGAGTTGGATCTAATACCTCCCCCTATATATGTATGGAGTGGACTTTGCAACTGAAAAGAAACTTTGTGTTCCCAACAAGCTAGGTGAAGGACGGCTTTCACACACACTTATACCTCTGAAATTAGCATGTGGAGAGACGTTCGTTCATCTAGAAACAATGGAACGGGTTGAGGAGAAACTTTTACTCTGGTTTCTCAGTCTGTTTCCTAGTGCCGGTTAGAAGTTCCTGCAGTTTTCACCGTAAAACATATTTGGAGCCAGTACCTCCCCGTGTATATGTATGGATTGGGGTTTGCAACTGAAAAGAAACTTTGTATTCCCAACAAGCTATGTGAAGGACGGCTTTCACACACACTTATCTCTCAGAACATACCATGTGGAGAGACGTTCGTACATCTAGCACAATGGGAACGGGTTGCAGTAGAAACTTTACTCTGGTTACTCAGTCTGTTTCCTAGTGCCGGTTTGATGTTCCTGCAGTTTTCACTGTAAAACCGATTTGGAGCTAGTACCTACCCATATATATGTATGGAGTGGAGTTTGCAACTGAAAAGAAACTTTGTGTTCCCAACAAGCTATGTGAAGGACGGCTTTCACACACACATATCTCTCAGAAATAAGCTTGTTGAGAGACTTTCGTTCATCTAGCACCAAGGGAACGGGCTGCAGGGGAAATTTTAGCCCTGGGTTCTCAGTCTGTTTCCTAGTGCCGATTTAATGTTCCTGCAGTTTTCACCGTACAACCGAGTTGGAGCTAGTACCCCCCCATATATATGTATGTAGTGGAGTTTGCAACTGAAAAGAAACTTTGTATTCCCAAAAGACTAGGTGAAATACGGCTTTCACACACACTTATCTCTCAGAACTGATCATGTGGAGAGACGTTCGTTCACCTAGCAACAAGGGAACAGTTTGCAGGAGAAAATTTTACTCTGGATTCTCAGTCTGTTTCCTAGAGCCGGTTTGATGTTCCTGCAGTTTTCACTGTAAAACAGTGTTGGAGCTAGTACCTACATATGTATATGTATGGAGAGGAGTTTGCAACTGAAAATAATCATTGTGTTCCCAACCAGCTAGGTGATGGACTGCTTTCACACACACTTATCTCTCTGAACTGAGCACGTGGAGAGACGTTCTTTCATCTAGCACAAAGGGAACGAGTTACAGGCGAATTTTTACTCTGGTTTCTCAGTCTGTTTGCTAGTGCCGGTTTGATGTTCCTGCAGTTTTCACTGTAAAACAGAGTTGGAGCTAGTACCTACCCATATATATGTATGGAGTGGAGTTTGCAACTGAAAAGAATGTTTGTGTTCCCAACAAGCTAATTGAAGCACGGCTTTCACACACACTTCTCTCTCAGAACTAAGCTTGTGGAGAGAAGTTCGTTCATCTATCACCAAGGGAACGGTTTGCAGGAGAAACTTTTACACTGGTTTCTCACTCTGTTTCAGAGTGCCGTTTTGAATTTCCTGCAGTTTTCACTGTAAAACCGAGTTGGATCTAATACCTCTCCCTATATAAGTATGGAGTAGAGTTTCCAACTGAAAAGAAACATTGTGTTCCCAACAATCAAGGTGAAATATGGTTTTCACACACACTTATCTCTCAGAAATGAGCATGTGGACAGATTTTCATTCATCGTGCACCAAGGGAACGGGTTGTGGAAAAACATTTACTCTGGGTTCTCAGTCTGTTTCCTAGTGCCTGTTTGAAATTCCTGCAGTTTTCACTGTAAAACCGACTTGGAGCTAGTACCTACCCATATATATGTATGGAGTGGAGTTTGCAACTGAAAAGAAACTTTGTGTTCCCAACAAGCTATGTGAAGGACGGTTTTCACACACACATATCTCTCAGAAATAAGTTTGTTGAGAGACTTTCGTTCATCTAGCACCAAGGGAACAGGTTGCAGGAGAAATTTTAACACTGGTTTCTCAGTCTGTTTCCTAGTTCCGGTTTGATGTTCCTGCAGTTTTCACTGTGAAACAGTGTTGGAGCTAGTACCTACATATGTATATGTATGGAGAGGAGTTTGCAACTGAAAATAATCATTGTGTTCCCAACCAGCTAGGTGATGGACTGCTTTCACACACACTTATCTCTCTGAACTGAGCACGTGGAGAGACGTTCTTTCATCTAGCACAAAGGGAACGAGTTACAGGCGAATTTTTACTCTGGTTTCTCAGTCTGTTTGCTAGTGCCGGTTTGATGTTCCTGCAGTTTTCACTGTAAAACCGAGTTGGAGCTAGTACCTACCAATATATATATGTATAGAGTGGAGTGTGCAACTGAACAAAACTTTGTGTTCCCAAAAACCTAGGTGAAGGACGGCTTTCACACACACTTATATCTCAGAACTAAGCTTGTGGAGAGACTTCGTTCATCTAGCACCAAGGGAGCGGGTTGCAGTAGAAACTTTTACTCTGGTTTCTCAGTCTGTTTCCTAGTGCCGGTTTGAAATTCCTGCAGTTTTCACCGTAAAACAGACTTGGAGCTAGTACCTCCCCATATATATGTATGGAGTGGAGTTTGCAACTGAAAAGTAACTTTGTGTTCCCAACAAGCCAAGTGAAGGACGGCTTTCACCCACAATTGTCTCTCAGAACAGACCATGTGGAGAGACGTTCGTTCATCTAGCACAAACTGAACGGGTTGCAGTAGAAACTTTACTCTGGTTTCTCAGTCTGTTTCCTAGTGCGGGTTTGATGTTTCTGCAGTTTTCACTGTAAAACCGAGTTGGAGCTAGTACCTACCCATATATATGTATGGAGTGGAGTTTGCAACTGAAAAGAAACTTTGTGTTCACAACAAGCTATGTGAAGGACGGCTTTCACACACAAATATCTCTCAGAAATAAGCTTGTTGAGAGACATTCGTTCATCTAGCAACAAGGGAACAGTTGTCAGGAGAAACTTTTACTCTGGTTTCTCAGTCTGTTTCCTAGTTCCGGTTTGATGTTCCTGCATTTTTCACTGTAAAACCGAGTTGGAGCTAGTACCTCCCCATATATATGTATGGAGTGGAGTTTGCAACTGAAAAGAAACTTTGTATTCCCAAAAGACTAGTTGAAATACGGCTTTCACACACACTTATCTCTCAGAACTGAGCATGTGGATAGACGTTCGTTCACCTAGCAACAAGGGAACAGTTTGCAGGAGAAAATTTTACTCTGGTTTCTCAGTCTGTTTCCTAGAGCCGGTTTGATGTTCCTGCAGTTTTCACTGTAAAACAGTGTTGGAGCTAGTACCTACATATGTATATGTATGGAGAGGAGTTTGCAACTGAAAATAATCATTGTGTTCCCAAAAAGATAGGTGAAGGGCGGCTTTCACACACAATTATCTATCAGAACTGAGCATGTGGAGATACGTTCGTTCATCTAGCACAAAGGGAACGGGTTGCAGGAGAAACTTTTTCTCTGGTTTCTCAGTCTGTTTCCTAGTTCCGGATTGATGTTCCTGCAGTTTTCACTGTAAAACAGTGTTGGAGCTAGTACCTACCCATATATATGTATGGAGTGGAGTTTGCAACTGAAAAGAATGTTTGTGTTCCCAACAAGCTAATTGAAGCACGGCTTTCACACACACTTCTCTCTCAGAACTAAGCTTGTGGAGAGAAGTTCGTTCATCTATCACCAAGGGAACGGGTTGCAGGAGAAACTTTTACACTGGTTTCTCACTCTGTTTCAGAGTGCCGTTTTGAATTTCCTGCAGTTTTCACTGTAAAACCGAGTTGGATCTAATACCTCTCCCTATATAAGTATGGAGTAGAGTTTCCAACTGAAAAGAAATATTGTGTTCCCAACAATCAAGGTGAAATATGGTTTTCACACACACTTATCTCTCAGAAATGAGCATGTGGACAGACTTTCGTTCATCGAGCACCAAGGGAACGGGTTGTGGAAAAACATTTACTCTGGGTTCTCAGTCTGTTTCCTAGTGCCTGTTTGAAATTCCTGCAGTTTTCACTGGAAAACCGTGTTGGAGCTTGTACAACCCCACATATAAGTATGGAGTGGAGTTTGCAACTGAAAAGAATCTTTGTGTTCCCAACAAGCTAGTTGAAGGAGGGCTTTCACACACATTTTTCTCTCAGAACTGAGCATGTGGAGAGACGTTCGTTCATCTAGAACAAAGGAACGGGTTGCAGGGGAAACTTTTACTCTAGTTTCTCAGTTTTTTTCCTACTGCCGGTTTGATGTTCCTGCATTTTTCACTGTAAAAACGAGTTGGAGCTTGTACCTCCCCATATATATGTATGGAGTGGAGTTTGCAACTGAAAAGAAACTTTGTGTTCCCAACAAGCTATGTGAAGAACGGCTTTCACACACACATATATCTCAGAACTAAGCTTGTAGAGAGACGTTCGTTCATCTAGCACCAAGGGAACGGGTTGCAGGAGAAACTTTTACACTGGTTTCTCAGTCTCTTTCCTAGTGCCGGTTTGAAGTTCCTGCAGTTTTCAGTGTAAAACCGAGTTGGAGCTAGTACCTCCCCTTATATAAATATGGAGTGGAGTTTGCAACTGAAAAGAAACTTTGTGTTCCCAAACAGCTAGGTGAAAGACGGCTTTCACACACACTTATCTCTCAGAACTGAGCATGTGGAGAGACGTTCGTTCATCTAGCACAAAGGGAACGGTTTGCAGGGGAAATTTTACTCTGGTTTCTCAGTCTGTTTCCTAGTGCCGGTTTTAATTTCCTGCATTTTTCACTGTGAAACCGAGTTGGATCTAATACCTCCCCCTATATATGTATGGAGTGGACTTTGCAACTGAAAAGAAACTTTGTGTTCCCAACAAGCTAGGTGAAGGACGGCTTTCACACACACTTATACCTCTGAAATTAGCATGTGGAGAGACGTTCGTTCATCTAGAAACAATGGAACGGGTTGAGGAGAAACTTTTACTCTGGTTTCTCAGTCTGTTTCCTAGTGCCGGTTAGAAGTTCCTGCAGTTTTCACAGTAAAATATATTTGGAGCTAGTACCTCCCCATGTATATGTATGGATTGGGGTTTGCAACTGAAAAGAAACTTTGTGTTCCCAACAAGCTATGTGAAGGACGGCTTTCACACACACTTATCTCTCAGAACATACCATATGGAGAGACGTTCGTACATCTAGCACAATGGGAACGGGTTGCAGTAGAAACTTTACTCTGGTTTCTCAGTCTGTTTCCTTGTGCCGGTTTGATGTTCCTGCAGTTTTCACTTTAAAACCGATTTGGAGCTAGTACCTACCCATATATATGTATGGATTGGAGTTTGCAACTGAAAAGAAACTTTGTGTTCCCAACAAGCTATGTGAAGGACGGCTTTCACACACACATATCTCTCAGAAATAAGCTTGTTGAGAGACTTTCGTTCATCTAGCACCAAGGGAACGGGTTGCAGGAGATATTTTAACACTGGTTTCTCAGTCTGTTTCCTAGTTCCGGTTTGATGTTCCTGCAGTTTTCACTGTAAAACCGAGTTGGAGCTAGTACCCCCCCATATATATGTATGTAGTGGAGTTTGCAACTGAAAAGAAACTTAGTATTCCCAAAAGACTAAGTGAAATACGGCTTTCACACACACTTATCTCTCAGAACTGAGCATGAGGAGAGACGTTCGTTCACCTAGCAACAAGGGAACAGTTTGTAGGGGAAAATTTTACTCTGGATTCTCAGTCTGTTTCCTAGAGCCGGTTTGATGTTCCTGCAGTTTTCACTGTAAAACAGTGTTGGAGCTAGTACCTACATATGTATATGTATGGAGAGGAGTTTGCAACTGAAAATAATCATTGTGTTCCCAACCAGCTAGGTGATGGGCTGCTTTCACACACACTTATCTCTCTGAACTGAGCACGTGGAGAGACGTTCTTTCATCTAGCACAAAGGGAACGAGTTACAGGCGAATTTTTACTCTGGTTTCTCAGTCTGTTTGCTAGTGCCGGTTTGATGTTCCTGCAGTTTTCACTGTAAAACCGAGTTGGAGCTAGTACCTACCAATATATATATGTATAGAGTGGAGTGTGCAACTGAACAAAACTTTGTGTTCCAAAAACCTAGGTGAAGGACGGCTTTCACACACACTTATATCTCAGAACTAAGCTTGTGGAGAGACTTCGTTCATCTAGCACCAAGGGAGCGGGTTGCAGTAGAAACTTTTACTCTGGTTTCTCAGTCTATTTCCTAGTGCCGGTTTGAAATTCCTGCAGTTTTCACCGTAAAACAGACTTGGAGCTAGTACCTCCCCATATATATGTATGGAGTGGAGTTTGCAACTGAAAAGTAACTTTGTGTTCCCAACAAGCCAAGTGAAGGACGGCTTTCACCCACAATTGTCTCTCAAAACAGACCATGTGGAGAGACGTTCGTTCATCTAGCACAAACTGAACGGGTTGCAGTAGAAACTTTACTCTGGTTTCTCAGTCTGTTTCCTAGTGCGGGTTTGATGTTTCTGCAGTTTTCACTGTAAAACCGAGTTGGAGCTAGTACCTCCCCATATATATTTATGGAGTGGAGTTTGCAACTGAAAAGGAACTTTGTGTTCCCAACAAGCTATGTGAAGGACGGCTTTCACACACAAATATCTCTCAGAAATAAGCTTGTTGAGAGACATTCGTTCATCTAGCAACAAGGGAACAGTTTGCAGGAGAAACTTTTACTCTGGTTTCTCAGTCTGTTTCCTAGTTCCGGTTTGATGTTCCTGCAGTTTTCACTGTAAAACCGAGTTGGAGCTAGTACCCCCCCCATATATATGTATGTAGTGGAGTTTGCAACTGAAAAGAAACTTTGTATTCCCTAAAGACTAGGTGAAATACGGCTTTCACACACACATATCTCTCAGAACTGAGCATGTTGAGAGACGTTCGTTCACCTAGCAAAAATGGAACAGTTTGCAGGAGAAAATTTTACTCTGGTTTCTCAGTCTGTTTCCTAGAGCCGGTTTGATGTTCCTGCAGTTTTCACTGTAAAACAGTGTTGGAGCTAGTACCTACATATGTATATGTATGGAGAGGAGTTTGCAACTGAAAATAATCATTGAGTTCCCAACAAGATAGGTGAAGGGCGGTTTTCACACACAATTATCTATCAGAACTGAGCATGTGGAGATACGTTCGTTCATCTAGCACAAAGGGAACGGGTTGCAGGAGAAACTTTTACTCTGGTTTCTCAGTCTGTTTCCTAGTTCCGGATTGATGTTCCTGCAGTTTTCACTGTAAAACAGAGTTGGAGCTAGTACCTACCCATATATATGTATGGAGTGGAGTTTGCAACTGAAAAGAAATATTGTGTTCCCAACAATCAAGGTGAAATATGGTTTTCACACACACTTATCTCTCAGAAATGAGCATGTGGACAGACTTTCGTTCATCGAGCACCAAGGGGAACGGGTTGTGGAAAAACATTTACTCTGGGTTCTCAGTCTGTTTCCTAGTGCCTGTTTGAAATTCCTGCAGTTTTCACTGGAAAACCGTGTTGGAGCTTGTACAACCCCACATATAAGTATGGAGTGGAGTTTGCAACTGAAAAGAATCTTTGTGTTCCCAACAAGCTAGTTGAAGGAGGGCTTTCACACACATTTTTCTCTCAGAACTGAGCATGTGGAGAGACGTTCGTTCATCTAGAACAAAGGAACGGGTTGCAGGGGAAACTTTTACTCTAGTTTCTCAGTCTGTTTCCTACTGCCGGTTTGATGTTCCTGCATTTTTCACTGTAAAAACGAGTTGGAGCTTGTACCTCCCCATATATATGTATGGAGTGGAGTTTGCAACTGAAAAGAAACTTTGTGTTCCCAACAAGCTATGTGAAGAACGGCTTTCACACACACATATATCTCAGAACTAAGCTTGTAGAGAGACGTTCGTTCATCTAGCACCAAGGGAACGGGTTGCAGGAGAAACTTTTACACTGGTTTCTCAGTCTCTTTCCTAGTGCCGGTTTGAAGTTCCTGCAGTTTTCAGTGTAAAACCGAGTTGGAGCTAGTACCTCCCCTTATATATATATATGGAGTGGAGTTTGCAACTGAAAAGAAACTTTGTGTTCCCAAACAGCTAGGTGAAAGACGGCTTTCACACACACTTATCTCTCAGAACTGAGCATGTGGAGAGACGTTCGTTCATCTAGCACAAAGGGAACGGTTTGCAGGGGAAATTTTACTCTGGTTTCTCAGTCTGTTTCCTAGTGCCGGTTTTAATTTCCTGCATTTTTCACTGTGAAACCGAGTTGGATCTAATACCTCCCCCTATATATGTATGGAGTGGACTTTGCAACTGAAAAGAAACTTTGTGTTCCCAACAAGCTAGGTGAAGGACGGCTTTCACACACACTTATACCTCTGAAATTAGCATGTGGAGAGACGTTCGTTCATCTAGAAACAATGGAACGGGTTGAGGAGAAACTTTTACTCTGGTTTCTCAGTCTGTTTCCTAGTGCCGGTTAGAAGTTCCTGCAGTTTTCACAGTAAAATATATTTGGAGCTAGTACCTCCCCATGTATATGTATGGATTGGGGTTTGCAACTGAAAAGAAACTTTGTGTTCCCAACAAGCTATGTGAAGGACGGCTTTCACACACACTTATCTCTCAGAACATACCATATGGAGAGACGTTCGTACATCTAGCACAATGGGAACGGGTTGCAGTAGAAACTTTACTCTGGTTTCTCAGTCTGTTTCCTTGTGCCGGTTTGATGTTCCTGCAGTTTTCACTTTAAAACCGATTTGGAGCTAGTACCTACCCATATATATGTATGGATTGGAGTTTGCAACTGAAAAGAAACTTTGTGTTCCCAACAAGCTATGTGAAGGACGGCTTTCACACACACATATCTCTCAGAAATAAGCTTGTTGAGAGACTTTCGTTCATCTAGCACCAAGGGAACGGGTTGCAGGAGATATTTTAACACTGGTTTCTCAGTCTGTTTCCTAGTTCCGGTTTGATGTTCCTGCAGTTTTCACTGTAAAACCGAGTTGGAGCTAGTACCCCCCCATATATATGTATGTAGTGGAGTTTGCAACTGAAAAGAAACTTAGTATTCCCAAAAGACTAAGTGAAATACGGCTTTCACACACACTTATCTCTCAGAACTGAGCATGAGGAGAGACGTTCGTTCACCTAGCAACAAGGGAACAGTTTGCAGGGGAAAATTTTACTCTGGATTCTCAGTCTGTTTCCTAGAGCCGGTTTGATGTTCCTGCAGTTTTCACTGTAAAACAGTGTTGGAGCTAGTACCTACATATATATATGTATGGAGAGGAGTTTGCAACTGAAAATAATCATTGTGTTCCCAACCAGCTAGGTGATGGGCTGCTTTCACACACACTTATCTCTCTGAACTGAGCACGTGGAGAGACGTTCTTTCATCTAGCACAAAGGGAACGAGTTACAGGCGAATTTTTACTCTGGTTTCTCAGTCTGTTTGCTAGTGCCGGTTTGATGTTCCTGCAGTTTTCACTGTAAAACCGAGTTGGAGCTAGTACCTACCAATATATATATGTATAGAGTGGAGTGTGCAACTGAACAAAACTTTGTGTTCCAAAAACCTAGGTGAAGGACGGCTTTCACACACACTTATATCTCAGAACTAAGCTTGTGGAGAGACTTCGTTCATCTAGCACCAAGGGAGCGGGTTGCAGTAGAAACTTTTACTCTGGTTTCTCAGTCTATTTCCTAGTGCCGGTTTGAAATTCCTGCAGTTTTCACCGTAAAACAGACTTGGAGCTAGTACCTCCCCATATATATGTATGGAGTGGAGTTTGCAACTGAAAAGTAACTTTGTGTTCCCAACAAGCCAAGTGAAGGACGGCTTTCACCCACAATTGTCTCTCAAAACAGACCATGTGGAGAGACGTTCGTTCATCTAGCACAAACTGAACGGGTTGCAGTAGAAACTTTACTCTGATTTCTCAGTCTGTTTCCTAGTGCGGGTTTGATGTTTCTGCAGTTTTCACTGTAAAACCGAGTTGGAGCTAGTACCTCCCCATATATATGTATGGAGTGGAGTTTGCAACTGAAAAGGAACTTTGTGTTCCCAACAAGCTATGTGAAGGACTGCTTTCACACACAAATATCTCTCAGAAATAAGCTTGTTGAGAGACATTCGTTCATCTAGCAACAAGGGAACAGTTTGCAGGAGAAACTTTTACTCTGGTTTCTCAGTCTGTTTCCTAGTTCCGGTTTGATGTTCCTGCAGTTTTCACTGTAAAACCGAGTTGGAGCTAGTACCCCCCCCCATATATATGTATGTAGTGGAGTTTGCAACTGAAAAGAAACTTTGTATTCCCTAAAGACTAGGTGAAATACGGCTTTCACACACACATATCTCTCAGAACTGAGCATGTTGAGAGACGTTCGTTCACCTAGCAACAATGGAACAGTTTGCAGGAGAAAATTTTACTCTGGTTTCTCAGTCTGTTTCCTAGAGCCGGTTTGATGTTCCTGCAGTTTTCACTGTAAAACAGTGTTGGAGCTAGTACCTACATATGTATATGTATGGAGAGGAGTTTGCAACTGAAAATAATCATTGAGTTCCCAACAAGATAGGTGAAGGGCGGTTTTCACACACAATTATCTATCAGAACTGAGCATGTGGAGATACGTTCGTTCATCTAGCACAAAGGGAACGGGTTGCAGGAGAAACTTTTACTCTGGTTTCTCAGTCTGTTTCCTAGTTCCGGATTGATGTTCCTGCAGTTTTCACTGTAAAACCGAGTTGGAGCTAGTACCTACCCATATATATGTATGGAGTGGAGTTTGCAACTGAAAAGAATGTTTGTGTTCCCAACAAGCTAATTGAAGCACGGCTTTCACACACACTTCTCTCTCAGAACTAAGCTTGTGGAGAGAAGTTCGTTCATCTATCACCAAGGGAACGGGTTGCAGGAGAAACTTTTACACTGGTTTCTCACTCTGTTTCAGAGTGCCGTTTTGAATTTCCTGCAGTTTTCACTGTAAAACCGAGTTGGATCTAATACCTCTCCCTATATAAGTATGGAGTAGAGTTTCCAACTGAAAAGAAACATTGTGTTCCCAACAATCAAGGTGAAATATGGTTTTCACACACACTTATCTCTCAGAAATGAGCATGTGGACAGACTTTCGTTCATCGAGCACCAAGGGAACGGGTTGTGGAAAAAAATTTACTCTGGGTTCTCAGTCTGTTTCCTAGTGCCTGTTTGAAATTCCTGCAGTTTTCACTGGAAAAACGTGTTGGAGCTTGTACAACCCCACATATAAGTATGGAGTGGAGTTTGCAACTGAAAAGAATCTTTGTGTTCCCAACAAGCTAGTTGAAGGAGGGCTTTCACACACATTTTTCTCTCAGAACTGAGCATGTGGAGAGACGTTCGTTCATCCAGAACAAAGGAACGGGTTGCAGGGGAAACTTTTACTCTAGTTTCTCAGTCTGTTTCCTACTGCCGGTTTGAAGTTCCTGCAGTTTTCAGTGTAAAACCGAGTTGGAGCTAGTACCTCCCCTTATATATATATATGGAGTGGAGTTTGCAACTGAAAAGAAACTTTGTGTTCCCAACAAGCTTGTGAAGAACGGCTTTCACACACACATATATCTCAGAACTAAGCTTGTAGAGAGACGTTCGTTCATCTAGCACCAAGGGAACGGGTTGCAGGAGAAACTTTTACACTGGTTTCTCAGTCTCTTTCCTAGTGCCGGTTTGAAGTTCCTGCAGTTTTCAGTGTAAAACCGATTTGGAGCTAGTACCTCCCCTTATATATATATGGAGTGGAGTTTGCAACTGAAAAGAAACTTTGTGTTCCCAAACAGCTAGGTGAAAGACGGCTTTCACACACACTTATCTCTCAGAACTGAGCATGTGGAGAGACGTTCGTTCATCTAGCACAAAGGGAACGGTTTGCAGGGGAAATTTTACTCTGGTTTCTCAGTCTGTTTCCTAGTGCCGGTTTTAATTTCCTGCATTTTTCACTGTGAAACCGAGTTGGATCTAATACCTCCCCCTATATATGTATGGAGTGGACTTTGCAACTGAAAAGAAACTTTGTGTTCCCAACAAGCTAGGTGAAGGACGGCTTTCACACACACTTATACCTCTGAAATTAGCATGTGGAGAGACGTTCGTTCATCTAGAAACAATGGAACAGGTTGAGGAGAAACTTTTACTCTGGTTTCTCAGTCTGTTTCCTAGTGCCGGTTAGAAGTTCCTGCAGTTTTCACCGTAAAACATATTTGGAGCTAGTACCTCCCCATGTATATGTATGGATTGGGTTTGCAACTGAAAAGAAACTTTGTATTCCCAACAAGCTATGTGAAGGACGGCTTTCACACACACTTATCTCTCAGAACATACCATGTGGAGAGACGTTCGTACATCTAGAACAATGGGAACGGGTTGCAGTAGAAACTTTACTCTGGTTTCTCAGTCTGTTTCCTAGTGCCGGTTTGATGTTCCTGCAGTTTTCACTGTAAAACCGATTTGGAGCTAGTACCTACCCATATATATGTATGGAGTGGAGTTTGCAACTGAAAAGAAACTTTGTGTTCCCAACAAGCTATGTGAAGGACGGCTTTCACACACACATATCTCTCAGAAATAAGCTTGTTGAGAGACTTTCGTTCATCTAGCACCAAGGGAACGGGTTGCAGGAGAAATTTTAACACTGGTTTCTCAGTCTGTTTCCTAGTGCCGATTTAATGTTCCTGCAGTTTTCACCGTACAACCGAGTTGGAGCTAGTACCCCCCCATATATATGTATGAAGTGGAATTTGTAACTGAAAAGAAACATTGTGTTCCCAACAAGCTAATTGAAAGACGGCTTTCACACACACTTCTCTCTCAGAACTAAGCTTGTGGAGAGACGATCGTTCATCTAGCAGCAAGGGAACGGTTTGCAGGAGAAACTTTTACACTGGGTTCTCAGTATGTTTCCTAGTACCGGTTTGAAATTCCTGCAGTTTTCACTGGAAAACCGTGTTGGATCTTGTACAACCCCACATATATGTATGGATTGGTGTTTGCAACTGAAAAGAAACTTTGTGTTCCCAACAAGCTAGGTAAAGGAGGGCTTTCACACACATTTTTCTCTCAGAACTGAGTATGTGGAGAGACGTTCGTTCATCTAGAACAAGGGAACGGGTTGCAGGGGAAACCTTTACTCTGGTTTCTCAGTCTGTTTCCTAGTGCCGGTTTGATGTTCCGGAAGTTTTCACTGTAAAACAGAGTTGGAGCTTTTACCTACCCATATATATGTATGGAGTGGAGTTTGTTACTGAAAAGTAACTTTGTGTTCCCAACAAGCTAGGTGAAGGACGGCATTCACACACACATATACCTCAGAAATGAGCATGTGGAGAGACATTCGTTCCTCTAGCACCAAGGGAACGGGTTGCAGGAGAAATTTTAACACTGGTTTCTCAGTCTGTTTCCTAGTTCCGGTTTGATGTTCCTGCAGTTTTCACTGTAAAACCGAGTTGGAGCTAGTACCCCCCCATATATATGTATGTAGTGGAGTTTGCAACTGAAAAGAAACTTTGTATTCCAAAAAGACTAGGTGAAATACGGCTTTCACACACACTTATCTCTCAGAACTGATCATGTGGAGAGACGTTCGTTCACCTAGCAACAAGGGAACAGTTTGCAGGAGAAAACTTTACTCTGGATTCTCAGTCTGTTTCCTAGAGCCGGTTTGATGTTCCTGCAGTTTTCACTGTAAAACAGTGTTGGAGCTAGTACCTACATATGTATATGTATGGAGAGGAGTTTGCAACTGAAAATAATCATTGTGTTCCCAACCAGCTAGCTGATGGACTGCTTTCACACACAATTATCTCTCTGAACTGAGCACGTGGAGAGACGTTCTTTCATCTAGCACAAAGGGAACGAGTTACAGGTGAATTTTTACTCTGGTTTCTCAGTCTGTTTGCTAGTGCCGGTTTGATGTTCCTGCAGTTTTCACTGTAAAACCGAGTTGGAGCTAGTACCTACCAATATATATATGTATAGAGTGGAGTGTGCAACTGAACAAAACTTTGTGTTCCCAAAAACCTAGGTGAAGGTCGGCTTTCACACACAATTATATCTCAGAACTAAGCTTGTGGAGAGATTTCGTTCATCTAGCACCAAGGGAGCGGGTTGCAGTAGAAACTTTTACTCTGGTTTCTCAGTCTGTTTCCTAGTGCCGGTTTGAAATTCCTGCAGTTTTCACCGTAAAACAGACTTGGAGCTAGTACCTCCCCATATATATGTATGGAGTGGAGTTTGCAACTGAAAAGTAACTTTTTGTTCCCAACAAGCCAAGTGAAGGACGGCTTTCACCCACAATTGTCTCTCAAAACAGACCATGTGGAGAGACGTTCGTTCATCTAGCACAAAGGGAACTGGTTGCAGGAGAAAGTTTTACTCTGGTTTCTCAGTCTGTTTCCTAGTTCCGGATTGATGTTCCTGCAGGTTTCAGTGTAAAACAGAGTTGGAGCTAGTACCTACCCATATATATGTATGGAGTGGAGTTTGCAACTGAAAAGAATGTTTGTGTTCCCAACAAGCTAATTGAAGCACGGCTTTCACACACACTTCTCTCTCAGAACTAAGCTTGTGGAGAGAAGTTCGTTCATCTATCACCAAGGGAACGGGTTGCAGGAGAAACTTTTACACTGGTTTCTCACTCTGTTTCAGAGTGCCGTTTTGAATTTCCTGCAGTTTTCACTGTAAAACCGAGTTGGATCTAATACCTCTCCCTATATAAATATGGAGTAGAGTTTCCAACTGAAAAGAAACATTGTGTGCCCAACAATCAAGATGAAATATGGTTTTCACACACACTTATCTCTCAGAAATGAGCATGTGGACAGACTTTCGTTCATCGAGCTCCAAGGGAACGGGTTGTGGAAAAACATTTACTCTGGGTTCTCAGTCTGTTTCCTAGTGCCTGTTTGAAATTGCTGCAGTTTTCACTGGAAAACAGTGTTGGAGCTTGTACAACCCCACATATAATTATGGAGTGGAGTTTGCAACTGAAAAGAATCTTTGTGTTCCCAACAAGCTAGTTGAAGGAGGGCTTTCACACACATTTTTCTCTCAGAACTGAGCATGTGGAGAGACGTTCGTTCATCTAGAACAAAGGAACGGGTTGCAGGGGAAACTTTTACACTGGTTTCTCAGTCTCTTTCTTAGTGCCGGTTTGAAGTTCCTGCAGTTTTCAGTGTAAAACCGAGTTGGAGCTAGTACCTCCCCTTATATATATATGGAGTGGAGTTTGCAACTGAAAAGAAACTTTGTGTTCCCAACAAGCTAGGTGAAAGACGGCTTTCACACACACTTATCTCTCAGAACTGAGCATGTGGAGAGACGTTCGTTCATCTAGCACAAAGGGAACGGTTTGCAGGGGAAATTTTACTCTGGTTTCTCAGTCTGTTTCCTAGTGCCGGTTTTAATTTCCTGCATTTTTCACTGTAAAATCGAGTTGGAGCTAGTACCACCCCCTATATATGTATGGAGTGGAGTTTGCAACTGAAAAGAAACTTTGTGTTCCCAACAAGCTAGGTGAAGGACGCCTTTCACACACACTTATCTCTGAGAACATCCATGTGGACAGATGTTCGTTCATCTAGCACAAAGGGAACGGGTTGCAGGAGAAACTTTTACTCTGGATTCTCTGTCTGTTTCCTAGTGCCGGTTTGATGTTTCTGCAGTTTTCACTGTAAAACCGATTTGGATCTAATACCTCCCCCTATATATGTATGGAGTGGAATTGGCAACTGAAAATAATCATTGTGTTCCCAACAAGATTGTTGAAGTACGGCTTTCACACACAATTATCTACCAGAACTTATCATGTGGAGATACGTTCGTTCATCTAGCACTAAGGGAGAGGGTTGCAGGAGAAAATATTACTCTTGTTTCTCAGTCTGTTTCCTAGTGCCGGTTTGAAGTTCCTGCAGATTTCACTGTAAAATCTAGTTGCAGCTAGTACCTCCCCATATATATGTATTGAGTGGAGTTTGCAACTGAAAAGAAACTTCGTGTTCCCAACAAGCTAGGTGAAGGACGGCTTTCACACACACTTATATCTCAGAATAAAGCTTCTGCAGAGACGTTCGTTCATCTAGCACCAAGGGAGCGGGTTGCAGGGGAAACTTTTACTCTGGTTTCTCAGTCTGTTTCCTAGTGCCTGTTTGATGTTCCTGCAGTTTTCACTGTAAAACCGATTTGGAGCTAGTACCTCCCCATATATATGTATGGAGTGGAGTTTGCAACTGAAAAGAAACTTTGTGTTCCCAACAAGCTAGGTGAAGGACGCCTTTCACACACACTTATCTCTGAGAACAGACCATGTGGAGAGACGTTCGTTCATCTAGCACAAAGGGAACGGGTTGCAGGAGAAACTTTTACTCTGGATTCTCTGTCTGTTTCCTAGTGCCGGTTTGATGTTTCTGCAGTTTTCACTGTAAAACCGATTTGGAGCTAGTACCTCCCCATATATATGTATGGATTGGAGTTTGCAACTGAAAAGAAACTTTGTGTTCCCAACAAGATATGTGAAGTACGGCTTTCACACACACTTATCTCTCAGAACTGAGCCTGTGGAGAGACGTTCGTTCATCTAGTAACAAGGGAACGGGTTGCAGGTGAAACTTTTACTCTGGGTTCTCAGTCTGCTTCCTAGTGCCGATTTGATGTTCCTGCATTTTTCACCGTACAACAAAGTTGGAGCTAGTACCCCCCCATGTATATGTATCGAGAGGAGTTTGCAACTGAAAAGAAACTTTGTGTTCCCAACAAGCTAATTGAAGTACGGCTTTCACACACACTTCTCTCTGAGAACTAAGCTTGTTGAGAGACGTTCGTTCATCTAGCACCAAGGGAACGGTTTGCAGGAGAAACTTTTACACTGGTTTCTCAGTCTGTTTCATCGTGCCGGTTTGAATTTCCTGCAGTTTTCACTGTAAAACCGAGTTGGATCAAATACCTCCCCATATATATGTATGGAGTGGAGTTTGCAACTGAAAAGAAACTTTGTGTTCCTAACAAGCTAGGTGAAGGATGGCTTTCACACACACTTATCTCTCAAAACTGAGCACGTGAAGAGACTTTCTTTCATCTACCACAAAGGAAACGGGATACAGCGAAATTTTTACTCTGGTTTCTCAGTCTGTTTCCTAGTGCCGGTTTGATATTTCTGCAGTTTTCCCTCTAAAACCGAGTTGGAGCTAGTAGTTCCCCATATATATATAAGGAGTGGTGTTTGCAACTGAAAAGAAACTTTGTGTTCTCAAAAATCTAGGTTAAGACGGCTTTCACACACACTTATCTCTCAGAACTGAGCATGTGGAGAGACGTTCGTTCATCTAGCACCAAGGGAGCGAGTTGCAGTAGGAACATTTACTCTGATTTCTCAGTCTGTTTCCTTGTGCCGGTTTGATGTTCCTGCAGTTTTCACTGTAAAACCGACTTTGAGCTAGTAACTCCCCATATATATGTTTGGAGTGGAGATTGCAACTGAAAAGAAACTTTGATTCCCAACAAGCTAGGTGAAGGACGGCTTTCACACACACTTATCTCTCAGAACAGACCATGTGGAGAGACGTTCGTTCATCTAGCACAAAGGGAACGGGTTGCAGTTGAAACTTTACTCTGGTTTCTCAGTCTTTTTCTTAGTGCCGTTTGGATGTTCCTGCAGTTTTCACTGTAAAACCGATTTGGAGCTAGTACCTCCCCATATATATGTATGGAGTGGAGTTTGCAACTGAAAAGAAACTTTGATTCCCAACAAGCTAGGTGAAGGACGGCTTTCACACACACATATCTCTCAGAAATATGCTTGTTGAGAGAATTTCGTTCATCTAGCACCAAGGGAGCGGGTTGCAGGAGAAACTTTTACTCTGGTTTCTCAGTCTGTTTCCTAGTGCCGATTTGATGTTCCTGCATTTTTCACCGTGCAACAGAGTTGGAGCTAGTACCCCCCCATATATATGTATGCAGAGGAGTTTGCAACTGAAAAGTAACTTTGTATTCCAAACAACCTAGGTGAAATATGGCTTTCACACACAAATATCTCTCAGAACTGAGCATGTGGATGGACGTTCGTTCACCTAGCACCAAGGGAAATGTGTGCAGGGGAAACTTTTACTCTGGTTTCTCAGTCTGTTTCCTAGTGCCGGTTTGAATTTCCTGCACTTTTCACTGTAAAACAGTGTTGGAGCTAGTACCTCCCCCTATATATGTATGGAATGGAGTTTGCAACTGAAAATAAACATTGCGTTACCAACAAGCTAGTTGAAGGACGGCATTCACACCCACTTATATTTCAGAACTAAGCTTGTGGAGAAACGTTCGTTCATCTAGCACCAAGGGAGCGGTGTGCAGGAAAAACTTTTTCTCTGGATTCTCAGTCTGTTTCCTAGTGCCGGTTTGAAGTTCCTGCATTTATCCCTGGAAAACAGAGTTTGAGCTAGTAACTACCCATATATATGTATGGAATGGAGTTTGCAACTGAAAAGAAACTTTGTGTTCCCAACCAGCTAGGTGATGGACGGCTTTCACACACACTTATCTCTCTGAACTGAGCACGTGGAGAGACGTTCTTTCATCTAGCACAAAGGGAACGAGTTACAGGCGAATTTTTACTCTGGTTTCTCAGTCTGTTTGCTAGTGCTGTTTTGTAATTCCTGCAGTTTTCACTGTAAAACCGAGTTGTAGCTAGTACATACCAATATATATATGTATGGAGTGGAGTGTGCAACTGAACAAAACTTTGTGTTCCCAAAAAGCTAGGTGAAGGACGGCTTTCACACACACTTATATCTCAGAACTAAGCTTGAGTAGAGAATTCGTTCATCAAGCACCAAGGGAGCGGGTTGCAGTAGAAACTTTTACTCTGGTTTCTCAGTCTGTTTCCTAGTGCTGGTTTGAAATTCCTGCAGTTATCACCGTAAAACAGACTTGGAGCTAGTACCTCCCCATATATATGTATGGAGTGGAGTTTGCAACTCAAAAGTAACTTTGTGTTCCCAACAAGCTAGGTGAAGGACGGCTTTCACCCACACTTGTCTCTCAGAACAGACCATGTGGAGAGACGTTCGTTCATGTAGCACAAAGTGAACGGGTTGCAGTAGAAACTTTACTCTGGTTTCTCAGTCTGTTTCCTAGTGCGGGTTTGATGTTTCTGCAGTTTTCACTGTAAAACCGAGTTGGAGCTAGTACCTACCCATATATATGTATGGAGTGGAGTTTGCAACTGAAAAGAAAGTTTGTGTTCCCAACAAGCTAATTGAAGCACAGCTTTCACACACACTTCTCTCTCAGAACTAAGCTTGTGGAGAGACGTTCATTCATCTAGCACCAAGGGAACGGGTTGCAGGAGAAAGTTTTACAATGGTTTCTCAGTCTGTTTACTAGTTCCGGTTTGAATTTCCTGCAGTTTTCACTGTAAAACCGAGTTGGAGCTTGTACCTCCCCCTATATATTTATGGAATGGAGTTTGCAACTGAAAATAAACATTGTGTTACCAACAAGATAGTTGAAGGACGGCTTTCACACACAATTAACAATCAGAACAGAGCATGTGGAGAGAATTTCGTTCATCTAGCACAAAGGGAACGGGTTGCCGGGGAAACTTTTACTCTGGTTTCCCTGTCTGTTTCCTAGTGCCGGTTTGAAGTTCCTGCAGTTTTCACTGTAAAACCGAGTTGAAGCTAGGACCTCCCGTATATATGTATGGATTGGAGTTTGCAACTGAAAAGAAATTTTGTGTTCCCAAAAAGCTAGGTGAAGGAAGTCTTTCACACACACATATCTCTCAGAACTGAGCATGTGGAGAAACGTTCGTTCATCTAGCACCAAGGGAACGGGTTGCAGGGGAAAGTTTTACTCTGGTTTCCCAGTCTGTTTCCTAGTGCCGGTTTGAAGTTCCTTCAGTTTTCACTGTAAAACCGATTTGGAGCATTTACCTCCCCCTATATATGTATGGAGTGGGGATTGCAACTGAATAGTATCTTTGTGTTCCCTACAAGATATGTGAAGGGCGGCTTTCATACACACTCATCTCTCAGAACTGAGCATTTGGAGAGACTTTCGTTCATCTAGCACCAAGGGAAAGGGATGCAGGGGAAAGTATACTCTGGTTTCTCAGTCTGTTTCCTAGTGCCGGTTTGAAGTTCCTGCAGATTTCACTGTAAAACCGAGTTGGATCTAGTACCTACCCCTATATATGCAAATAGGGCAGTTTGCAAATGAAATTAAGCATTGTGTTCCCAAAAAGCTAGGTGAAGTACGGCTTTCACACACACTTATCTCTTAGAACTGAGCATGTGGAGAGACGTTCGTTCATCAAGAACCAAGGGAACGGGTTGCATGAGAAACTTTTACTCTGGTTTCTCAGTCTGTTTCCTAGTGCCGGTTTGAAGTTCCTGCAGTTTTCACTGTAAAACCGAGTTGGAGCTAGTACCTCCCCATATATATGTATGGAGTGGAGTTTGCAACTGAAAAGAAACTTTGTGTTCCCAACAAGCTAGTTGAAGGACGGCTTTCACACACACTTATCTCTCAGAACTGAGCATGTGGAGAGCCGTTCGTTCACCTAGCACCAAGGGATCGGGATGCAGGAGAAAATTTTAGTCTGGTTTCTCAGACTGTTTCCTAGGGCCGGTTTGAAGTTCCTGCAGTTTTCACTGTAAAACCGAGTCGGAGCTAGTATCTCCCCATATATATGTATGGATTGGCGATTGCAACTGAAAAGAATCTTTGTTTTCACAACAAGCTAGGTGAAGGACGCTTTCACACACACTAATCTCTCAGAAGTGTGCATGTGGAGAGACGTTCTTTCATCTAGCACAAAGGGAACGGGTTGCCGGAGAAACTTTTACTCTGGTTTCTCAGTCTGTTTCCTAGTGCCGGTATGAAGTTCCTGCAGTTTTCACCATAAAACCGAATTAGAGCTTGAACCTCCCCCTATATATGTATGGAAAGGAGTTTGCAACTGAAAAGAAACTTTCTGTTCCCAACAAGCTAGGTGAAGGACGGCTTTCACACACACTTATCTCTCAGAACTGAGCATGTGGAGAGACGTTCGTTCACCTAGTCCAAAGGTAACGGTTTGCAGTGGAAACATTTACTCTGGCTTCTCAGTCTGATTCCTAGGGCCGGTTGGAAGTTCCTGCAGTTTTCACTGTAAAATCTAGTCGGAGCTTGTACCTCCCCATATATACGTAATGAGTGGAGTTTGCAACTGACAAGAAACTTTGTTTTCCCAACAAGCTAGTTGAAGTACGGCTTTCAAACTCACATATCTCTCAGAAATGAACATGTGGAGAAATGTTCGTTTATTTAGCACCACGGGAACGGGTTTTAGGAGAAACTTTTACTCTGGTTTCACAGTCTGATTCTTAGTTCCAGTTTGAATTCCTGCAGTATTCACAGTAAAACCGAATTGGAGCTAGAACCTCCCCCTATATATGTATGTATTGGAGTTTGCAACTGAAAAGAAACTTTGTTTTCCCAACAAGCTAGTTGAAGTACGGCTTTCAAACTCACATATCTCTCAGAAATGAACATGTGGAGAAATGTTCGTTTATTTAGCACCACGGGAACGGGTTTTAGGAGAAACTTTTACTCTGGTTTCACAGTCTGATTCTTAGTTCCAGTTTGAATTCCTGCAGTATTCACAGTAAAACCGAATTGGAGCTAGAACCTCCCCCTATATATGTATGTATTGGAGTTTGCAACTGAAAAGAAACTTTGTTTTCCCAACAAGCTAGGTGAAGGATGGCGTTCACACACACTTACCCCTCAGAACTGAGCATGTGGAGAGATGTTGGTTCATCTAGCACCAAGTAAACGGGTTGAAGTAGAAACTTTTATTCTGGATTCTCAGACTGTTTCCTAGTGCCGGATTGAAGTTCCTGCAGTTTTCACTGTAAAACCGTGTTGGTGTTAGTACCTCCCCATATATATGTATGGAGTTGAGTTTGCATCTGAAAAGAACTTTTTTGTTCACAACAAGCTACGTGAATGACGGCTTTCACACACATACCTCTCACAACTGAGTATGTGGAGAGACGTTCGTTCATCTAGCACCAAGGGAAAATGACGCAGGAGAAACTTTTACTCTGGTTTCTCAGTCTGTTTCGTACTGCCCGTTTGAAGTTCCTGCAGTTTTCACTGTAAAACCAAGTTTGAGCTAGTACCTCGCCTTATATATGTATGGAGTGGTGTTTGCAAATGAAAAGAAACTTTGTGTTCCCAACAAGCTAGGTGAAGAATGGCTTTCACACACATATATCTCTCAGAACTGAGCATGTGGAGAAACGTTCGTTCATATAGCACCAAGGGAATACAATGCAGGAGAAACTTTTACTCTGGTTTCTCAGTCTGTTTCCCAGTGCCGGTTTGAAGTTCCTGCAGTTTTCACTGTAAAAACGTGTTGGAGCTTGTACTTAACCATATATATTTATGAAGTGGAGTTTGCAACTGAAAAGAACCTTTGTGTTCCCAACAAGCTGGGTGAAGGAAGGCTTTCACACACACTCATCACTCAGAACTGAGCATGTGAAGAGACGTTCGTTCACCTAGCACCAAGGGAACGGGCTGCAGGAGAAACATTTATTCTGGTTTCTCAGTCTGTTTCTTAGTTCCGGTTTGAATTCCAGCAGTATTCACAGTAAAACCGAATTAGATCTAGAACCTCCCCCTATATATGTATGGAATGGAGTTTGAAACCGAAAAGAAACGTTGTGTTCCCAAAAAGCTAGGTGAACAACGGCATTGAAACACACATATCTCTCAGAACTGAGCATGTGGAGAGAATTTTGTTCATCTAGCACCAAGGGAAAAGTATGCAGGAGAAACTTTTACTCTGGTTTCTCAGTCTGTTTCCTTGTGCCGGATTGAAGTTCCTGCAGTTTTCACTGTAAAACCGAGTTGGAGCTAGTACCTGCCCCTATATATGTATGGAGTGGAGTTTGCAACTGAAAAGAAGCTTTGTTTTCCCAACAAGATAGTTGAAGGATGGCTTTCACACACACTTATCTCTCAGAACAGAGCATGTGGAGAGACGTTCGTTCACCTAGCACCAAGGTAAAGTGTTGCAGGTGAAACTTTCACTCTGGTTTCTCAGTCTATTTCCTACTGCCGGTTTGAAGTTCCTACAGTTTTCACTGTAAAACCGAGTTGGAGCTAGTACCTCCCCCTATATATATATGGAGTGGAGTTTGCAACTGAAAAGAAACATTGTGTTCCCTACAAGCTAGGAGAAGGATGGCTTTCACACACATATCTCTCAGAAATGAGCATGTGGAGAGACGTTCGTTTTTCTAGCACAAAGTAAATGGGTTGCAGGAGAAAATTTTACTCTGGTATCTCAGTCTGTTTCCTAGTGCCGGTTTGATGTTTCTGCAGTTTTCACTGTAAAACCGAGTTGGAGCTAGTACCTACCCATATATATGTATGGAGTGGAGTTTGCAACTGAAAAGAAAGTTTGTGTTCCCAACAAGCTAATTGAAGCACAGCTTTCACACACACTTCTCTCTCAGAACTAAGCTTGTGGAGAGACGTTCATTCATCTAGCACCAAGGGAACGGGTTGCAGGAGAAAGTTTTACAATGGTTTCTCAGTCTGTTTACTAGTTCCGGTTTGAATTTCCTGCAGTTTTCACTGTAAAACCGAGTTGGAGCTTGTACCTCCCCCTATATATTTATGGAATGGAGTTTGCAACTGAAAATAAACATTGTGTTACCAACAAGATAGTTGAAGGACGGCTTTCACACACAATTAACAATCAGAAGAGAGCATGTGGAGAGAATTTCGTTCATCTAGCACAAAGGGAACGGGTTGCCGGAGAAACTTTTACTCTGGTTTCCCTGTCTGTTTCCTAGTGCCGGTTTGAAGTTCCTGCAGTTTTCACTGTAAAACCGAGTTGAAGCTAGGACCTCCCGTATATATGTATGGATTGGAGTTTGCAACTGAAAAGAAATTTTGTGTTCCCAAAAAGCTAGGTGAAGGACGTCTTTCACACACACATATCTCTCAGAACTGAGCATGTGGAGAGACGTTCGTTCATCTAGCACCAAGGGAACGGGTTGCAGGGGAAAGTTTTACTCTGGTTTCCCAGTCTGTTTCCTAGTGCCGGTTTGAAGTTCCTTCAGTTTTCACTGTAAAACCGATTTGGAGCATTTACCTCCCCCTATATATGTATGGAGTGGGGATTGCAACTGAATAGTATCTTTGTGTTCCCTACAAGATATGTGAAGGGCGGCTTTCATACACACTCATCTCTCAGAACTGAGCATTTGGAGAGACTTTCGTTCATCTAGCACCAAGGGAAAGGGATGCAGGGGAAAGTATACTCTGGTTTCTCAGTCTGTTTCCTAGTGCCGGTTTGAAGTTCCTGCAGTTTTCACTGTAAAACCGAGTTGGATCAAGTACCTCCCCCTATATATGCAAATAGGGCAGTTTGCAAATGAAAATAAGCATTGTGTTCCCAAAAAGCTAGGTGAAGGACGGCTTTCACACACATTTATCTCTCAGAACTGAGCATGTGGAGAGACGTTCGTTCATCAAGAACCAAGGGAACGGGTTGCATGAGAAACTTTTACTCTGGTTTCTCAGTCTGTTTCCTAGTGCCGGTTTGAAGTTCCTGCAGTTTTCACTGTAAAACCGAGTTGGAGCTAGTACCTCCCCATATATATGTATGGAGTGGAGTTTGCAACTGAAAAGAAACTTTGTGTTCCCAACAAGCTAGTTGAAGGACGGCTTTCACACACACTTATCTCTCAGAACTGAGCATGTGGAGAGCCGTTCGTTCACCTAGCACCAAGGGATCGGGATGCAGGAGAAAATTTTAGTCTGGTTTCTCAGACTGTTTCCTAGGGCCGGTTTGAAGTTCCTGCAGTTTTCACTGTAAAACCGAGTCGGAGCTAGTATCTCCCCATATATATGTATGGATTGGCGTTTGCAACTGAAAAGAATCTTTGTTTTCACAACAAGCTAGGTGAAGGACGCTTTCACACACACTAATCTCTCAGAAGTGTGCATGTGGAGAGACGTTCTTTCATCTAGCACAAAGGGAACGGGTTGCCGGAGAAACTTTTACTCTGGTTTCTCAGTCTGTTTCCTAGTGCCGGTATGAAGTTCCTGCAGTTTTCACCATAAAACCGAATTAGTGCTTGAACCTCCCCCTATATATGTATGGAAAGGAGTTTGCAACTGAAAAGAAACTTTCTGTTCCCAACAAGCTAGGTGAAGGACGGCTTTCACACACACTTTTCTCTAAGAACTGAGCATGTGGAGAGACGTTCGTTCACCTAGCCAAAGTGAACGGTTTGCAGGGGAAACATTTACTCTGGATTCTCAGTCTGATTCCTAGGGCCGATTGGAAGTTGCTGCAGTATTCACTGTAAATCTAGTCGGAGCTAGTACCTCCCCATATATACCTAAGGAGTGGAGTTTGCAACTGACAAGAAACTTTGTTTTCCCAACAAGCTAGTTGAAGTACGGCTTTCAAACTCACATATCTCTCAGAAATGAACATGTGGAGAAATGTTCGTTTATTTAGCACCACGGGAACGGGTTTTAGGAGAAACTTTTACTCTGGTTTCACAGTCTGATTCTTAGTTCCAGTTTGAATTCCTGCAGTATTCACAGTAAAACCGAATTGGAGCTAGAACCTCCCCCTATATATGTATGTATTGGAGTTTGCAACTGAAAAGAAACTTTGTTTTCCCAACAAGCTAGGTGAAGGATGGCGTTCACACACACTTACCCCTCAGAACTGAGCATGTGGAGAGATGTTGGTTCATCTAGCACCAAGTAAACGGGTTGAAGTAGAAACTTTTATTCTGGATTCTCAGACTGTTTCCTAGTGCCGGATTGAAGTTCCTGCAGTTTTCACTGTAAAACCGTGTTGGTGTTAGTACCTCCCCATATATATGTATGGAGTTGAGTTTGCATCTGAAAAGAACTTTTTTGTTCACAACAAGCTACGTGAATGACGGCTTTCACACACATACCTCTCACAACTGAGTATGTGGAGAGACGTTCGTTCATCTAGCACCAAGGGAAAATGACGCAGGAGAAACTTTTACTCTGGTTTCTCAGTCTGTTTCGTACTGCCCGTTTGAAGTTCCTGCAGTTTTCACTGTAAAACCAAGTTTGAGCTAGTACCTCGCCTTATATATGTATGGAGTGGTGTTTGCAAATGAAAAGAAACTTTGTGTTCCCAACAAGCTAGGTGAAGAATGGCTTTCACACACATATATCTCTCAGAACTGAGCATGTGGAGAAACGTTCGTTCATATAGCACCAAGGGAATACAATGCAGGAGAAACTTTTACTCTGGTTTCTCAGTCTGTTTCCCAGTGCCGGTTTGAAGTTCCTGCAGTTTTCACTGTAAAAACGTGTTGGAGCTTGTACTTAACCATATATATTTATGAAGTGGAGTTTGCAACTGAAAAGAACCTTTGTGTTCCCAACAAGCTGGGTGAAGGAAGGCTTTCACACACACTCATCACTCAGAACTGAGCATGTGAAGAGACGTTCGTTCACCTAGCACCAAGGGAACGGGCTGCAGGAGAAACATTTATTCTGGTTTCTCAGTCTGTTTCTTAGTTCCGGTTTGAATTCCAGCAGTATTCACAGTAAAACCGAATTAGATCTAGAACCTCCCCCTATATATGTATGGAATGGAGTTTGAAACCGAAAAGAAACGTTGTGTTCCCAAAAAGCTAGGTGAACAACGGCATTGAAACACACATATCTCTCAGAACTGAGCATGTGGAGAGAATTTTGTTCATCTAGCACCAAGGGAAAAGTATGCAGGAGAAACTTTTACTCTGGTTTCTCAGTCTGTTTCCTTGTGCCGGATTGAAGTTCCTGCAGTTTTCACTGTAAAACCGAGTTGGAGCTAGTACCTGCCCCTATATATGTATGGAGTGGAGTTTGCAACTGAAAAGAAACTTCGTTTTCCCAACAAGATAGTTGAAGGATGGCTTTCACACACACTTATCTCTCAGAACAGAGCATGTGGAGAGACGTTCGTTCACCTAGCACCAAGGTAAAGTGTTGCAGGTGAAACTTTCACTCTGGTTTCTCAGTCTATTTCCTACTGCCGGTTTGAAGTTCCTACAGTTTTCACTGTAAAACCGAGTTGGAGCTAGTACCTCCCCCTATATATATATGGAGTGGAGTTTGCAACTGAAAAGAAACATTGTGTTCCCTACAAGCTAGGAGAAGGATGGCTTTCACACACATATCTCTCAGAAATGAGCATGTGGAGAGACGTTCGTTTTTCTAGCACAAAGTAAATGGGTTGCAGGAGAAAATTTTACTCTGGTATCTCAGTCTGTTTCCTAGTGCCGGTCTGAAGTTCCTGCAGTTTTCACTGTAAACCGTGTTGGATCTAGTACCACCCCTATATATGCAAGGATTGGAGTTTGCAACTGAAAAGAACATTTGTTTTCCCAACAAGATAGTTGAAGGAAGGCTTTCACACACACTTATCTCTCAAATCTGAGCATGTGGAGAGACGTTCGTTCACCTAGCACCAAGGGAACGGGTTGCAGTAGAAACATTTACACTGGTTTCTCCGTCTGTTTCCTAGGGCCGGTTTGAAGTTCCTGCAGTTTTCTCTGTAAAACTGAGTCGGAGCTAGTATCTCCCCATATATATATGAATGGATTGGTGTTTGCAACTGAAAAGAACCTTTGTGTTCCCAACAAGCTAGGTGAAGTACGACTTTCACACACACTTATTTCTCAGAACTGAGCATGTGGAGAGACGTTTGTTCACATAGCACCAAGGGAACGGGTTGCAGGAGAAACTTTTCTTTGGATTCTCAGTCTGTTTCCTTGTGCCGGTTTGAAGTTCCTGCAGTTTTCACTGTAAAATCGAGTTGGTGCTTGTACCTACCCATAAATATGTATAGAGTGGAGTTTGCAACTGAAAAGAACCTTTGTGTTCCCAACAAGCTGGGTGAAGGAAGGCTTTCACACACACTTATCACTCAGAACTGAGCATGTGAAGAGACGTTCGTTCACCTAGCACCAAGGGAACGGGCTGCAGGAGAAACTTTTATTCTGCTTTCTCAGTCTGTTTCTTAGTTCCGGTTTGAATTCCAGCAGTATTCACAGTAAAACCGAATTAGATCTAGAACCTCCCCCTATATATGTATGGAATGGAGTTTGAAACCGAAAAGAAACGTTGTGTTCCCAAAAAGCTAGGTGAACAACGGCATTGAAACACACATATCTCTCAGAACTGAGCATGTGGAGAGAATTTTGTACATCTAGCACCAAGGGAAAAGTATGCAGGAGAAACTTTTACTCTGGTTTCTCAGTCTGTTTCCTTGTGCAGGATTGAAGTTCCTGCAGTTTTCACTGTAAAACCGAGTTGGAGCTAGTACCTCCCCATATATATGTATGGAGTGGAGTTTGCAACTGAAAAGAAACTTTGTGTTCCCAACAAGCTAGGTGAAGGACGGCTTTCACACACACTTATATCTCAGAACTAAGCTTCTGCAGAGACGTTCGTTCATCTAGCACCAAGGGAGCGGGTTGCAGGAGAAACTTTTACTCTGGTTTCTCAGTCTGTTTCCTAGTGCCGGTTTGAAGTTCCTGCAGTTTTCACTGTAAAACCGAGTTGGAGCTAGTACCTCCCCATAATATGTAGGGAGTGGAGTTTGCAACTGAAAAGAAACTTTGTGTTCCCAACAAGCTAGGTGAAGGACGCCTTTCACACACACTTATCTCTGAGAACAGACCATGTGGAGAGACGTTCGTTCATCTAGCACAAAGGGAACGGGTTGCAGGAGAAACTTTTACTCTGGATTCTCAGTCTGTTTCCTAGTGCCGGTTTGATGTTTCTGCAGTTTTCACTGTAAACCCGATTTGGAGCTAGTACCTCCCCATATATATGTATGGAGTGGAGTTTGCAACTGAAAAGAAACTTTGTGTTCCCAACAAGATATGTGAAGTACGGCTTTCACACACACTTATCTCTCAGAACTGAGCCTGTGGAGAGACGTTCGTTCATCTAGTAACAAGGGAACGGGTTGCAGGTGAAACTTTTACTCTGGGTTCTCAGTCTGCTTCCTAGTGCCGATTTGATGTTCCTGCATTTTTCACCGTACAACAAAGTTGGAGCTAGTACCCCCCCATGTATATGTATCGAGAGGAGTTTGCAACTGAAAAGAAACTTTGTGTTCCCAACAAGCTAATTGAAGGACGGCTTTCACACACACTTATCTCTGAGAACTAAGCTTGTTGAGAGACGTTCGTTCATCTAGCACCAAGGGAACGGTTTGCAGGAGAAACTTTTACACTGGTTTCTCAGTCTGTTTCATCGTGCCGGTTTGAATTTCCTGCAGTTTTCACTGTAAAACCGAGTTGGATCAAATACCTCCCCCTATATAGGTATGGAATGTTGTTTGCAACTGAAAAGAAACATTGGGTTCCCAACAAGCTAGGTGAAGGACGGCTTTCACACACACTTATCTCTCAGAACTGAGCATGTGGAGAGACGTACGTTCATCGAGCACCAAGGGAACGGGTTGCAGGAGAATCTTTTACTCTGGATTCTCAGTCTGTTTCCTAGCGCCGGTTTGATGTTCCTGCAATTTTAACTGTAAACCCGAGTTTGATCTAGAACCTCCCCATATATATGTATGGAGTGGAGTTTGCAACTGAAAAGAAACTTTGTGTTCCTAACAAGCTAGGTGAAGGATGGCTTTCACACACACTTATCTCTCAAAACTGAGCACGTGAAGAGACTTTCTTTCATCTACCACAAAGGAAACGGGATACAGCGAAATTTTTACTCTGGTTTCTCAGTCTGTTTCCTAGTGCCGGTTTGATGTTTCTGCAGTTTTCACTCTAAAACCGAGTTGGAGCTAGTAGTTCCCCATATATATATAAGGAGTGGTGTTTGCAACTGAAAAGAAACTTTGTGTTCTCAAAAATCTAGGTTAAGACGGCTTTCACACACACTTATCTCTCAGAACTGAGCATGTGGAGAGACGTTCGTTCATCTAGCACCAAGGGAGCGAGTTGCAGTAGGAACATTTACTCTGATTTCTCAGTCTGTTTCCTTGTGCCGGTTTGATGTTCCTGCAGTTTTCACTGTAAAACCGACTTTGAGCTAGTAACTCCCCATATACATGTTTGGAGTGGAGATTGCAACTGAAAAGAAACTTTGATTCCCAACAAGCTAGGTGAAGGACGGCTTTCACACACACTTATCTCTCAGAACAGACCATGTGGAGAGACGTTCGTTCATCTAGCACAAAGGGAACGGGTTGCAGTTGAAACTTTACTCTGGTTTCTCAGTCTTTTTCTTAGTGCCGTTTGGATGTTCCTGCAGTTTTCACTGTAAAACCGATTTGGAGCTAGTACCTCCCCATATATATGTATGGAGTGGAGTTTGCAACTGAAAAGAAACTTTGATTCCCAACAAGCTAGGTGAAGGACGGCTTTCACACACACATATCTCTCAGAAATATGCTTGTTGAGAGAATTTCGTTCATCTAGCACCAAGGGAGCGGGTTGCAGGAGAAACTTTTACTCTGGTTTCTCAGTCTGTTTCCTAGTGCCGATTTGATGTTCCTGCATTTTTCACCGTACAACAGAGTTGGAGCTAGTACCCCCCCCATATATATGTATGCAGAGGAGTTTGCAACTGAAAAGTAACTTTGTATTCCAAACAACCTAGGTGAAATATGGCTTTCACACACAAATATCTCTCAGAACTGAGCATGTGGATGGACGTTCGTTCACCTAGCACCAAGGGAAATGGGTGCAGGGGAAACTTTTACTCTGGTTTCTCAGTCTGTTTCCTAGTGCCGGTTTGAATTTCCTGCACTTTTCACTGTAAAACCGTGTTGGAGCTAGTACCTCCCCCTATATATGTATGGAATGGAGTTTGCAACTGAAAATAAACATTGCGTTACCAACAAGCTAGTTGAAGGACGGCATTCACACCCACTTATATTTCAGAACTAAGCTTGTGGAGAGACGTTCGTTCATCTAGCACCAAGGGAGCGGTGTGCAGGAAAAACTTTTTCTCTGGATTCTCAGTCTGTTTCCTAGTGCCGGTTTGAAGTTCCTGCATTTATCCCTGGAAAACAGAGTTTGAGCTAGTAACTACCCATATATATGTATGGAATGGAGTTTGCAACTGAAAAGAAACTTTGTGTTCCCAACCAGCTAGGTGATGGACGGCTTTCACACACACTTATCTCTCTGAACTGAGCACGTGGAGAGACGTTCTTTCATCTAGCACAAAGGGAACGAGTTACAGGCGAATTTTTACTCTGGTTTCTCAGTCTGTTTGCTAGTGCTGTTTTGTAATTCCTGCAGTTTTCACTGTAAAACCGAGTTGTAGCTAGTACATACCAATATATATATGTATGGAGTGGAGTGTGCAACTGAACAAAACTTTGTGTTCCCAAAAAGCTAGGTGAAGGATGGCTTTCACACACACTTATATATCAGAACTAAGCTTGAGTAGAGAATTCGTTCATCAAGCACCAAGGGAGCGGGTTGCAGTAGAAACTTTTACTCTGGTTTCTCAGTCTGTTTCCTAGTGCTGGTTTGAAATTCCTGCAGTTTTCACCGTAAAACAGACTTGGAGCTAGTACCTCCCCATATATATGTATGGAGTGGAGTTTGCAACTCAAAAGTAACTTTGTGTTCCCAACAAGCTAGGTGAAGGACGGCTTTCACCCACACTTGTCTCTCAGAACAGACCATGTGGAGAGACGTTCGTTCATGTAGCACAAAGTGAACGGGTTGCAGTAGAAACTTTACTCTGGTTTCTCAGTCTGTTTCCTAGTGCGGGTTTGATGTTTCTGCAGTTTTCACTGTAAAACCGAGTTGGAGCTAGTACCTACCCATATATATGTATGGAGTGGAGTTTGCAACTGAAAAGAAAGTTTGTGTTCCCAACAAGCTAATTGAAGCACAGCTTTCACACACACTTCTCTCTCAGAACTAAGCTTGTGGAGAGACGTTCATTCATCTAGCACCAAGGGAACGGGTTGCAGGAGAAAGTTTTACAATGGTTTCTCAGTCTGTTTACTAGTTCCGGTTTGAATTTCCTGCAGTTTTCACTGTAAAACCGAGTTGGAGCTTGTACCTCCCCCTATATATTTATGGAATGGAGTTTGCAACTGAAAATAAACATTGTGTTACCAACAAGATAGTTGAAGGACGGCTTTCACACACAATTAACAATCAGAACAGAGCATGTGGAGAGAATTTCGTTCATCTAGCACAAAGGGAATGGGTTGCCGGAGAAACTTTTACTCTGGTTTCCCTGTCTGTTTCCTAGTGCCGGTTTGAAGTTCCTGCAGTTTTCACTGTAAAACCGAGTTGAAGCTAGGACCTCCCGTATATATGTATGGATTGGAGTTTGCAACTGAAAAGAAATTTTGTGTTCCCAAAAAGCTATGTGAAGGACGTCTTTCACACACACATATCTCTCAGAACTGAGCATGTGGAGAGACGTTCGTTCATCTAGCACCAAGGGAACGGGTTGCAGGGGAAAGTTTTACTCTGGTTTCCCAGTCTGTTTCCTAGTGCCGGTTTGAAGTTCCTTCAGTTTTCACTGTAAAACCGATTTGGAGCATTTACCTCCCCCTATATATGTATGGAGTGGGGATTGCAACTGAATAGTATCTTTGTGTTCCCTACAAGATATGTGAAGGGCGGCTTTCATACACACTCATCTCTCAGAACTGAGCATTTGGAGAGACTTTCGTTCATCTAGCACCAAGGGAAAGGGATGCAGGGGAAAGTATACTCTGGTTTCTCAGTCTGTTTCCTAGTGCCGGTTTGAAGTTCCTGCAGATTTCACTGTAAAACCGAGTTGGATCTAGTACCTACCCCTATATATGCAAATAGGGCAGTTTGCAAATGAAATTAAGCATTGTGTTCCCAAAAAGCTAGGTGAAGTACGGCTTTCACACACACTTATCTCTTAGAACTGAGCATGTGGAGAGACGTACGTTCATCGAGCACCAAGGGAACGGGTTGCAGGAGAATCTTTTACTCTGGATTCTCAGTCTGTTTCCTAGCGCCGGTTTGATGTTCCTGCAATTTTAACTGTAAACCCGAGTTTGATCTAGAACCTCCCCATATATATGTATGGAGTGGAGTTTGCAACTGAAAAGAAACTTTGTGTTCCTAACAAGCTAGGTGAAGGATGGCTTTCACACACACTTATCTCTCAAAACTGAGCACGTGAAGAGACTTTCTTTCATCTACCACAAAGGAAACGGGATACAGCGAAATTTTTACTCTGGTTTCTCAGTCTGTTTCCTAGTGCCGGTTTGATGTTTCTGCAGTTTTCACTCTAAAACCGAGTTGGAGCTAGTAGTTCCCCATATATATATAAGGAGTGGTGTTTGCAACTGAAAAGAAACTTTGTGTTCTCAAAAATCTAGGTTAAGACGGCTTTCACACACACTTATCTCTCAGAACTGAGCATGTGGAGAGACGTTCGTTCATCTAGCACCAAGGGAGCGAGTTGCAGTAGGAACATTTACTCTGATTTCTCAGTCTGTTTCCTTGTGCCGGTTTGATGTTCCTGCAGTTTTCACTGTAAAACCGACTTTGAGCTAGTAACTCCCCATATATATGTTTGGAGTGGAGATTGCAACTGAAAAGAAACTTTGATTCCCAACAAGCTAGGTGAAGGACGGCTTTCACACACACTTATCTCTCAGAACAGACCATGTGGAGAGACGTTCGTTCATCTAGCACAAAGGGAACGGGTTGCAGTTGAAACTTTACTCTGGTTTCTCAGTCTTTTTCTTAGTGCCGTTTGGATGTTCCTGCAGTTTTCACTGTAAAACCGATTTGGAGCTAGTACCTCCCCATATATATGTATGGAGTGGAGTTTGCAACTGAAAAGAAACTTTGATTCCCAACAAGCTAGGTGAAGGACGGCTTTCACACACACATATCTCTCAGAAATATGCTTGTTGAGAGAATTTCGTTCATCTAGCACCAAGGGAGCGGGTTGCAGGAGAAACTTTTACTCTGGTTTCTCAGTCTGTTTCCTAGTGCCGATTTGATGTTCCTGCATTTTTCACCGTACAACAGAGTTGGAGCTAGTACCCCCCCATATATATGTATGCAGAGGAGTTTGCAACTGAAAAGTAACTTTGTATTCCAAACAACCTAGGTGAAATATGGCTTTCACACACAAATATCTCTCAGAACTGAGCATGTGGATGGACGTTCGTTCACCTAGCACCAAGGGAAATGGGTGCAGGGGAAACTTTTACTCTGGTTTCTCAGTCTGTTTCCTAGTGCCGGTTTGAATTTCCTGCACTTTTCACTGTAAAACCGTGTTGGAGCTAGTACCTCCCCCTATATATGTATGGAATGGAGTTTGCAACTGAAAATAAACATTGCGTTACCAACAAGCTAGTTGAAGGACGGCATTCACACCCACTTATATTTCAGAACTAAGCTTGTGGAGAGACGTTCGTTCATCTAGCACCAAGGGAGCGGTGTGCAGGAAAAACTTTTTCTCTGGATTCTCAGTCTGTTTCCTAGTGCCGGTTTGAAGTTCCTGCATTTATCCCTGGAAAACAGAGTTTGAGCTAGTAACTACCCATATATATGTATGGAATGGAGTTTGCAACTGAAAAGAAACTTTGTGTTCCCAACCAGCTAGGTGATGGACGGCTTTCACACACACTTATCTCTCTGAACTGAGCACGTGGAGAGACGTTCTTTCATCTAGCACAAAGGGAACGAGTTACAGGCGAATTTTTACTCTGGTTTCTCAGTCTGTTTGCTAGTGCTGTTTTGTAATTCCTGCAGTTTTCACTGTAAAACCGAGTTGTAGCTAGTACATACCAATATATATATGTATGGAGTGGAGTGTGCAACTGAACAAAACTTTGTGTTCCCAAAAAGCTAGGTGAAGGATGGCTTTCACACACACTTATATATCAGAACTAAGCTTGAGTAGAGAATTCGTTCATCAAGCACCAAGGGAGCGGGTTGCAGTAGAAACTTTTACTCTGGTTTCTCAGTCTGTTTCCTAGTGCTGGTTTGAAATTCCTGCAGTTTTCACCGTAAAACAGACTTGGAGCTAGTACCTCCCCATATATATGTATGGAGTGGAGTTTGCAACTCAAAAGTAACTTTGTGTTCCCAACAAGCTAGGTGAAGGACGGCTTTCACCCACACTTGTCTCTCAGAACAGACCATGTGGAGAGACGTTCGTTCATGTAGCACAAAGTGAACGGGTTGCAGTAGAAACTTTACTCTGGTTTCTCAGTCTGTTTCCTAGTGCGGGTTTGATGTTTCTGCAGTTTTCACTGTAAAACCGAGTTGGAGCTAGTACCTACCCATATATATGTATGGAGTGGAGTTTGCAACTGAAAAGAAAGTTTGTGTTCCCAACAAGCTAATTGAAGCACAGCTTTCACACACACTTCTCTCTCAGAACTAAGCTTGTGGAGAGACGTTCATTCATCTAGCACCAAGGGAACGGGTTGCAGGAGAAAGTTTTACAATGGTTTCTCAGTCTGTTTACTAGTTCCGGTTTGAATTTCCTGCAGTTTTCACTGTAAAACCGAGTTGGAGCTTGTACCTCCCCCTATATATTTATGGAATGGAGTTTGCAACTGAAAATAAACATTGTGTTACCAACAAGATAGTTGAAGGACGGCTTTCACACACAATTAACAATCAGAACAGAGCATGTGGAGAGAATTTCGTTCATCTAGCACAAAGGGAATGGGTTGCCGGAGAAACTTTTACTCTGGTTTCCCTGTCTGTTTCCTAGTGCCGGTTTGAAGTTCCTGCAGTTTTCACTGTAAAACCGAGTTGAAGCTAGGACCTCCCGTATATATGTATGGATTGGAGTTTGCAACTGAAAAGAAATTTTGTGTTCCCAAAAAGCTATGTGAAGGACGTCTTTCACACACACATATCTCTCAGAACTGAGCATGTGGAGAGACGTTCGTTCATCTAGCACCAAGGGAACGGGTTGCAGGGGAAAGTTTTACTCTGGTTTCCCAGTCTGTTTCCTAGTGCCGGTTTGAAGTTCCTTCAGTTTTCACTGTAAAACCGATTTGGAGCATTTACCTCCCCCTATATATGTATGGAGTGGGGATTGCAACTGAATAGTATCTTTGTGTTCCCTACAAGATATGTGAAGGGCGGCTTTCATACACACTCATCTCTCAGAACTGAGCATTTGGAGAGACTTTCGTTCATCTAGCACCAAGGGAAAGGGATGCAGGGGAAAGTATACTCTGGTTTCTCAGTCTGTTTCCTAGTGCCGGTTTGAAGTTCCTGCAGTTTTCACTGTAAAACCGAGTTGGATCTAGTACCTCCCCCTATATATGCAAATAGGGCAGTTTGCAAATGAAATTAAGCATTGTGTTCCCAAAAAGCTAGGTGAAGTACGGCTTTCACACACACTTATCTCTTAGAACTGAGCATGTGGAGAGACGTTCGTTCATCAAGAACCAAGGGAACGGGTTGCATGAGAAACTTTTACTCTGGTTTCTCAGTCTGTTTCCTAGTGCCGGTTTGAAGTTCCTGCAGTTTTCACTGTAAAACCGAGTTGGAGCTAGTACCTCCCCATATATATGTATGGAGTGGAGTTTGCAACTGAAAAGAAACTTTGTGTTCCCAACAAGCTAGTTGAAGGACGGCTTTCACACACACTTATCTCTCAGAACTGAGCATGTGGAGAGCCGTTCGTTCACCTAGCACCAAGGGATCGGGATGCAGGAGAAAATTTTAGTCTGGTTTCTCAGACTGTTTCCTAGGGCCGGTTTGAAGTTCCTGCAGTTTTCACTGTAAAACCGTGTTGGAGCTAGTACCTCCCCCTATATATGTATGGAATGGAGTTTGCAACTGAAAATAAACATTGCGTTACCAACAAGCTAGTTGAAGGACGGCATTCACACCCACTTATATTTCAGAACTAAGCTTGTGGAGAGACGTTCGTTCATCTAGCACCAAGGGAGCGGTGTGCAGGAAAAACTTTTTCTCTGGATTCTCAGTCTGTTTCCTAGTGCCGGTTTGAAGTTCCTGCATTTATCCCTGGAAAACAGAGTTTGAGCTAGTAACTACCCATATATATGTATGGAATGGAGTTTGCAACTGAAAAGAAACTTTGTGTTCCCAACCAGCTAGGTGATGGACGGCTTTCACACACACTTATCTCTCTGAACTGAGCACATGGAGAGACGTTCTTTCATCTAGCACAAAGGGAACGAGTTACAGGCGAATTTTTACTCTGGTTTCTCAGTCTGTTTGCTAGTGCTGTTTTGTAATTCCTGCAGTTTTCACTGTAAAACCGAGTTGTAGCTAGTACATACCAATATATATATGTATGGAGTGGAGTGTGCACCTGAACAAAACTTTGTGTTCCCAAAAAGCTAGGTGAAGGACGGCTTTCACACACACTTATATATCAGAACTAAGCTTGAGTAGAGAATTCGTTCATCAAGCACCAAGGGAGCGGGTTGCAGTAGAAACTTTTACTCTGGTTTCTCAGTCTGTTTCCTAGTGCTGGTTTGAAATTCCTGCAGTTTTCACCGTAAAACAGACTTGGAGCTAGTACCTCCCCATATATATGTATGGAGTGGAGTTTGCAACTCAAAAGTAACTTTGTGTTCCCAACAAGCTAGGTGAAGGACGGCTTTCACCCACACTTGTCTCTCAGAACAGACCATGTGGAGAGACGTTCGTTCATGTAGCACAAAGTGAACGGGTTGCAGTAGAAACTTTACTCTGGTTTCTCAGTCTGTTTCCTAGTGCGGGTTTGATGTTTCTGCAGTTTTCACTGTAAAACCGAGTTGGAGCTAGTACCTACCCATATATATGTATGGAGTGGAGTTTGCAACTGAAAAGAAAGTTTGTGTTCCCAACAAGCTAATTGAAGCACAGCTTTCACACACACTTCTCTCTCAGAACTAAGCTTGTGGAGAGACGTTCATTCATCTAGCACCAAGGGAACGGGTTGCAGGAGAAAGTTTTACAATGGTTTCTCAGTCTGTTTACTAGTTCCGGTTTGAATTTCCTGCAGTTTTCACTGTAAAACCGAGTTGGAGCTTGTACCTCCCCCTATATATTTATGGAATGGAGTTTGCAACTGAAAATAAACATTGTGTTACCAACAAGATAGTTGAAGGACGGCTTTCACACACAATTAACAATCAGAACAGAGCATGTGGAGAGAATTTCGTTCATCTAGCACAAAGGGAATGGGTTGCCGGAGAAACTTTTACTCTGGTTTCCCTGTCTGTTTCCTAGTGCCGGTTTGAAGTTCCTGCAGTTTTCACTGTAAAACCGAGTTGAAGCTAGGACCTCCCGTATATATGTATGGATTGGAGTTTGCAACTGAAAAGAAATTTTGTGTTCCCAAAAAGCTATGTGAAGGACGTCTTTCACACACACATATCTCTCAGAACTGAGCATGTGGAGAGACGTTCGTTCATCTAGCACCAAGGGAACGGGTTGCAGGGGAAAGTTTTACTCTGGTTTCCCAGTCTGTTTCCTAGTGCCGGTTTGAAGTTCCTTCAGTTTTCACTGTAAAACCGATTTGGAGCATTTACCTCCCCCTATATATGTATGGAGTGGGGATTGCAACTGAATAGTATCTTTGTGTTCCCTACAAGATATGTGAAGGGCGGCTTTCATACACACTCATCTCTCAGAACTGAGCATTTGGAGAGACTTTCGTTCATCTAGCACCAAGGGAAAGGGATGCAGGGGAAAGTATACTCTGGTTTCTCAGTCTGTTTCCTAGTGCCGGTTTGAAGTTCCTGCAGATTTCACTGTAAAACCGAGTTGGATCTAGTACCTACCCCTATATATGCAAATAGGGCAGTTTGCAAATGAAATTAAGCATTGTGTTCCCAAAAAGCTAGGTGAAGTACGGCTTTCACACACACTTATCTCTTAGAACTGAGCATGTGGAGAGACGTTCGTTCATCAAGAACCAAGGGAACGGGTTGCATGAGAAACTTTTACTCTGGTTTCTCAGTCTGTTTCCTAGTGCCGGTTTGAAGTTCCTGCAGTTTTCACTGTAAAACCGAGTTGGAGCTAGTACCTCCCCATATATATGTATGGAGTGGAGTTTGCAACTGAAAAGAAACTTTGTGTTCCCAACAAGCTAGTTGAAGGACGGCTTTCACACACACTTATCTCTCAGAACTGAGCATGTGGAGAGCCGTTCGTTCACCTAGCACCAAGGGATCGGGATGCAGGAGAAAATTTTAGTCTGGTTTCTCAGACTGTTTCCTAGGGCCGGTTTGAAGTTCCTGCAGTTTTCACTGTAAAACCGTGTTGGAGCTAGTACCTCCCCCTATATATGTATGGAATGGAGTTTGCAACTGAAAATAAACATTGCGTTACCAACAAGCTAGTTGAAGGACGGCATTCACACCCACTTATATTTCAGAACTAAGCTTGTGGAGAGACGTTCGTTCATCTAGCACCAAGGGAGCGGTGTGCAGGAAAAACTTTTTCTCTGGATTCTCAGTCTGTTTCCTAGTGCCGGTTTGAAGTTCCTGCATTTATCCCTGGAAAACAGAGTTTGAGCTAGTAACTACCCATATATATGTATGGAATGGAGTTTGCAACTGAAAAGAAACTTTGTGTTCCCAACCAGCTAGGTGATGGACGGCTTTCACACACACTTATCTCTCTGAACTGAGCACATGGAGAGACGTTCTTTCATCTAGCACAAAGGGAACGAGTTACAGGCGAATTTTTACTCTGGTTTCTCAGTCTGTTTGCTAGTGCTGTTTTGTAATTCCTGCAGTTTTCACTGTAAAACCGAGTTGTAGCTAGTACATACCAATATATATATGTATGGAGTGGAGTGTGCACCTGAACAAAACTTTGTGTTCCCAAAAAGCTAGGTGAAGGACGGCTTTCACACACACTTATATATCAGAACTAAGCTTGAGTAGAGAATTCGTTCATCAAGCACCAAGGGAGCGGGTTGCAGTAGAAACTTTTACTCTGGTTTCTCAGTCTGTTTCCTAGTGCTGGTTTGAAATTCCTGCAGTTTTCACCGTAAAACAGACTTGGAGCTAGTACCTCCCCATATATATGTATGGAGTGGAGTTTGCAACTCAAAAGTAACTTTGTGTTCCCAACAAGCTAGGTGAAGGACGGCTTTCACCCACACTTGTCTCTCAGAACAGACCATGTGGAGAGACGTTCGTTCATGTAGCACAAAGTGAACGGGTTGCAGTAGAAACTTTACTCTGGTTTCTCAGTCTGTTTCCTAGTGCGGGTTTGATGTTTCTGCAGTTTTCACTGTAAAACCGAGTTGGAGCTAGTACCTACCCATATATATGTATGGAGTGGAGTTTGCAACTGAAAAGAAAGTTTGTGTTCCCAACAAGCTAATTGAAGCACAGCTTTCACACACACTTCTCTCTCAGAACTAAGCTTGTGGAGAGACGTTCATTCATCTAGCACCAAGGGAACGGGTTGCAGGAGAAAGTTTTACAATGGTTTCTCAGTCTGTTTACTAGTTCCGGTTTGAATTTCCTGCAGTTTTCACTGTAAAACCGAGTTGGAGCTTGTACCTCCCCCTATATATTTATGGAATGGAGTTTGCAACTGAAAATAAACATTGTGTTACCAACAAGATAGTTGAAGGACGGCTTTCACACACAATTAACAATCAGAACAGAGCATGTGGAGAGAATTTCGTTCATCTAGCACAAAGGGAATGGGTTGCCGGAGAAACTTTTACTCTGGTTTCCCTGTCTGTTTCCTAGTGCCGGTTTGAAGTTCCTGCAGTTTTCACTGTAAAACCGAGTTGAAGCTAGGACCTCCCGTATATATGTATGGATTGGAGTTTGCAACTGAAAAGAAATTTTGTGTTCCCAAAAAGCTATGTGAAGGACGTCTTTCACACACACATATCTCTCAGAACTGAGCATGTGGAGAGACGTTCGTTCATCTAGCACCAAGGGAACGGGTTGCAGGGGAAAGTTTTACTCTGGTTTCCCAGTCTGTTTCCTAGTGCCGGTTTGAAGTTCCTTCAGTTTTCACTGTAAAACCGATTTGGAGCATTTACCTCCCCCTATATATGTATGGAGTGGGGATTGCAACTGAATAGTATCTTTGTGTTCCCTACAAGATATGTGAAGGGCGGCTTTCATACACACTCATCTCTCAGAACTGAGCATTTGGAGAGACTTTCGTTCATCTAGCACCAAGGGAAAGGGATGCAGGGGAAAGTATACTCTGGTTTCTCAGTCTGTTTCCTAGTGCCGGTTTGAAGTTCCTGCAGATTTCACTGTAAAACCGAGTTGGATCTAGTACCTACCCCTATATATGCAAATAGGGCAGTTTGCAAATGAAATTAAGCATTGTGTTCCCAAAAAGCTAGGTGAAGTACGGCTTTCACACACACTTATCTCTTAGAACTGAGCATGTGGAGAGACGTTCGTTCATCAAGAACCAAGGGAACGGGTTGCATGAGAAACTTTTACTCTGGTTTCTCAGTCTGTTTCCTAGTGCCGGTTTGAAGTTCCTGCAGTTTTCACTGTAAAACCGAGTTGGAGCTAGTACCTCCCCATATATATGTATGGAGTGGAGTTTGCAACTGAAAAGAAACTTTGTGTTCCCAACAAGCTAGTTGAAGGACGGCTTTCACACACACTTATCTCTCAGAACTGAGCATGTGGAGAGCCGTTCGTTCACCTAGCACCAAGGGATCGGGATGCAGGAGAAAATTTTACTCTGGTTTCTCAGTCTGTTTCCTAGGGCCGGTTTGAAGTTCCTGCAGTTTTCACTGTAAAACCGAGTCGGAGCTAGTATCTCCCCATATATATGTATGGATTGGCGTTGCAACTGAAAAGAATCTTTGTTTTCACAACAAGCTAGGTGAAGGACGCTTTCACACACACTAATCTCTCAGAAGTGTGCATGTGGAGAGACGTTCTTTCATCTAGCACAAAGGGAACGGGTTGCCGGAGAAACTTTTACTCTGGTTTCTCAGTCTGTTTCCTAGTGCCGGTATGAAGTTCCTGCAGTTTTCACCATAAAACCGAATTAGAGCTTGAACCTCCCCCTATATATGTATGGAAAGGAGTTTGCAACTGAAAAGAAACTTTCTGTTCCCAACAAGCTAGGTGAAGGACGGCTTTCACACACACTTTTCTCTAAGAACTGAGCATGTGGAGAGACGTTCGTTCACCTAGCCAAAGTGAACGGTTTGCAGGGGAAACATTTACTCTGGATTCTCAGTCTGATTCCTAGGGCCGATTGGAAGTTGCTGCAGTATTCACTGTAAATCTAGTCGGAGCTAGTACCTCCCCATATATACCTAAGGAGTGGAGTTTGCAACTGACAAGAAACTTTGTTTTCCCAACAAGCTAGTTGAAGTACGGCTTTCAAACTCACATATCTCTCAGAAATGAACATGTGGAGAAATGTTCGTTTATTTAGCACCACGGGAACGGGTTTTAGGAGAAACTTTTACTCTGGTTTCACAGTCTGATTCTTAGTTCCAGTTTGAATTCCTGCAGTATTCACAGTAAAACCGAATTGGAGCTAGAACCTCCCCCTATATATGTATGTATTGGAGTTTGCAACTGAAAAGAAACTTTGTTTTCCCAACAAGCTAGGTGAAGGATGGCGTTCACACACACTTATCCCTCAGAACTGAGCATGTGGAGAGATGTTGGTTCATCTAGCACCAAGTAAACGGGTTGAAGTAGAAACTTTTATTCTGGATTCTCAGACTGTTTCCTAGTGCCGGATTGAAGTTCCTGCAGTTTTCACTGTAAAACCGTGTTGGTGTTAGTACCTCCCCATATATATGTATGGAGTTGAGTTTGCATCTGAAAAGAACTTTTTTGTTCACAACAAGCTACGTGAATGACGGCTTTCACACACATACCTCTCACAACTGTGTATGTGGAGAGACGTTCGTTCATCTAGCACCAAGGGAAAATGACGCAGGAGAAACTTTTACTCTGGTTTCTCAGTCTGTTTCGTACTGCCCGTTTGAAGTTCCTGCAGTTTTCACTGTAAAACCAAGTTTGAGCTAGTACCTCGCCTTATATATGTATGGAGTGGTGTTTGCAAATGAAAAGAAACTTTGTGTTCCCAACAAGCTAGGTGAAGAATGGCTTTCACACACATATATCTCTCAGAACTGAGCATGTGGAGAAACGTTCGTTCATATAGCACCAAGGGAATACAATGCAGGAGAAACTTTTACTCTGGTTTCTCAGTCTGTTTCCCAGTGCCGGTTTGAAGTTCCTGCAGTTTTCACTGTAAAAACGTGTTGGAGCTTGTACTTAACCATATATATTTATGAAGTGGAGTTTGCAACTGAAAAGAACCTTTGTGTTCCCAACAAGCTGGGTGAAGGAAGGCTTTCACACACACTTATCACTCAGAACTGAGCATGTGAAGAGACGTTCGTTCACCTAGCACCAAGGGAACGGGCTGCAGGAGAAACTTTTATTCTGCTTTCTCAGTCTGTTTCTTAGTTCCGGTTTGAATTCCAGCAGTATTCACAGTAAAACCGAATTAGATCTAGAACCTCCCCCTATATATGTATGGAATGGAGTTTGAAACCGAAAAGAAACGTTGTGTTCCCAAAAAGCTAGGTGAACAACGGCATTGAAACACACATATCTCTCAGAACTGAGCATGTGGAGAGAATTTTGTTCATCTAGCACCAAGGGAAAAGTATGCAGGAGAAACTTTTACTCTGGTTTCTCAGTCTGTTTCCTTGTGCCGGATTGAATTTCCTGCAGTTTTCACTGTAAAACCGAGTTGGAGCTAGTACCTGCCCCTATATATGTATGGAGTGGAGTTTGCAACTGAAAAGAAACTTTGTTTTCCCAACAAGATAGTTGAAGGACGGCTTTCACACACACTTATCTCTCAGAACAGAGCATGTGGAGAGACGTTCGTTCACCTAGCACCAAGGTAAAGTGTTGCAGGTGAAACTTTTACTCTGGTTTCTCAGTCTATTTCCTACTGCCGGTTTGAAGTTCCTACAGTTTTCACTGTAAAACCGAGTTGGAGCTAGTACCTCCCCCTATATATATATGGAGTGGAGTTTGCAACTGAAAAGAAACTTTGTGTTCCCTACAAGCTAGGAGAAGGATGGCTTTCACACACATATCTCTCAGAAATGAGCATGTGGAGAGACGTTCGTTTTTCTAGCACAAAGTAAATGGGTTGCAGGAGAAAATTTTACTCTGGTATCTCAGTCTGTTTCCTAGTGCCGGTCTGAATTTCCTGCAGTTTTCACTGTAAACCGTGTTGGATCTAGTACCACCCCCTATATATGCAAGGATTGGAGTTTGCAACTGAAAAGAACATTTGTTTTCCCAACAAGATAGTTGAAGGAAGGCTTTCACACACACTTATCTCTCAAATCTGAGCATGTGGAGAGACGTTCATTCACCTAGCACCAAGGGAACGGGTTGCAGGAGAAACATTTACACTGGTTTCTCCGTCTGTTTCCTAGGGCCGGTTTGAAGTTCCTGCAGTTTTCTCTGTAAAACCGAGTCGGAGCTAGTATCTCCCCATATATATATGAATGGATTGGTGTTTGCAACTGAAAAGAACCTTTGTGTTCCCAACAAGCTAGGTGAAGTACGACTTTCACACACACTTATTTCTCAGAACTGAGTATGTGGAGAGACGTTTGTTCACATAGCACCAAGGGAACGGGTTGCAGGAGAAACTTTTCTTTGGATTCTCAGTCTGTTTCCTTGTGCCGGTTTGAATTTCCTGCAGTTTTCACTGTAAAATCGAGTTGGTGCTTGTACCTACCCTTAAATATGTATAGAGTGGAGTTTGCAACTGAAAAGAACCTTTGTGTTCCCAACAAGCTGGGTGAAGGAAGGCTTTCACACACACTTATCACTCAGAACTGAGCATGTGAAGAGACGTTCGTTCACCTAGCACCAAGGGAACGGGCTGCAGGAGAAACTTTTATTCTGCTTTCTCAGTCTGTTTCTTAGTTCCGGTTTGAATTCCAGCAGTATTCACAGTAAAACCGAATTAGATCTAGAACCTCCCCCTATATATGTATGGAATGGAGTTTGAAACCGAAAAGAAACGTTGTGTTCCCAAAAAGCTAGGTGAACAACGGCATTGAAACACACATATCTCTCAGAACTGAGCATGTGGAGAGAATTTTGTACATCTAGCACCAAGGGAAAAGTATGCAGGAGAAACTTTTACTCTGGTTTCTCAGTCTGTTTCCTTGTGCAGGATTGAAGTTCCTGCAGTTTTCACTGTAAAACCGAGTTGGAGCTAGTACCTGCCCCTATATATGTATGGAGTGGAGTTTGCAACTGAAAAGAAACTTTGTGTTCCCAACAAGCTAGGTGAAGGACGGCTTTCACACACACTTTTATCTCAGAATAAAGCTTCTGCAGAGACGTTCGTTCATCTAGCACCAAGGGAGCGGGTTGCAGGAGAAACTTTTACTCTGGTTTCTCAGTCTGTTTCCTAGTGCCGGTTTGAAGTTCCTGCAGTTTTCACTGTAAAATCGAGTTGGAGCTAGTACCTCCCCATATATATGTAGGGAGTGGAGTTTGCAACTGAAAAGAAACTTTGTGTTCCCAACAAGCTAGGTGAAGGACGCCTTTCACACACACTTATCTCTGAGAACAGACCATGTGGAGAGACGTTCGTTCATCTAGCACAAAGGGAACGGGTTGCAGGAGAAACTTTTACTCTGGATTCTCTGTCTGTTTCCTAGTGCCGGTTTGATGTTTCTGCAGTTTTCACTGTAAACCCGATTTGGAGCTAGTACCTCCCCATATATATGTATGGAGTGGAGTTTGCAACTGAAAAGAAACTTTGTGTTCCCAACAAGATATGTGAAGTACGGCTTTCACACACACTTATCTCTCAGAAACTGAGCCTGTGGAGAGACGTTCGTTCATCTAGTAACAAGGAACGGGTTGCAGGTGAAACTTTTACTCTGGGTTCTCAGTCTGCTTCCTAGTGCCGATTTGATGTTCCTGCATTTTTCACCGTACAACAAAGTTGGAGCTAGTACCCCCCCATGTATATGTATCGAGAGGAGTTTGCAACTGAAAAGAAACTTTGTGTTCCCAACAAGCTAATTGAGGACGGCTTTCACACACACTTCTCTCTGAGAACTAAGCTTGTTGAGAGACGTTCGTTCATCTAGCACCAAGGGAACGGTTTGCAGGAGAAACTTTTACACTGGTTTCTCAGTCTGTTTCATCGTGCCGGTTTGAATTTCCTGCAGTTTTCACTGTAAAACCGAGTTGGATCAAATACCTCCCCCTATATAGGTATGGAATGTTGTTTGCAACTGAAAAGAAACATTGGGTTCCCAACAAGCTAGGTGAAGGACGGCTTTCACACACACTTATCTCTCAGAACTGAGCATGTGGAGAGACGTACGTTCATCGAGCACCAAGGGAACGGGTTGCAGGAGAATCTTTTACTCTGGATTCTCAGTCTGTTTCCTAGCGCCGGTTTGATGTTCCTGCAATTTTAACTGTAAACCCGAGTTTGATCTAGAACCTCCCCATATATATGTATGGAGTGGAGTTTGCAACTGAAAAGAAACTTTGTGTTCCTAACAAGCTAGGTGAAGGATGGCTTTCACACACACTTATCTCTCAAAACTGAGCACGTGAAGAGACTTTCTTTCATCTACCACAAAGGAAACGGGATACAGCGAATTTTTACTCTGGTTTCTCAGTCTGTTTCCTAGTGCCGGTTTGATGTTTCTGCAGTTTTCACTCTAAAACCGAGTTGGAGCTAGTAGTTCCCCATATATATATAAGGAGTGGTGTTTGCAACTGAAAAGAACTTTGTGTTCTCAAAAATCTAGGTTAAGACGGCTTTCACACACCACTTATCTCTCAGAACTGAGCATGTGGAGAGACGTTTCGTTCATCTAGCACCAAGGGAGCGAGTTGCAGTAGGAACATTTACTCTGATTTCTCAGTCTGTTTCCTTGTGCCGGTTTGATGTTCCTGCAGTTTTCACTGTAAAACCGACTTTGAGCTAGTAACTCCCCATATATATGTTTGGAGTGGAGATTGCAACTGAAAAGAAACTTTGATTCCCAACAAGCTAGGTGAAGGACGGCTTTCACACACACTTATCTCTCAGAACAGACCATGTGGAGAGACGTTCGTTCATCTAGCACAAAGGGAACGGGTTGCAGTTGAAACTTTACTCTGGTTTCTCAGTCTTTTTCTTAGTGCCGTTGGATGTTCCTGCAGTTTTCACTGTAAAACCGATTTGGAGCTAGTACCTCCCCATATATATGTATGGAGTGGAGTTTGCAACTGAAAAGAAACTTTGATTCCCAACAAGCTAGGTGAAGGACGGCTTTCACACACACATATCTCTCAGAAATATGCTTGTTGAGAGAATTTCGTTCATCTAGCACCAAGGGAGCGGGTTGCAGGAGAAACTTTTACTCTGGTTTCTCAGTCTGTTTCCTAGTGCCGATTTGATGTTCCTGCATTTTTCACCGTACAACAGAGTTGGAGCTAGTACCCCCCCATATATATGTATGCAGAGGAGTTTGCAACTGAAAAGTAACTTTGTATTCCAAACAACCTAGGTGAAATATGGCTTTCACACACAAATATCTCTCAGAACTGAGCATGTGGATGGACGTTCGTTCACCTAGCACCAAGGGAAATGTGTGCAGGGGAAACTTTTACTCTGGTTTCTCAGTCTGTTTCCTAGTGCCGGTTTGAATTTCCTGCACTTTTCACTGTAAAACCGTGTTGGAGCTAGTACCTCCCCCTATATATGTATGGAATGGAGTTTGCAACTGAAAATAAACATTGCGTTACCAACAAGCTAGTTGAAGGACGGCATTCACACCCACTTATATTTCAGAACTAAGCTTGTGGAGAGACGTTCGTTCATCTAGCACCAAGGGAGCGGTGTGCAGGAAAAACTTTTCTCTGGATTCTCAGTCCTGTTTCCTAGTGCCGGTTTGAAGTTCCTGCATTTATCCCTGGAAAACAGAGTTTGAGCTAGTAACTACCCATATATATGTATGGAATGGAGTTTGCAACTGAAAAGAAACTTTGTGTTCCCAACCAGCTAGGTGATGGACGGCTTTCACACACACTTATCTCTCTGAACTGAGCACGTGGAGAGACGTTCTTTCATCTAGCACAAAGGGAACGAGTTACAGGGCGAATTTTTACTCTGGTTTCTCAGTCTGTTTGCTAGTGCTGTTTGTAATTCCTGCAGTTTTCACTGTAGAACCGAGTTGTAGCTAGTACATACCAATATATATATGTATGGAGTGGAGTGTGCAACTGAACAAAACTTTGTGTTCCCAAAAAGCTAGGTGAAGGATGGCTTTCACACACACTTAATAATATCAGAACTAAGCGTGAGTAGAGAATTCGTTCATCAAGCACCAAGGGAGCGGGTTGCAGTAGAAACTTTTACTCTGGTTTCTCAGTCTGTTTCCTAGTGCTGGTTTGAAATTCCTGCAGTTTTCACCGTAAAACAGACTTGGAGCTAGTACCTCCCCATATATATGTATGAGTGGAGTTTGCAACTCAAAAGTAACTTTGTGTTCCAACAAGCTAGGTGTAAGGAACGGCTTTCACCCACACTTGTCTCTCAGAACAGACCATGTGGAGAGAGACGTTCGTTCAGTAGCACAAAGTGAACGGGTTGCAGTAGAAACTTTACTCTGGTTTCTCAGTCTGTTTCCTAGTGCGGGTTGTGGTTTCTGCAGTTTTCACTGTAAAACCGAGTTGGAGCTAGTACCTACCCATATATGTATGGAGTGGAGTTTGCAACTGAAAGAAAGTTTGTGTTCCCAACAAGCTAATTGAAGCACAGCTTTCACACACACTTCTCTCTCGAACTAAGCTTGTGGAAGACGTTCATTCATCTAGCACCAAGGGAACGGGTTGCAGGAGAAAGTTTTACAATGGTTTCTCCAGTCTGTTTACTAGTTCCGGTTTGAATTTTCCTGCAGTTTTCACTGTAAACCGAGTTGGAGCTTGTACCTCCCCCTATATATTTATGGAATGGAGTTGCAACTGAAATAAACATTTGTGTTACCAACAAGATAGTGAAGGACGGCTTTCACACACAATTAACAATCAGAACAGAGCATGTGGAGAGAATTCGTTCATCTAGCACAAGGGAATGGGTTGCCGGAGAAACTTTTACTCTGGTTTCCCTGTCTGTTTCCTAGTGCCGGTTTGAAGTTCCTGCAGTTTTCACTGTAAAACCGAGTTGAAGCTAGGACCTCCCGTATATATGTATGGATTGGAGTTTGCAACTGAAAAGAATTTGTGTTCCCAAAAAGCTATGTGAAGGACGTCTTTCACACACACATATCTCTCAGAACTGAGCATGTGGAGAGACGTTCGTTCATCTAGCACCAAGGGAACGGGTTTGCAGGGGAAAGTTTTACTCTGTTTCCCAGTCTGTTTCCTAGTGCCGGTTTGAAGTTCCTTCAGTTTTCACTGTAAAACCGATTTGGAGCATTTACCTCCCCCTATATATGTATGGAGTGGGGATTGCAACTGAATAGTATCTTTGTGTTCCCTACAAGATATGTGAAGGGCGGCTTTCATACACACTCATCTCTCAGAACTGAGCATTTGGAGAGAACTTTCGTTCATCTAGCACCAAGGGAAAGGGATGCAGGGGAAAGTATACTCTGGTTTCTCAGTCTGTTTCCTAGTGCCGGTTTGAAGTTCCTGCAGATTTCACTGTAAAACCGAGTTGGATCTAGTACCTACCCCTATATATTGCAAATAGGGCAGTTTTGCAAATGAAATTAAGCATTGTGTTCCCAAAAAGCTAGGTGAAGTACGGCTTTCACACACACTTATCTCTTAGAACTGAGCATGTGGAGAGACGTACGTTCATCGAGCACCAAGGGAACGGGTTTGCAGGAGAATCTTTACTCTGGATTCTCAGTCTGTTTCCTAGCGCCGGTTTGATGTTCCTGCAATTTTAACTGTAAACCCGAGTTTGATCTAGAACCTCCCCATATATATGTATGGAGTGGATTTGCAACTGAAAAAGAAACTTTGTGTTCCTAACAAGCTAGGGTGAAGGATGGCTTTCACACACACTTATCTCTCAAACTGAGCACGTGAAGAGACTTTCTTCATCTACCACAAAGGAAACGGGATACAGCGAAATTTTTACTCTGGTTTCTCAGTCTGTTTCTAGTGCCGGTTTGATGTTTCTGCAGTTTTCACTCAAAAAACGAGTTGGAGCTAGTAGTTTCCCCATATATATATAGGAGTGTGTTTGCAACTGAAAAGAAAACTTTGTGTTCTCAAAATACTAGGTTAAGACTGCTTTCACACACACTTATCTCTCAGAACTGAGCATGTGGAGAGACGTTCGTTCATCTAGCACCAAGGGAGCGAGTTGCAGTAGGAACATTTACTCTGATTCTCAGTCTGTTTCCTTGTGCCGGTTTGATGTTCCTGCAGTTTTCACTGTAAAACCGACTTTGAGCTAAGTTACCTCCCCATATATATGTTTGGAGTGGAGATTGCAACTGAAAAGAAACTTTGATTCCCAACAAGCTAGGTGAAGGACGGCTTCACACACCTTATCTCTCAGAACAGACATGTGGAGAGACGTTCGTTCATCTAGCCACAAAGGGAACGGGTTGCAGTTGAAACTTTACTCTTGGTTTCTCAGTCTTTTTCTTAGTGCCGTTTGGATGTTCCTGCAGTTTTCACTGTAAACAATTTGGAGCTAAGTACCTCCCCCTATATATGTAATGGAGTGGAGTTTGCAAACTGGAAAAGAAACTTTGGATTCCCAACAAGCTAGGTGAAGGACGGCTTTCACACACACATATCTCTCAGAAATATGCTGTGGAGAGAATTTCGTCATCTAGCACCAAGGGAGCGGGTTGCAGGAGAAAACTTTTACTCTGGTTTCTCAGTCTGTTTCCTAGTGCCGATTTGATGTTCCTGCATTTTTCACCGTACAACAGAGTTGGAGCTAGTACCCCCCCATATATATGTATGCAGAGGAGTTTGCAACTGAAAAGTAACTTGTATTCCAAACAACTAGGTGAAATATGGCTTTCACACACAAATATCTCTCAGAACTGAGCATGTGGATGGACGTTCGTTCACCTAGCACCAAGGGAAATGGGTGCAGGGGAAACTTTTACTCTGGTTCTCAGTCTGTTTCCTAGTGCCGGTTTGAATTTCCTGCACTTTCACTGTAAAACCGTGTTGGAGCTAGTACCTCCCCCTATATATGTATGGAATGGAGTTTGCAACTGAAAATAAACATTGCGTTACCAACAAGCTAGTTGAAGGACGGCATTCACACCCACTTATATTTCAGAACTAAGCTTGTGGAGAGACGTTCGTTCATCTAGCACCAAGGGAGCGGTGTGCAGGAAAAACTTTTTCTCTGGATTCTCAGTCTGTTCCTAGTGCCGGTTTGAAGTTCCTGCATTATCCCTGGAAAACAGAGTTTGAGCTAGTAACTACCCATATATATGTATGGAATGGAGTTTGCAACTGAAAGAAACTTTGTGTTCCCAACCAGCTAGGTGATGGACGGCTTTCACACACACTTATCTCTTGAACTGAGCACGTGGAGAGACGTTCTTTCATCTAGCACAAAGGGAACGAGTTACAGGCGAATTTTTACTCTGGTTTCTCAGTCTGTTTGCTAGTGCTGTTTTGTAATTCCTGCAGTTTTCACTGTAAAACGAGTTGTAGCTAGTACATACCAATATATATGTATGGAGTGGAGTGTGCAACTGAACAAAACTTTGTGTTCCCAAAAAGCTAGGTGAAGGATGGCTTTCACACACACTTATATATCAGAACTAAGCTTGAGTAGAGAATTCGTTCATCAAGCACCAAGGGAGCGGGTTGCAGTAGAAACTTTTACTCTGGTTTCTCAGTCTGTTTCCTAGTGCTGGTTTGAAATTCCTGCAGTTTTCACCTTAACACAGACTTTGGAGCTAGTTACCTTCCCCATATATATGTATGGAGTGGAGTTTGCAACTCAAAGTAACTTTGTGTTCCCAACAAGCTAGGTGAAGGACGGCTTTCACACACACTTGTCTCTCAGAACAGACCATGTGAGATACGTTCGTTCATGTAGCACAAAGTGAACGGGTTGCAGTAGAAACTTTACTCTGTTTCTCAGTCTGTTTCCTAGTGCGGGTTTGATGTTCTGCAGTTTTCACTGTAAAACCGAGTTGGAGCTAGTACCTACCCATATATATGTATGGAGTGGAGTTTGCAACTGAAAAGACGTGTTGTGTTCCCAACAAGCTAATTGAAGCACAGCTTTCACACACCACTTCTCTCTCAGAACTAAGCTTGTGGAGAGACGTTCATTCATCTAGCAACCAAGGGAAACGGGTTTGCAGGAAGAAAGTTTTACAAATGGTTCTCAGTCTGTTACTAGTTTCCGGTTTGAATTTCCTGCAGTTTTCACTGTAAAACCGAGTTGGAGCTTGTACCTCCCCCTATATATTTATGGAATGGAGTTTGCAACTGAAATAAACATTGTGTTACCAACAAGATAGTTGAAGGACGGCTTTCACACACAATTAACAATCAGAACAGAGCATGTGGAGAGAATTTCGTTCATCTAGCACAAAGGGAATGGGTTGCCGGAGAAACTTTTACTCTGGTTTCCCTGTCTGTTTCCTAGTGCCGGTTTGAAGTTCCTGCAGTTTTCACTGTAAAACCGAGTTGACGCTAGGACCTTCCCGGACCTTCCCGTATATATGTATGGATTGGAGTTTGCAACTGAAAGAAATTTTGTGTTCCCAAAAAAGCTATGTGAAGGACGGTCTTTCACACACATATCTCTCAGAACTGAGCATGTTGGAGAGACGTTCTTCATCTGCACCAAGGGAACGGGTTGCAGGGGAAGTTTTACTCTGGTTTTCCAGTCTGTTTCCTAGTGCCGGTTTGAAGTTCCTTCAGTTTTTCACTGTAAAACCGATTTGGAGCATTTACCTCCCCCTATATATGTATGGAGTGGGGGATTGCAACTGAATAGTATCTTTGTGTTCCCTACAAGATATGTGAAGGGCGGCTTTCATACACACTCATCTCTCAGAACTGAGCATTGGAGAGACTTTCGTTCATCTAGCACCAAGGGAAAGGGATGCAGGGGAAGTATACTCTGGTTTCTCAGTCTGTTTCCTAGTGCCCGGTTTGAAGTTCCTGCAGATTTCACTGTAAAACCGAGTTGGATCTAGTACCTACCCCCTATATATGCAAATAGGGCAGTTTGCAAAATGAAAATTAAGCATTGTGTTCCCAAAAAGCTAGGTGAAGTACGGCTTTCACACACACTTATCTCTTAGAACTGAGCATGTGGAGAGACGTTCGTTCATCAAGAACCAAGGGAAACGGTTGCATGAGAAACTTTACTCTGGTTTCTCAGTCCTGTTTCCTAGTGCCGGTTTGAAGTTCCTGCAGTTTTCACTGTAAAACCGAGTAGCTAGTCCCCGCGAGTGCAAGTAGTACCTCTCCCCATATATATGTATGGAGTGGAGTTTGCAACTGAAAGAAACTTTGTGTTCCCAACAAGCTAGTTGAAGGACGGCTTCACACACACTTATCTCCAGAACTGAGCATGTGGAGAGCCGTTCGTTCACCTAGCACCAAGGGATCGGGATGCAGGAGAAAATTTAGTCTGGTTTCTCAGACTGTTTCCTAGGGCCGGTTTGAAGTTCCTGCAGTTTTCACTGTAAAACCGGTTGGAGCTAGTACCTCCCCCTATATATGTATGGAATGGAGTTTGCAACTGAAAATAAACATTGCGTTACCAACAAGCTAGTTGAGGACGGCATTCACCCCCACTTATATTCAGAACTAAGCTTGTGGAGAGGACGTTCGTTCATCTAGCACCAAGGGAGCGGTGTGCAGGAAAAACTTTTTCTCTGGATTCTCAGTCTGTTTCTAGTGCCGGTTTGAAGTTCCTGCATTTACCCTGGAAAAACAGAGTTTGAGCTAGTAACTACCCATATATATGTATGGAATGGAGTTTGCAACTGAAAAGAAACTTTGTGTTCCCAACCAGCTAGGTGATGGACGGCTTTCACACACACTTATCTCTCTGAAACTGAGCACATGGAGAGACGTTCTTTCATCTAGCACAAAGGGAACGAGTTACAGGCGAATTTTTACTCTGGTTTCTCAGTCTGTTTGCTAGTGCTGTTTTGTAATTCCTGCAGTTTTCACTGTAAAAACCGAGTTGTAGCTAGTAACATACCAATATATATATGTATGGAGTGGAGTGTGCACCTGAACAAAACTTTGTGTTCCCAAAAAGCTAGGTGAAGGACGGCTTTCACACACACTTATATATCAGAACTAAGCTTGAGTAGAGAATTCGTTCATCAAGCACCAAGGGAGCGGGTTGCAGTAGAAACTTTTACTCTGGTTTCTCAGTCTGTTTCCTAGTGCTGGTTTGAAATTCCTGCAGTTTTCACCGTAAAACAGACTTGGAGCTAGTACCCCTCCCCATATATATGTATGGAGTTGGAGTTTGCAACTCAAAAGTAACTTTGTGTTCCCAACAAGCTAGGTGAAGGACGGCTTTCACCACACTTGTCTCTCAGAACAGACCATGTGGAGAGACGTTCGTTCATGTAGCACAAAGTGAACGGGTTTGCAGTAGAAACTTTACTCTGGTTTCTCAGTCTGTTTCCTAGTGCGGGTTTGATGTTTCTGCAGTTTTCACTGTAAACCGAGTTGGAGCTAGTACCTACCCATATATATGTATGGAGTGGAGTTTGCAACTGAAAAGAAAGTTTGTGTTCCCAACAAGCTAATTGAAGCACAGCTTTCAACACACACTTCTCTCTCAGAACTAAGCTTGTGGAGAGACGTTCATTCATCTAGCACCAGGGAACGGGTTGCAGGAGAAAGTTTACAATGGTTTTCTCAGTCTGTTTACTAGTTCCGGTTGAATTTCCTGCAGTTTTCACTGTAAAACCGAGTTGGAGCTTGTACCTCCCCCTATATATTTATGGAATGGAGTTTGCAACTGAAAATAAACATTGTGTTACCAACAAGATAGTTGAAGGACGGCTTTCACACACAATTACAATCAGAACAGAGCATGTGGAGAGAATTTCGTTCATCTAGCACAAAGGGAATGGGTTGCCGGAGAAACTTTTACTCTGGTTTCCCTGTCTGTTCCTAGTGCCGGTTTGAAGTTCCTGCAGTTTTCACTGTAAAACCGAGTGTGAAGCTAGGACCTCCCGTATATATGTATGGATTGGAGTTTGCAACTGAAAAGAAATTTTGTGTTCCCAAAAAAGCTATGTGAAGGACGTCTTTCACACACACATATCTCTCAGAACTGAGCATGTGGAGAGACGTTCGTTCATCTAGCACCAAGGGAACGGGTTGCAGGGGAAAGTTTTACTCTGGTTTCCAGTCTGTTTCCTAGTGCCGGTTTGAAGTTCCTTCAGTTTTCACTGTAAAACCGATTTGGAGCATTTACCTCCCCCTATATATGTATGGAGTGGGGATTGCAACTGAATAGTATCTTTGTGTTCCCTACAAGATATGTGAAGGGCGGCTTTCATACACACTCATCTCTCAGAACTGAGCATTTGGAGAGACTTTCGTTCATCTAGCACCAAGGGAAAGGGATGCAGGGGAAAGTATACTCTGGTTTCTCAGTCTGTTTCCTAGTGCCGGTTTGAAGTTCCTGCAGTTTTCACTGTAAAACCGAGTTGGATCTAGTACCTACCCCTATATATGCAAATAGGGCAGTTTTGCAAATGAAATTAAGCATTGTGTTCCCAAAAAGCTAGGGTGAAGTACGGCTTTCACACACACTTATCTCTTAGAACTGAGCATGTGGAGAGACGTTCGTTCATCAAGAACCAAGGGAACGGGTTGCATGAGAAACTTTTACTCTGGTTTCTCAGTCTGTTTCCTAGTGCCGGTTTGAAGTTCCTGCAGTTTTCACTGTAAAACCGAGTTGGAGCTAGTACCTCCCCATATATATGTATGGAGTGGAGTTTGCAACTGAAAGAAACTTTGTGTTCCCAACAAGCTAGTTGAAGGACGGCTTTCACACACACCTTATCTCTCAGAACTGAGCATGTGGAGAGCCGTTCGTTCACCTAGCACCAAGGGATCGGGATGCAGGAGAAAATTTTAGTCTGGTTTCTCAGACTGTTTCCTAGGGCCGGTTTGAAGTTCCTGCAGTTTTCACTGTAAAACCGTGTTGGAGCTAGTAACTCCCCCTATATATGTATGGAATGGAGTTTGCAACTGAAAATAAACATTGCGTTACCAACAAGCTAGTTGAAGGACGGCATTCACACCCACTTATATTTCAGAACTAAGCTTGTGGAGAGACGTTCGTTCATCTAGCACCAAGGGAGCGGTGTGCAGGAAAAACTTTTTCTCTGGATTCTCAGTCTGTTTCCTAGTGCCGGTTTGAAGTTCCTGCATTTATCCCTGGAAAACAGAGTTTGAGCTAGTAAACTACCCATATATATGTATGGAATGGAGTTTGCAACTGAAAGAAACTTTGTGTTCCCAACCAGCTAGGTGATGGACGGCTTTCACACACACTTATCTCTCTGAACTGAGCACATGGGAGAGACGTTCTTTCATCTAGCACAAAGGGAACGAGTTACAGGCGAATTTTACTCTGGTTTCTCAGTCTGTTTGCTAGTGCTGTTTTGTAATTCCTGCAGTTTTCACTGTAAAACCGAGTTGTAGCTAGTACATACCAATATATATATGTATGGAGTGGAGTGTGCACCTGAACAAAACCTTTGTGTTCCCAAAAAGCTAGGTGAAGGACGGCTTTCACACACACTTATATATCAGAACTAAGCTTGAGTAGAGAATTCGTTCATCAAGCACCAAGGGAGCGGGTTTGCAGTAGAAACTTTTACTCTGGTTTCTCAGTCTGTTTCCTAGTGCTGGTTTGAAATTCCTGCAGTTTTCACCGTAAAACAGACTTGGAGCTAGTACCTCCCCATATATATGTATGGAGTGGAGTTTGCAACTCAAAAGTAACTTTGTGTTCCCAACAAGCTAGGTGAAGGACGGCTTTCACCCACACTTGTCTCTCAGAACAGACCATGTGGAGAGACGTTCGTTCATGTAGCACAAAGTGAACGGGTTGCAGTAGAAACTTTACTCTGGTTTCTCAGTCTGTTTCCTAGTGCGGGTTTGATGTTTCTGCAGTTTTCACTGTAAAACCGAGTTGGAGCTAGTACCTACCCATATATATGTATGGAGTGGAGTTTGCAACTGAAAAGAAAGTTTGTGTTCCCAACAAGCTAATTGAAGCACAGCTTTCACACACACTTCTCTCTCAGAACTAAGCTTGTGGAGAGACGTTCATTCATCTAGCACCAAGGGAACGGGTTGCAGGAGAAAGTTTTACAATGGTTTCTCAGTCTGTTTACTAGTTCCGGTTTGAATTTCCTGCAGTTTTTCACTGTAAAACCGAGTTGGAGCTTGTACCTCCCCCTATATATTTATGGAATGGAGTTTGCAACTGAAAATAAACATTGTGTTACCAACAAGATAGTTGAAGGACGGCTTTCACACACAATTAACAATCAGAACAGAGCATGTGGAGAGAATTTCGTTCATCTAGCACAAAGGGAATGGGTTGCCGGAGAAACTTTTACTCTGGTTTCCCTGTCTGTTTCCTAGTGCCGGTTTGAAGTTCCTGCAGTTTTCACTGTAAAACCGAGTTGAAGCTAGGACCTCCCGTATATATGTATGGATTGGAGTTTGCAACTGAAAAGAAATTTTGTGTTCCCAAAAAGCTATGTGAAGGACGTCTTTCACACACACATATCTCTCAGAACTGAGCATGTGGAGAGACGTTCGTTCATCTAGCACCAAGGGAACGGGTTGCAGGGGAAAGTTTTACTCTGGTTTCCCAGTCTGTTTCCTAGTGCCGGTTTGAAGTTCCTTCAGTTTTCACTGTAAAACCGATTTGGAGCATTTACCTCCCCCTATATATGTATGGAGTGGGGATTGCAACTGAATAGTATCTTTGTGTTCCCTACAAGATATGTGAAGGGCGGCTTTCATACACACTCATCTCTCAGAACTGAGCATTTGGAGAGACTTTCGTTCATCTAGCACCAAGGGAAAGGGATGCAGGGGAAAGTATACTCTGGTTTCTCAGTCTGTTTCCTAGTGCCGGTTTGAAGTTCCTGCAGATTTCACTGTAAACCGAGTTGGATCTAGTACCTACCCCTATATATGCAAATAGGGCAGTTTGCAAATGAAATTAAGCATTGTGTTCCCAAAAAGCTAGGTGAAGTACGGCTTTCACACACACTTATCTCTTAGAAACTGAGCATGTGGAGAGACGTTCGTTCATCAAGAACCAAGGGAACGGGTTGCATGAGAAACTTTTACTCTGGTTTCTCAGTCTGTTTCCTAGTGCCGGTTTGAAGTTCCTGCAGTTTTCACTGTAAAACCGAGTTGGAGCTAGTACCTCCCCATATATATGTATGGAGTGGAGTTTGCAACTGAAAAGAAACTTTGTGTTCCCAACAAGCTAGTTGAAGGACGGCTTTCACACACACTTATCTCTCAGAACTGAGCATGTGGAGAGCCGTTCGTTCACCTAGCACCAAGGGATCGGGATGCAGGAGAAAATTTTAGTCTGGTTTCTCAGACTGTTTCCTAGGGCCGGTTTGAAGTTCCTGCAGTTTTCACTGTAAAACCGAGTCGGAGCTAGTATCTCCCCATATATATGTATGGATTGGCGATTGCAACTGAAAAGAATCTTTGTTTTCACAACAAGCTAGGTGAAGGACGCTTTCACACACACTAATCTCTCAGAAGTGTGCATGTGGAGAGACGTTCTTTCATCTAGCACAAAGGGAACGGGTTGCCGGAGAAACTTTTACTCTGGTTTCTCAGTCTGTTTCCTAGTGCCGGTATGAAGTTCCTGCAGTTTTCACCATAAAACCGAATTAGAGCTTGAACCTCCCCCTATATATGTATGGAAAGGAGTTTGCAACTGAAAAGAAACTTTCTGTTCCCAACAAGCTAGGTGAAGGACGGCTTTCACACACACTTTTCTCTAAGAACTGAGCATGTGGAGAGACGTTCGTTCACCTAGCCAAAGTGAACGGTTTGCAGGGGAAACATTTACTCTGGATTCTCAGTCTGATTCCTAGGGCCGATTGGAAGTTGCTGCAGTATTCACTGTAAATCTAGTCGGAGCTAGTACCTCCCCATATATACCTAAGGAGTGGAGTTTGCAACTGACAAGAAACTTTGTTTTCCCAACAAGCTAGTTGAAGTACGGCTTTCAAACTCACATATCTCTCAGAAATGAACATGTGGAGAAATGTTCGTTTATTTAGCACCACGGGAACGGGTTTTAGGAGAAACTTTTACTCTGGTTTCACAGTCTGATTCTTAGTTCCAGTTTGAATTCCTGCAGTATTCACAGTAAAACCGAATTGGAGCTAGAACCTCCCCTATATATGTATGTATTGGAGTTTGCAACTGAAAAGAAACTTTGTTTTCCCAACAAGCTAGGTGAAGGATGGCGTTCACACACACTTATCCCTCAGAACTGAGCATGTGGAGAGATGTTGGTTCATCTAGCACCAAGTAAACGGGTTGAAGTAGAAACTTTTATTCTGGATTCTCAGACTGTTTCCTAGTGCCGGATTGAAGTTCCTGCAGTTTTCACTGTAAAACCGTGTTGGTGTTAGTACCTCCCCATATATATGTATGGAGTTGAGTTTGCATCTGAAAAGAACTTTTTTGTTCACAACAAGCTACGTGAATGACGGCTTTCACACACATACCTCTCACAACTGTGTATGTGGAGAGACGTTCGTTCATCTAGCACCAAGGGAAAATGACGCAGGAGAAAACTTTTACTCTGGTTTCTCAGTCTGTTTCGTACTGCCCGTTTGAAGTTCCTGCAGTTTTCACTGTAAAACCAAGTTTGAGCTAGTACCTCGCCTTATATATGTATGGAGTGGTGTTTGCAAATGAAAAGAAACTTTGTGTTCCCAACAAGCTAGGTGAAGAATGGCTTTCACACACATATATCTCTCAGAACTGAGCATGTGGAGAAACGTTCGTTCATATAGCACCAAGGGAATACAATGCAGGAGAAACTTTTACTCTGGTTTCTCAGTCTGTTTCCCAGTGCCGGTTTGAAGTTCCTGCAGTTTCACTGTAAAAACGTGTTGGAGCTTGTACTTAACCATATATATTTATGAAGTGGAGTTTGCAACTGAAAAGAACCTTTGTGTTCCCAACAAGCTGGGTGAAGGAAGGCTTTCACACACACTTATCACTCAGAACTGAGCATGTGAAGAGACGTTCGTTCACCTAGCACCAAGGGAACGGGCTGCAGGAGAAACTTTTATTCTGCTTTCTCAGTCTGTTTCTTAGTTCCGGTTTGAATTCCAGCAGTATTCACAGTAAAACCGAATTAGATCTAGAACCTCCCCCTATATATGTATGGAATGGAGTTTGAAACCGAAAAGAAACGTTGTGTTCCCAAAAAGCTAGGTGAACAACGGCATTGAAACACACATATCTCTCAGAACTGAGCATGTGGAGAGAATTTTGTTCATCTAGCACCAAGGGAAAAGTATGCAGGAGAAACTTTTACTCTGGTTTCTCAGTCTGTTTCCTTGTGCCGGATTGAATTTCCTGCAGTTTTCACTGTAAAACCGAGTTGGAGCTAGTACCTGCCCCTATATATGTATGGAGTGGAGTTTGCAACTGAAAAGAAACTTTGTTTTCCCAACAAGATAGTTGAAGGACGGCTTTCACACACACTTATCTCTCAGAACAGAGCATGTGGAGAGACGTTCGTTCACCTAGCACCAAGGTAAAGTGTTGCAGGTGAAACTTTTACTCTGGTTTCTCAGTCTATTTCCTACTGCCGGTTTGAAGTTCCTACAGTTTTCACTGTAAAACCGAGTTGGAGCTAGTACCCTCCCCCTATATATATATGGAGTGGAGTTTGCAACTGAAAAGAAACTTTGTGTTCCCTACAAGCTAGGAGAAGGATGGCTTTCACACACATATCTCTCAGAAATGAGCATGTGGAGAGACGTTCGTTTTTCTAGCACAAAGTAAATGGGTTGCAGGAGAAAATTTTACTCTGGTATCTCAGTCTGTTTCCTAGTGCCGGTCTGAAGTTCCTGCAGTTTTCACTGTAAACCGTGTTGGATCTAGTACCACCCCCTATATATGCAAGGATTGGAGTTTGCAACTGAAAAGAACATTTGTTTTCCCAACAAGATAGTTGAAGGAAGGCTTTCACACACACTTATCTCTCAAATCTGAGCATGTGGAGAGACGTTCATTCACCTAGCACCAAGGGAACGGGTTGCAGGAGAAACATTTACACTGGTTTCTCCGTCTGTTTCCTAGGGCCGGTTTGAAGTTCCTGCAGTTTTCTCTGTAAAACCGAGTCGGAGCTAGTATCTCCCCATATATATATGAATGGATTGGTGTTTGCAACTGAAAAGAACCTTTGTGTTCCCAACAAGCTAGGTGAAGTACGACTTTCACACACACTTATTTCTCAGAACTGAGTATGTGGAGAGACGTTTGTTCACATAGCACCAAGGGAACGGGTTGCAGGAGAAACTTTTCTTTGGATTCTCAGTCTGTTTCCTTGTGCCGGTTTGAATTTCCTGCAGTTTTCACTGTAAAATCGAGTTGGTGCTTGTACCTACCCTTAAATATGTATAGAGTGGAGTTTGCAACTGAAAAGAACCTTTGTGTTCCCAACAAGCTGGGTGAAGGAAGGCTTTCACACACACTTATCACTCAGAACTGAGCATGTGAAGAGACGTTCGTTCACCTAGCACCAAGGGAACGGGCTGCAGGAGAAACTTTTATTCTGCTTTCTCAGTCTGTTTCTTAGTTCCGGTTTGAATTCCAGCAGTATTCACAGTAAAACCGAATTAGATCTAGAACCTCCCCCTATATATGTATGGAATGGAGTTTGAAACCGAAAAGAAACGTTGTGTTCCCAAAAAGCTAGGTGAACAACGGCATTGAAACACACATATCTCTCAGAACTGAGCATGTGGAGAGAATTTTGTACATCTAGCACCAAGGGAAAAGTATGCAGGAGAAACTTTTACTCTGGTTTCTCAGTCTGTTTCCTTGTGCAGGATTGAAGTTCCTGCAGTTTTCACTGTAAAACCGAGTTGGAGCTAGTACCTGCCCCTATATATGTATGGAGTGGAGTTTGCAACTGAAAAGAAACTTTGTGTTCCCAACAAGCTAGGTGAAGGACGGCTTTCACACACACTTTTATCTCAGAATAAAGCTTCTGCAGAGACGTTCGTTCATCTAGCACCAAGGGAGCGGGTTGCAGGAGAAACTTTTACTCTGGTTTCTCAGTCTGTTTCCTAGTGCCGGTTTGAAGTTCCTGCAGTTTTCACTGTAAAATCGAGTTGGAGCTAGTACCTCCCCATATATATGTAGGGAGTGGAGTTTGCAACTGAAAAGAAACTTTGTGTTCCCAACAAGCTAGGTGAAGGACGCCTTTCACACACACTTATCTCTGAGAACAGACCATGTGGAGAGACGTTCGTTCATCTAGCACAAAGGGAACGGGTTGCAGGAGAAACTTTTACTCTGGATTCTCTGTCTGTTTCCTAGTGCCGGTTTGATGTTTCTGCAGTTTTCACTGTAAACCCGATTTGGAGCTAGTACCTCCCCATATATATGTATGGAGTGGAGTTTGCAACTGAAAAGAAACTTTGTGTTCCCAACAAGATATGTGAAGTACGGCTTTCACACACACTTATCTCTCAGAACTGAGCCTGTGGAGAGACGTTCGTTCATCTAGTAACAAGGGAACGGGTTGCAGGTGAAACTTTTACTCTGGGTTCTCAGTCTGCTTCCTAGTGCCGATTTGATGTTCCTGCATTTTTCACCGTACAACAAAGTTGGAGCTAGTACCCCCCCATGTATATGTATCGAGAGGAGTTTGCAACTGAAAAGAAACTTTGTGTTCCCAACAAGCTAATTGAAGGACGGCTTTCACACACACTTCTCTCTGAGAACTAAGCTTGTTGAGAGACGTTCGTTCATCTAGCACCAAGGGAACGGTTTGCAGGAGAAACTTTTACACTGGTTTCTCAGTCTGTTTCATCGTGCCGGTTTGAATTTCCTGCAGTTTTCACTGTAAAACCGAGTTGGATCAAATACCTCCCCCTATATAGGTATGGAATGTTGTTTGCAACTGAAAAGAAACATTGGGTTCCCAACAAGCTAGGTGAAGGACGGCTTTCACACACACTTATCTCTCAGAACTGAGCATGTGGAGAGACGTACGTTCATCGAGCACCAAGGGAACGGGTTGCAGGAGAATCTTTTACTCTGGATTCTCAGTCTGTTTCCTAGCGCCGGTTTGATGTTCCTGCAATTTTAACTGTAAACCCGAGTTTGATCTAGAACCTCCCCATATATATGTATGGAGTGGAGTTTGCAACTGAAAAGAAACTTTGTGTTCCTAACAAGCTAGGTGAAGGATGGCTTTCACACACACTTATCTCTCAAAACTGAGCACGTGAAGAGACTTTCTTTCATCTACCACAAAGGAAACGGGATACAGCGAAATTTTTACTCTGGTTTCTCAGTCTGTTTCCTAGTGCCGGTTTGATGTTTCTGCAGTTTTCACTCTAAAACCGAGTTGGAGCTAGTAGTTCCCCATATATATATAAGGAGTGGTGTTTGCAACTGAAAAGAAACTTTGTGTTCTCAAAAATCTAGGTTAAGACGGCTTTCACACACACTTATCTCTCAGAACTGAGCATGTGGAGAGACGTTCGTTCATCTAGCACCAAGGGAGCGAGTTGCAGTAGGAACATTTACTCTGATTTCTCAGTCTGTTTCCTTGTGCCGGTTTGATGTTCCTGCAGTTTTCACTGTAAAACCGACTTTGAGCTAGTAACTCCCCATATATATGTTTGGAGTGGAGATTGCAACTGAAAAGAAACTTTGATTCCCAACAAGCTAGGTGAAGGACGGCTTTCACACACACTTATCTCTCAGAACAGACCATGTGGAGAGACGTTCGTTCATCTAGCACAAAGGGAACGGGTTGCAGTTGAAACTTTACTCTGGTTTCTCAGTCTTTTTCTTAGTGCCGTTTGGATGTTCCTGCAGTTTTCACTGTAAAACCGATTTGGAGCTAGTACCTCCCCATATATATGTATGGAGTGGAGTTTGCAACTGAAAAGAAACTTTGATTCCCAACAAGCTAGGTGAAGGACGGCTTTCACACACACATATCTCTCAGAAATATGCTTGTTGAGAGAATTTCGTTCATCTAGCACCAAGGGAGCGGGTTGCAGGAGAAACTTTTACTCTGGTTTCTCAGTCTGTTTCCTAGTGCCGATTTGATGTTCCTGCATTTTTCACCGTACAACAGAGTTGGAGCTAGTACCCCCCCCATATATATGTATGCAGAGGAGTTTGCAACTGAAAAGTAACTTTGTATTCCAAACAACCTAGGTGAAATATGGCTTTCACACACAAATATCTCTCAGAACTGAGCATGTGGATGGACGTTCGTTCACCTAGCACCAAGGGAAATGTGTGCAGGGGAAACTTTTACTCTGGTTTCTCAGTCTGTTTCCTAGTGCCGGTTTGAATTTCCTGCACTTTTCACTGTAAAACCGTGTTGGAGCTAGTACCTCCCCCTATATATGTATGGAATGGAGTTTGCAACTGAAAATAAACATTGCGTTACCAACAAGCTAGTTGAAGGACGGCATTCACACCCACTTATATTTCAGAACTAAGCTTGTGGAGAGACGTTCGTTCATCTAGCACCAAGGGAGCGGTGTGCAGGAAAAACTTTTTCTCTGGATTCTCAGTCTGTTTCCTAGTGCCGGTTTGAAGTTCCTGCATTTATCCCTGGAAAACAGAGTTTGAGCTAGTAACTACCCATATATATGTATGGAATGGAGTTTGCAACTGAAAAGAAACTTTGTGTTCCCAACCAGCTAGGTGATGGACGGCTTTCACACACACTTATCTCTCTGAACTGAGCACGTGGAGAGACGTTCTTTCATCTAGCACAAAGGGAACGAGTTACAGGCGAATTTTTACTCTGGTTTCTCAGTCTGTTTGCTAGTGCTGTTTTGTAATTCCTGCAGTTTTCACTGTAAAACCGAGTTGTAGCTAGTACATACCAATATATATATGTATGGAGTGGAGTGTGCAACTGAACAAAACTTTGTGTTCCCAAAAAGCTAGGTGAAGGACGGCTTTCACACACACTTATATATCAGAACTAAGCTTGAGTAGAGAATTCGTTCATCAAGCACCAAGGGAGCGGGTTGCAGTAGAAACTTTTACTCTGGTTTCTCAGTCTGTTTCCTAGTGCTGGTTTGAAATTCCTGCAGTTTTCACCGTAAAACAGACTTGGAGCTAGTACCTCCCCATATATATGTATGGAGTGGAGTTTGCAACTCAAAAGTAACTTTGTGTTCCCAACAAGCTAGGTGAAGGACGGCTTTCACCCACACTTGTCTCTCAGAACAGACCATGTGGAGAGACGTTCGTTCATGTAGCACAAAGTGAACGGGTTGCAGTAGAAACTTTACTCTGGTTTCTCAGTCTGTTTCCTAGTGCGGGTTTGATGTTTCTGCAGTTTTCACTGTAAAACCGAGTTGGAGCTAGTACCTACCCATATATATGTATGGAGTGGAGTTTGCAACTGAAAAGAAAGTTTGTGTTCCCAACAAGCTAATTGAAGCACAGCTTTCACACACACTTCTCTCTCAGAACTAAGCTTGTGGAGAGACGTTCATTCATCTAGCACCAAGGGAACGGGTTGCAGGAGAAAGTTTTACAATGGTTTCTCAGTCTGTTTACTAGTTCCGGTTTGAATTTCCTGCAGTTTTCACTGTAAAACCGAGTTGGAGCTTGTACCTCCCCCTATATATTTATGGAATGGAGTTTGCAACTGAAAATAAACATTGTGTTACCAACAAGATAGTTGAAGGACGGCTTTCACACACAATTAACAATCAGAACAGAGCATGTGGAGAGAATTTCGTTCATCTAGCACAAAGGGAATGGGTTGCCGGAGAAACTTTTACTCTGGTTTCCCTGTCTGTTTCCTAGTGCCGGTTTGAAGTTCCTGCAGTTTTCACTGTAAAACCGAGTTGAAGCTAGGACCCTCCCGTATATATGTATGGATTGGAGTTTGCAACTGAAAAGAAATTTTGTGTTCCCAAAAAGCTATGTGAAGGACGTCTTTCACACACACATATCTCTCAGAACTGAGCATGTGGAGAGACGTTCGTTCATCTAGCACCAAGGGAACGGGTTGCAGGGGAAAGTTTTACTCTGGTTTCCCAGTCTGTTTCCTAGTGCCGGTTTGAAGTTCCTTCAGTTTTCACTGTAAAACCGATTTGGAGCATTTACCTCCCCCTATATATGTATGGATTGGGGATTGCAACTGAATAGTATCTTTGTGTTCCCTACAAGATATGTGAAGGGCGGCTTTCATACACACTCATCTCTCAGAACTGAGCATTTGGAGAGACTTTCGTTCATCTAGCACCAAGGGAAAGGGATGCAGGGGAAAGTATACTCTGGTTTCTCAGTCTGTTTCCTAGTGCCGGTTTGAAGTTCCTGCAGATTTCACTGTAAAACCGAGTTGGATCTAGTACCTACCCCTATATATGCAAATAGGGCAGTTTGCAAATGAAATTAAGCATTGTGTTCCCAAAAAGCTAGGTGAAGTACGGCTTTCACACACACTTATCTCTTAGAACTGAGCATGTGGAGAGACGTTCGTTCATCAAGAACCAAGGGAACGGGTTGCATGAGAAACTTTTACTCTGGTTTCTCAGTCTGTTTCCTAGTGCCGGTTTGAAGTTCCTGCAGTTTTCACTGTAAAACCGAGTTGGAGCTAGTACCTCCCCATATATATGTATGGAGTGGAGTTTGCAACTGAAAAGAAACTTTGTGTTCCCAACAAGCTAGTTGAAGGACGGCTTTCACACACACTTATCTCTCAGAACTGAGCATGTGGAGAGCCGTTCGTTCACCTAGCACCAAGGGATCGGGATGCAGGAGAAAATTTTAGTCTGGTTTCTCAGACTGTTTCCTAGGGCCGGTTTGAAGTTCCTGCAGTTTTCACTGTAAAACCGAGTCGGAGCTAGTATCTCCCCATATATATGTATGGATTGGCGATTGCAACTGAAAAGAATCTTTGTTTTCACAACAAGCTAGGTGAAGGACGCTTTCACACACACTAATCTCTCAGAAGTGTGCATGTGGAGAGACGTTCTTTCATCTAGCACAAAGGGAACGGGTTGCCGGAGAAACTTTTACTCTGGTTTCTCAGTCTGTTTCCTAGTGCCGGTATGAAGTTCCTGCAGTTTTCACCATAAAACCGAATTAGTGCTTGAACCTCCCCCTATATATGTATGGAAAGGAGTTTGCAACTGAAAAGAAACTTTCTGTTCCCAACAAGCTAGGTGAAGGACGGCTTTCACACACACTTTTCTCTAAGAACTGAGCATGTGGAGAGACGTTCGTTCACCTAGCCAAAGTGAACGGTTTGCAGGGGAAACATTTACTCTGGATTCTCAGTCTGATTCCTAGGGCCGATTGGAAGTTGCTGCAGTATTCACTGTAAATCTAGTCGGAGCTAGTACCTCCCCATATATACCTAAGGAGTGGAGTTTGCAACTGACAAGAAACTTTGTTTTCCCAACAAGCTAGTTGAAGTACGGCTTTCAAACTCACATATCTCTCAGAAATGAACATGTGGAGAAATGTTCGTTTATTTAGCACCACGGGAACGGGTTTTAGGAGAAACTTTTACTCTGGTTTCACAGTCTGATTCTTAGTTCCAGTTTGAATTCCTGCAGTATTCACAGTAAAACCGAATTGGAGCTAGAACCTCCCCCTATATATGTATGTATTGGAGTTTGCAACTGAAAAGAAACTTTGTTTTCCCAACAAGCTAGGTGAAGGATGGCGTTCACACACACTTATCCCTCAGAACTCAGCATGTGGAGAGATGTTGGTTCATCTAGCACCAAGTAAACGGGTTGAAGTAGAAACTTTTATTCTGGATTCTCAGACTGTTTCCTAGTGCCGGATTGAAGTTCCTGCAGTTTTCACTGTAAAACCGTGTTGGTGTTAGTACCTCCCCATATATATGTATGGAGTTGAGTTTGCATCTGAAAAGAACTTTTTTGTTCACAACAAGCTACGTGAATGACGGCTTTCACACACATACCTCTCACAACTGAGTATGTGGAGAGACGTTCGTTCATCTAGCACCAAGGGAAAATGATGCAGGAGAAACTTTTACTCTGGTTTCTCAGTCTGTTTCGTACTGCCCGTTTGAAGTTCCTGCAGTTTTCACTGTAAAACCGAGTTGGAGCTAGTACCTCGCCTTATATATGTATGGAGTGGTGTTTGCAAATGAAAAGAAACTTTGTGTTCCCAACAAGCTAGGTGAAGAATGGCTTTCACACACATATATCTCTCAGAACTGAGCATGTGGAGAAACGTTCGTTCATATAGCACCAAGGGAATACAATGCAGGAGAAACTTTTACTCTGGTTTCTCAGTCTGTTTCCCAGTGCCGGTTTGAAGTTCCTGCAGTTTTCACTGTAAAAACGTGTTGGAGCTTGTACTTAACCATATATATTTATGAAGTGGAGTTTGCAACTGAAAAGAACCTTTGTGTTCCCAACAAGCTGGGTGAAGGAAGGCTTTCACACACACTCATCACTCAGAACTGAGCATGTGAAGAGACGTTCGTTCACCTAGCACCAAGGGAACGGGCTGCAGGAGGAACATTTATTCTGGTTTCTCAGTCTGTTTCTTAGTTCCGGTTTGAATTCCAGCAGTATTCACAGTAAAACCGAATTAGATCTAGAACCTCCCCCTATATATGTATGGAATGGAGTTTGAAACCGAAAAGAAACGTTGTGTTCCCAAAAAGCTAGGTGAACAACGGCATTGAAACACACATATCTCTCAGAACTGAGCATGTGGAGAGAATTTTGTACATCTAGCACCAAGGGAAAAGTATGCAGGAGAAACTTTTACTCTGGTTTCTCAGTCTGTTTCCTTGTGCAGGATTGAAGTTCCTGCAGTTTTCACTGTAAAACCGAGTTGGAGCTAGTACCTGCCCCTATATATGTATGGAGTGGAGTTTGCAACTGAAAAGAAACTTTGTGTTCCCAACAAGCTAGGTGAAGGACGGCTTTCACACACACTTTTATCTCAGAATAAAGCTTCTGCAGAGACGTTCGTTCATCTAGCACCAAGGGAGCGGGTTGCAGGAGAAACTTTTACTCTGGTTTCTCAGTCTGTTTCCTAGTGCCGGTTTGAAGTTCCTGCAGTTTTCACTGTAAAATCGAGTTGGAGCTAGTACCTCCCCATATATATGTAGGGAGTGGAGTTTGCAACTGAAAAGAAACTTTGTGTTCCCAACAAGCTAGGTGAAGGACGCCTTTCACACACACTTATCTCTGAGAACAGACCATGTGGAGAGACGTTCGTTCATCTAGCACAAAGGGAACGGGTTGCAGGAGAAACTTTTACTCTGGATTCTCTGTCTGTTTCCTAGTGCCGGTTTGATGTTTCTGCAGTTTTCACTGTAAACCCGATTTGGAGCTAGTACCTCCCCATATATATGTATGGAGTGGAGTTTGCAACTGAAAAGAAACTTTGTGTTCCCAACAAGATATGTGAAGTACGGCTTTCACACACACTTATCTCTCAGAACTGAGCCTGTGGAGAGACGTTCGTTCATCTAGTAACAAGGGAACGGGTTGCAGGTGAAACTTTTACTCTGGGTTCTCAGTCTGCTTCCTAGTGCCGATTTGATGTTCCTGCATTTTTCACCGTACAACAAAGTTGGAGCTAGTACCCCCCCATGTATATGTATCGAGAGGAGTTTGCAACTGAAAAGAAACTTTGTGTTCCCAACAAGCTAATTGAAGGACGGCTTTCACACACACTTCTCTCTGAGAACTAAGCTTGTTGAGAGACGTTCGTTCATCTAGCACCAAGGGAACGGTTTGCAGGAGAAACTTTTACACTGGTTTCTCAGTCTGTTTCATCGTGCCGGTTTGAATTTCCTGCAGTTTTCACTGTAAAACCGAGTTGGATCAAATACCTCCCCCTATATAGGTATGGAATGTTGTTTGCAACTGAAAAGAAACATTGGGTTCCCAACAAGCTAGGTGAAGGACGGCTTTCACACACACTTATCTCTCAGAACTGAGCATGTGGAGAGACGTACGTTCATCGAGCACCAAGGGAACGGGTTGCAGGAGAATCTTTTACTCTGGATTCTCAGTCTGTTTCCTAGCGCCGGTTTGATGTTCCTGCAATTTTAACTGTAAACCCGAGTTTGATCTAGAACCTCCCCATATATATGTATGGAGTGGAGTTTGCAACTGAAAAGAAACTTTGTGTTCCTAACAAGCTAGGTGAAGGATGGCTTTCACACACACTTATCTCTCAAAACTGAGCACGTGAAGAGACTTTCTTTCATCTACCACAAAGGAAACGGGATACAGCGAAATTTTTACTCTGGTTTCTCAGTCTGTTTCCTAGTGCCGGTTTGATGTTTCTGCAGTTTTCACTCTAAAACCGAGTTGGAGCTAGTAGTTCCCCATATATATATAAGGAGTGGTGTTTGCAACTGAAAAGAAACTTTGTGTTCTCAAAAATCTAGGTTAAGACGGCTTTCACACACACTTATCTCTCAGAACTGAGCATGTGGAGAGACGTTCGTTCATCTAGCACCAAGGGAGCGAGTTGCAGTAGGAACATTTACTCTGATTTCTCAGTCTGTTTCCTTGTGCCGGTTTGATGTTCCTGCAGTTTTCACTGTAAAACCGACTTTGAGCTAGTAACTCCCCATATATATGTTTGGAGTGGAGATTGCAACTGAAAAGAAACTTTGATTCCCAACAAGCTAGGTGAAGGACGGCTTTCACACACACTTATCTCTCAGAACAGACCATGTGGAGAGACGTTCGTTCATCTAGCACAAAGGGAACGGGTTGCAGTTGAAACTTTACTCTGGTTTCTCAGTCTTTTTCTTAGTGCCGTTTGGATGTTCCTGCAGTTTTCACTGTAAAACCGATTTGGAGCTAGTACCTCCCCATATATATGTATGGAGTGGAGTTTGCAACTGAAAAGAAACTTTGATTCCCAACAAGCTAGGTGAAGGACGGCTTTCACACACACATATCTCTCAGAAATATGCTTGTTGAGAGAATTTCGTTCATCTAGCACCAAGGGAGCGGGTTGCAGGAGAAACTTTTACTCTGGTTTCTCAGTCTGTTTCCTAGTGCCGATTTGATGTTCCTGCATTTTTCACCGTACAACAGAGTTGGAGCTAGTACCCCCCCCATATATATGTATGCAGAGGAGTTTGCAACTGAAAAGTAACTTTGTATTCCAAACAACCTAGGTGAAATATGGCTTTCACACACAAATATCTCTCAGAACTGAGCATGTGGATGGACGTTCGTTCACCTAGCACCAAGGGAAATGTGTGCAGGGGAAACTTTTACTCTGGTTTCTCAGTCTGTTTCCTAGTGCCGGTTTGAATTTCCTGCACTTTTCACTGTAAAACCGTGTTGGAGCTAGTACCTCCCCCTATATATGTATGGAATGGAGTTTGCAACTGAAAATAAACATTGCGTTACCAACAAGCTAGTTGAAGGACGGCATTCACACCCACTTATATTTCAGAACTAAGCTTGTGGAGAGACGTTCGTTCATCTAGCACCAAGGGAGCGGTGTGCAGGAAAAACTTTTTCTCTGGATTCTCAGTCTGTTTCCTAGTGCCGGTTTGAAGTTCCTGCATTTATCCCTGGAAAACAGAGTTTGAGCTAGTAACTACCCATATATATGTATGGAATGGAGTTTGCAACTGAAAAGAAACTTTGTGTTCCCAACCAGCTAGGTGATGGACGGCTTTCACACACACTTATCTCTCTGAACTGAGCACGTGGAGAGACGTTCTTTCATCTAGCACAAAGGGAACGAGTTACAGGCGAATTTTTACTCTGGTTTCTCAGTCTGTTTGCTAGTGCTGTTTTGTAATTCCTGCAGTTTTCACTGTAAAACCGAGTTGTAGCTAGTACATACCAATATATATATGTATGGAGTGGAGTGTGCAACTGAACAAAACTTTGTGTTCCCAAAAAGCTAGGTGAAGGACGGCTTTCACACACACTTATATATCAGAACTAAGCTTGAGTAGAGAATTCGTTCATCAAGCACCAAGGGAGCGGGTTGCAGTAGAAACTTTTACTCTGGTTTCTCAGTCTGTTTCCTAGTGCTGGTTTGAAATTCCTGCAGTTTTCACCGTAAAACAGACTTGGAGCTAGTACCTCCCCATATATATGTATGGAGTGGAGTTTGCAACTCAAAAGTAACTTTGTGTTCCCAACAAGCTAGGTGAAGGACGGCTTTCACCCACACTTGTCTCTCAGAACAGACCATGTGGAGAGACGTTCGTTCATGTAGCACAAAGTGAACGGGTTGCAGTAGAAACTTTACTCTGGTTTCTCAGTCTGTTTCCTAGTGCGGGTTTGATGTTTCTGCAGTTTTCACTGTAAAACCGAGTTGGAGCTAGTACCTACCCATATATATGTATGGAGTGGAGTTTGCAACTGAAAAGAAAGTTTGTGTTCCCAACAAGCTAATTGAAGCACAGCTTTCACACACACTTCTCTCTCAGAACTAAGCTTGTGGAGAGACGTTCATTCATCTAGCACCAAGGGAACGGGTTGCAGGAGAAAGTTTTACAATGGTTTCTCAGTCTGTTTACTAGTTCCGGTTTGAATTTCCTGCAGTTTTCACTGTAAAACCGAGTTGGAGCTTGTACCTCCCCCTATATATTTATGGAATGGAGTTTGCAACTGAAAATAAACATTGTGTTACCAACAAGATAGTTGAAGGACGGCTTTCACACACAATTAACAATCAGAAGAGAGCATGTGGAGAGAATTTCGTTCATCTAGCACAAAGGGAATGGGTTGCCGGAGAAACTTTTACTCTGGTTTCCCTGTCTGTTTCCTAGTGCCGGTTTGAAGTTCCTGCAGTTTTCACTGTAAAACCGAGTTGAAGCTAGGACCTCCCGTATATATGTATGGATTGGAGTTTGCAACTGAAAAGAAATTTTGTGTTCCCAAAAAGCTATGTGAAGGACGTCTTTCACACACACATATCTCTCAGAACTGAGCATGTGGAGAGACGTTCGTTCATCTAGCACCAAGGGAACGGGTTGCAGGGGAAAGTTTTACTCTGGTTTCCCAGTCTGTTTCCTAGTGCCGGTTTGAAGTTCCTTCAGTTTTCACTGTAAAACCGATTTGGAGCATTTACCTCCCCCTATATATGTATGGAGTGGGGATTGCAACTGAATAGTATCTTTGTGTTCCCTACAAGATATGTGAAGGGCGGCTTTCATACACACTCATCTCTCAGAACTGAGCATTTGGAGAGACTTTCGTTCATCTAGCACCAAGGGAAAGGGATGCAGGGGAAAGTATACTCTGGTTTCTCAGTCTGTTTCCTAGTGCCGGTTTGAAGTTCCTGCAGATTTCACTGTAAAACCGAGTTGGATCTAGTACCTACCCCTATATATGCAAATAGGGCAGTTTGCAAATGAAATTAAGCATTGTGTTCCCAAAAAGCTAGGTGAAGTACGGCTTTCACACACACTTATCTCTTAGAACTGAGCATGTGGAGAGACGTTCGTTCATCAAGAACCAAGGGAACGGGTTGCATGAGAAACTTTTACTCTGGTTTCTCAGTCTGTTTCCTAGTGCCGGTTTGAAGTTCCTGCAGTTTTCACTGTAAAACCGAGTTGGAGCTAGTACCTCCCCATATATATGTATGGAGTGGAGTTTGCAACTGAAAAGAAACTTTGTGTTCCCAACAAGCTAGTTGAAGGACGGCTTTCACACACACTTATCTCTCAGAACTGAGCATGTGGAGAGCCGTTCGTTCACCTAGCACCAAGGGATCGGGATGCAGGAGAAAATTTTAGTCTGGTTTCTCAGACTGTTTCCTAGGGCCGGTTTGAAGTTCCTGCAGTTTTCACTGTAAAACCGAGTCGGAGCTAGTATCTCCCCATATATATGTATGGATTGGCGATTGCAACTGAAAAGAATCTTTGTTTTCACAACAAGCTAGGTGAAGGACGCTTTCACACACACTAATCTCTCAGAAGTGTGCATGTGGAGAGACGTTCTTTCATCTAGCACAAAGGGAACGGGTTGCCGGAGAAACTTTTACTCTGGTTTCTCAGTCTGTTTCCTAGTGCCGGTATGAAGTTCCTGCAGTTTTCACCATAAAACCGAATTAGTGCTTGAACCTCCCCCTATATATGTATGGAAAGGAGTTTGCAACTGAAAAGAAACTTTCTGTTCCCAACAAGCTAGGTGAAGGACGGCTTTCACACACAATTTTCTCTAAGAACTGAGCATGTGGAGAGACGTTCGTTCACCTAGCCAAAGTGAACGGTTTGCAGGGGAAACATTTACTCTGGATTCTCAGTCTGATTCCTAGGGCCGATTGGAAGTTGCTGCAGTATTCACTGTAAATCTAGTCGGAGCTAGTACCTCCCCATATATACCTAAGGAGTGGAGTTTGCAACTGACAAGAAACTTTGTTTTCCCAACAAGCTAGTTGAAGTACGGCTTTCAAACTCACATATCTCTCAGAAATGAACATGTGGAGAAATGTTCGTTTATTTAGCACCACGGGAACGGGTTTTAGGAGAAACTTTTACTCTGGTTTCACAGTCTGATTCTTAGTTCCAGTTTGAATTCCTGCAGTATTCACAGTAAAACCGAATTGGAGCTAGAACCTCCCCCTATATATGTATGTATTGGAGTTTGCAACTGAAAAGAAACTTTGTTTTCCCAACAAGCTAGGTGAAGGATGGCGTTCACACACACTTATCCCTAAGAACTGAGCATGTGGAGAGATGTTGGTTCATCTAGCACCAAGTAAACGGGTTGAAGTAGAAACTTTTATTCTGGATTCTCAGACTGTTTCCTAGTGCCGGATTGAAGTTCCTGCAGTTTTCACTGTAAAACCGTGTTGGTGTTAGTACCCTCCCCATATATATGTATGGAGTTGAGTTTGCATCTGAAAAGAACTTTTTTGTTCACAACAAGCTACGTGAATGACGGCTTTCACACACATACCTCTCACAACTGAGTATGTGGAGAGACGTTCGTTCATCTAGCACCAAGGGAAAATGACGCAGGAGAAACTTTTACTCTGGTTTCTCAGTCTGTTTCGTACTGCCCGTTTGAAGTTCCTGCAGTTTTCACTGTAAAAACCGAGTTGGAGCTAGTACCTCGCCTTATATATGTATGGAGTGGTGTTTGCAAATGAAAAGAAACTTTGTGTTCCCAACAAGCTAGGTGAAGAATGGCTTTCACACACATATATCTCTCAGAACTGAGCATGTGGAGAAACGTTCGTTCATATAGCACCAAGGGAATACAATGCAGGAGAAACTTTTACTCTGGTTTCTCAGTCTGTTTCCCAGTGCCGGTTTGAAGTTCCTGCAGTTTTCACTGTAAAAACGTGTTGGAGCTTGTACTTAACCATATATATTTATGAAGTGGAGTTTGCAACTGAAAAGAACCTTTGTGTTCCCAACAAGCTGGGTGAAGGAAGGCTTTCACACACACTCATCACTCAGAACTGAGCATGTGAAGAGACGTTCGTTCACCTAGCACCAAGGGAACGGGCTGCAGGAGAAACATTTATTCTGGTTTCTCAGTCTGTTTCTTAGTTCCGGTTAGAATTCCAGCAGTATTCACAGTAAAACCGAATTAGATCTAGAACCTCCCCCTATATATGTATGGAATGGAGTTTGAAACCGAAAAGAAACGTTGTGTTCCCAAAAAGCTAGGTGAACAACGGCATTGAAACACACATATCTCTCAGAACTGAGCATGTGGAGAGAATTTTGTTCATCTAGCACCAAGGTAAAAGTATGCAGGAGAAACTTTTACTCTGGTTTCTCAGTCTGTTTCCTTGTGCCGGATTGAAGTTCCTGCAGTTTTCACTGTAAAACCGAGTTGGAGCTAGTACCTGCCCCTATATATGTATGGAGTGGAGTTTGCAACTGTAAAGAAACTTTGTTTTCCCAACAAGATAGTTGAAGGACGGCTTTCACACACACTTATCTCTCAGAACAGAGCATGTGGAGAGACGTTCGTTCACCTAGCACCAAGGTAAAGTGTTGCAGGTGAAACTTTTACTCTGGTTTCTCAGTCTATTTCCTACTGCCGGTTTGAAGTTCCTACAGTTTTCACTGTAAAACCGAGTTGGAGTTAGTACCTCCCCCTATATATATATGGAGTGGAGTTTGCAACTGAAAAGAAACTTTGTGTTCCCTACAAGCTAGGAGAAGGACGGCTTTCACACACATATCTCTCAGAAATGAGCATGTGGAGAGACGTTCGTTTTTCTAGCACAAAGTAAATGGGTTGCAGGAGAAAATTTTACTCTGGTATCTCAGTCTGTTTCCTAGTGCCGGTCTGAAGTTCCTGCAGTTTTCACTGTAAACCGTGTTGGATCTAGTACCACCCCCTATATATGCAAGGATTGGAGTTTGCAACTGAAAAGAACATTTGTTTTCCCAACAAGATAGTTGAAGGAAGGCTTTCACACACACTTATCTCTCAAAACTGAGCATGTGGAGAGACGTTCGTTCACCTAGCACCAAGGGAACGGGTTGCAGGTGTAACATTTACACTGGTTTCTCCGTCTGTTTCCTAGGGCCGGTTTGAAGTTCCTGCAGTTTTATCTGTAAAACCGAGTCGGAGCTAGTATCTCCCCATATATATATGAATGGATTGGTGTTTGCAACTGAAAAGAACCTTTGTGTTCCCAACAAGCTAGGTGAAGAACGACTTTCACACACACTTATTTCTCAGAACTGAGCATGTGGAGAGACGTTTGTTCACTTAGCACCAAGGGAACGGGTTGCAGGAGAAACTTTTCTTTGGATTCTCAGTCTGTTTCCTTGTGCCGGTTTGAAGTTCCTGCAGTTTTCACTGTAAAATCGAGTTGGTGCTTGTACCTACCCATATATATGTATAGAGTGGAGTTTGCAACTGAAAAGAACCTTTGTGTTCCCAACAAGCTGGGTGAAGGAAGGCTTTCACACACACTTATCACTCAGAACTGAGCATGTGAAGAGACGTTCGTTCACCTAGCACCAAGGGAACGGGCTGCAGGAGAAACTTTTATACTGCTTTCTCAGTCTGTTTCTTAGTTCCGGTTTGAATTCCAGCAGTATTCACAGTAAAACCGAATTAGATCTAGAACCTCCCCCTATATATGTATGGAATGGAGTTTGAAACCGAAAAGAAACGTTGTGTTCCCAAAAAGCTAGGTGAACAACGGCATTGAAACACACATATCTCTCAGAACTGAGCATGTGGAGAGAATTTTGTTCATCTAGCACCAAGGGAAAAGTATGCAGGAGAAACTTTTACTCTGGTTTCTCAGTCTGTTTCCTTGTGCAGGATTGAAGTTCCTGCAGTTTTCACTGTAAAACCGAGTTGGAGCTAGTACCTGCCCCTATATATGTATGGAGTGGAGTTTGCAACTGAAAAGAAACTTTGTTTTCCCAACAAGATAGTTGAAGGACGGCTTTCACACACACTTATCTCTCAGAACAGAGCATGTGGAGAGACGTTCGTTCACCTAGCACCAAGGTAAAGTGTTGCAGGTGAAACTTTTACTCTGGTTTCTCAGTCTATTTCCTACTGCCGGTTTGAAGTTCCTACAGTTTTCACTGTAAAACCGAGTTGGAGCTAGTACCTCCCCCTATATATATATGGAGTGGAGTTTGCAACTGAAAAGAAACTTTGTGTTCCCTACAAGCTAGGAGAAGGACGGCTTTCACACACATATCTCTCAGAAATGAGCATGTGGAGAGACGTTCGTTTTTCTAGCACAAAGTGAATGGGTTGCAGGAGAAAATTTTACTCTGGTATCTCAGTCTGTTTCCTAGTGCTGGTCTGAAGTTCCTGCAGTTTTCACTGTAAACCGTGTTGGATCTAGTACCACCCCCTATATATGCAAGGATTGGAGTTTGCAACTGAAAAGAACATTTGTTTTCCCAACAAGATAGTTGAAGGAAGACTTTCACACACACTTATCTCTCAAAACTGAGCATGTGGAGAGACGTTCGTTCACCTAGCACCAAGGGAACTGGTTGCAGGAGAAACATTTACACTGGTTTCTCCGTCTGTTTCCTAGGGCCGGTTTGAAGTTCCTGCAGTTTTATCTGTAAAATCGAGTCGGAGCTAGTATCTCCCCATATATATATGAATGGATTGGTGTTTGCAACTGAAAAGAACCTTTGTGTTCCCAACAAGCTAGGTGAAGTACGACTTTCACACACACTTATTTCTCAGAACTGAGCATGTGGAGAGACGTTTGTTCACATAGCACCAAGGGAACGGGTTGCAGGAGAAACTTTTCTTTGGATTCTCAGTCTGTTTCCTTGTGCCGGTTTGAAGTTCCTGCAGTTTTCACTGTAAAATCGAGTTGGTGCTTGTACCTACCCATATATATGTATAGAGTGGAGTTTGCAACTGAAAAGAACCTTTGTGTTCCCAACAAGCTGGGTGAAGGAAGGCTTTCACACACACTTATCACTCAGAACTGAGCATGTGAAGAGACGTTCGTTCACCTAGCACCAAGGGAACGGGCTGCAGGAGAAACTTTTATACTGCTTTCTCAGTCTGTTTCTTAGTTCCGGTTTGAATTCCAGCAGTATTCACAGTAAAACCGAATTAGATCTAGAACCTCCCCCTATATATGTATGGAATGGAGTTTGAAACCGAAAAGAAACGTTGTGTTCCCAAAAAGCTAGGTGAACAACGGCATTGAAACACACATATCTCTCAGAACTGAGCATGTGGAGAGAATTTTGTTCATCTAGCACCAAGGGAAAAGTATGCAGGAGAAACTTTTACTCTGGTTTCTCAGTCTGTTTCCTTGTGCAGGATTGAAGTTCCTGCAGTTTTCACTGTAAAACCGAGTTGGAGCTAGTACCTGCCCCTATATATGTATGGAGTGGAGTTTGCAACTGAAAAGAAACTTTGTTTTCCCAACAAGATAGTTGAAGGACGGCTTTCACACACACTTATCTCTCAGAACAGAGCATGTGGAGAGACGTTCGTTCACCTAGCACCAAGGTAAAGTGTTGCAGGTGAAACTTTTACTCTGGTTTCTCAGTCTATTTCCTACTGCCGGTTTGAAGTTCCTACAGTTTTCACTGTAAAACCGAGTTGGAGCTAGTACCTCCCCCTATATATATATGGAGTGGAGTTTGCAACTGAAAAGAAACTTTGTGTTCCCTACAAGCTAGGAGAAGGAAGGCTTTCACACACATATCTCTCAGAAATGAGCATGTGGAGAGACGTTCGTTTTTCTAGCACAAAGTGAATGGGTTGCAGGAGAAAATTTTACTCTGGTATCTCAGTCTGTTTCCTAGTGCTGGTCTGAAGTTCCTGCAGTTTTCACTGTAAACCGTGTTGGATCTAGTACCACCCCCTATATATGCAAGGATTGGAGTTTGCAACTGAAAAGAACATTTGTTTTCCCAACAAGATAGTTGAAGGAAGACTTTCACACACACTTATCTCTCAAAACTGAGCATGTGGAGAGACGTTCGTTCACCTAGCACCAAGGGAACTGGTTGAAGGAGAAACATTTACACTGGTTTCTCCGTCTGTTTCCTAGGGCCGGTTTGAAGTTCCTGCAGTTTTCTCTGTAAAATCGAGTCGGAGCTAGTATCTCCCCATATATATATGAATGGATTGGTGTTTGCAACTGAAAAGAACCTTTGTGTTCCCAACAAGCTAGGTGAAGTACGACTTTCACACACACTTATTTCTCAGAACTGAGCATGTGGAGAGACTTTTGTTCACATAGCACCAAGGGAACGGGTTGCAGGAGAAACTTTTCTTTGAATTCTCAGTCTGTTTCCTTGTGCCGGTTTGAAGTTCCTGCAGTTTTCACTGTAAAATCGAGTTGGTGCTTGTACATACCCATATATATGTATAGAGTGGAGTTTGCAACTGAAAAGAAACTTTGTGTTTCCAATAAGCTAGGTGAAGGACGGCTTTAAAACACACTTAACACTTCAGAACTGAGCATGTGGAGAGACGATCGTTCACCTAGCACCATGGGAACGGGTTGCAGTAGAAACTTTTACTCTGGTTTCTCAGTCTGTTTCCTAGTGCCGGTTTGAAGTTCCTGCAGTTTTCACTGTAAAACCGAGTTGGAGCTAGTACCTCCCCCTATATATGTATGGAGTGGAGTTTGCAACTGAAAAGAAACTTTGTTTTCCCAACAAGTTAGGTGAAAGACGGCTTTCACACACACTTATCTCTCAGAAAAGAGCATGTGGAGAGACGATCGTTCACCTAGCACCAAGGGAAAGGGTTGCAGGGGAAACTTTTACTCTGGTTTCTCAGTCTGTTTCCTACTGCCGGTTTGAAGTTCCTGCAGTTTTCACTGTAAAACCGATTGGAGCTAGTACCTCCCCCTATATATGTATGGAGTGTAGTTTGCAACTGAAAAGAAAATTTGAGTTCCCTACAAGCTAGGAGAAGGACGGCTTTCACACACATATCTCTCAGAACTGAGCATGTGGAGAGACGTTCGTTCATCTAGCACCTAGGGAATGGGTTGTAAGAGAAAATTTTACTCTGTTATCTCTGTCTGTTTCCTAGTGCCGATTTCAAGTTCCTGCAGTTTTCACTGTAAAACCGATTTGGAGCTAGTACCTCCGCATATATATGTATGGTTTGGAGTTTGCAGCTGAAAAGAAACTTTGTTTTCCCAACAAGCTGGTGAACAACGGCATTGAAACACACATATCTCTCAGAACTGAGCATGTGGAGAGACTTTCGTTCATCTAGCACCAAGGGAAAATGATGCAGGAGAAACTTTTACTCTGGTTTCTCAGTCTTTTTCCTAGTGCCGGTTTGAAGTTCCTGCAGTTTTCACTGTAAAACCGAGTTGGAGCTAGTACCTCCCCCTATATATGCAAGGAGTGGAGTTTGCAACTGAAAAGAACGTTTGTTTTCCCAACAAGCTAGTTGAAGGACGGCTTTCACACACACTTATCTCTCAAAACTGAGTATGTGGAGAGACGTTCGTTCACCTAGCACCAAGGGAACGGTTTGCTGGAGAAACATTTACACAGGTTTCTCCGTCTTTTTCATAGGGCCGGTTTGAAGTTCCTGCAGTTTTCTCTGTAAAACCGAGTCGGAGCTAGTATCTCCCTATATATATGAAAGGAATGGTGTTTGCAACTGAAAAGAACGTTTGTATTCCCAAAATCCTAGGTGAAGTAGTACTTTCACACACACTTATCTCTCAGAACTGAGCATGTGGACAGACGTTTGTTCACCTAGCACCAAGGGAACTGGTTGCAGGAGAAACTTTTTACTCTGGTTTCTCAGTCTGTTTCCTAGTGCCGGTTTGAAGTTCTTGCAGTTTTCACTGTAAAACCGAGTCGGAGCTAGTACCTCCCCCTATATATATATGGAGTGGAATTTGCAAATGAAAAGAAATTTTGTGTTCACAACAAGCTAGGTGAAGGACGGCTTTCACACACATATCTCTCAGAACTGAGCATGTGGAGAGACGATCGTTCATCTAGCAACAAGGGAATGGTTTCCAGGAGAAAATTATACTCTGGTTTCTCAGTCTGTTTCCTAGTGCCGGTTTCAAGTTCCTGCAGTTTTCACTGTAAAACCGAGTTGGAGCTAGTACCTCCCCATATATATGTATGGATTGGAGTTTGCAACTGAAAAGAAACTTTGATTTCCCAACAAGCTAGGTGAACAACGGCATTGAAACACACATATCTCTCAGAACTGAGCATTTGGAGAGAATTTCGTTCATTTAGCACCAAGGGAAAAGGATGCAGGAGAAATATTTACTCTGGTTTCTCATTCTGTTTCCTAGTTCCGGTTTGAAGTTCCTGCATTTTTCACTGTAAAACCGAGTTGGAGCTAGTACCTCCCCATATATATATATGGATTGGAGTTTGTAACTGAAAAGAAACTTTGTGTTCCCAACAAACAAGGTGAAGGACGGCTTACACACACTCTTATCTCTCAGAACTGAGCCTGTGGAGAGACGTTCGTTCATCTAGCACCAAGGGAAGGAGTTGCAGGGGAAAATTTTGCTCTGTTTTCTCAGTCTGTTTCCTAGTGCCGGTTTGAAGTTCCTGCAGTTTTCAATGTAAAACCGAGTTTGTTCTAGTACCTCCACATATATATGTTTAGAGTGGAGTTTGCAACTGAAAAGAACCTTTGTGTTCCCAACAAGCTAGGTGAAGGTAGGCTTCACACACACTTATCACTCAGAACTGAGCATGTGAAGAGACGTTCATTCACCTAGCACCAAGGGAACGGTCTGCAGGAGTAACTTTTATTCTGGTTTCTCAGTCTGTTTCTTAGTTCCGGTTGGAATTCCAGCAGTATTCACAGTAAAACCGAATCAGATCTAGAACCTCCCCCTATATATGTATGTAATGGTGTTTGAAACCGAAAAGAAACGTTGTGTTCCCAAAAAGCTAGGTGAACAACGGCATTGAAACACACATATCTCTCAGAACTGAGCATGTGGAGAGACTTTTGTTCATCTAGCACCAAGAGAAAAGTATGCAGGAGAAACTTTTACTCTGGTTTCTCAGTCTGTTTCCTAGTGCCGGTTTGAAGTTCCTGCAGTTTTCACTGTAAAACCGAGTTGGAGCTAGTACCTCCCCTTATATATGCAAGGATTGGAGTTTGCAACTGAAAAGAACGTTTGTTTTCCCAACAAGCTATGTGAAGGACGGCTTTCACACACACAACTCTCAAAACTGAGCATGTGGAGAGACGTTCGTTCACCTAGCACCAAGGGAACGGTTTGCTCGAGAAACATTTACACAGGTTTCTCCGTCTTTTTCCTAGGGCCGGTTTGAAGTTCCTGCAGTTTTCTCTGTAAAACCGAGTCGGAGCTAGTATCTCTCCATATATATGAATGGATTGGTGTTTGCAACTGAAAAGAACGTTTGTGTTCCCAAAAAGCTAGGTGAAGTAGGACTTTCACACACACTTATCTCTCAGAACTGAGCATGTGGACAGACGTTTGTTCACCTAGCACCAAGGGAACTGGTTGCAGGAGAAACTTTTTACTCTGGTTTCTCAGCCTATTTCCTAGTGCCGGTTTGAAGTTCTTGCAGTTTTCACTGTAAAACCGAGTCGGAGCTTGTACCTCCCCCTATATATGTATGGAGTGGGGTTTGCAAATGAAAAGAAATTTTGTGTTCACAACAAGCTAGGTGAAGGACGGCTTTCACACACATATCTCTCAGAACTGAGCATGTGGAGAGACGTTCGTTCACCTAGCACCAAGGTAAAGTGTTGCAGGTGAAACTTTTACTCTGGTTTCTCAGTCTATTTCCTACTGCCGGTTTGAAGTTCCTACAGTTTTCACTGTAAAACCGAGTTGGAGCTAGTACCTCCCCCTATATATATATGGAGTGGAGTTTGCAACTGAAAAGAAACTTTGTGTTCCCTACAAGCTAGGAGAAGGACGGCTTTCACACACATATCTCTCAGAAATGAGCATGTGGAGAGACGTTCGTTTTTCTAGCACAAAGTAAATGGGTTGCAGGAGAAAATTTTACTCTGGTATCTCAGTCTGTTTCCTAGTGCCGGTCTGAAGTTCCTGCAGTTTTCACTGTAAACCGTGTTGGATCTAGTACCACCCCCTTTATATGCAAGGATTGGAGTTTGCAACTGAAAAGAACATTTGTTTTCCCAACAAGATAGTTGAAGGAAGGCTTTCACACACACTTATCTCTCAAAACTGAGCATGTGGAGAGACGTTCGTTCACCTAGCACCAAGGGAACGGGTTGCAGGTGTAACATTTACACTGGTTTCTCCGTCTGTTTCCTAGGGCCGGTTTGAAGTTCCTGCAGTTTTATCTGTAAAACCGAGTCGGAGCTAGTATCTCCCCATATATATATGAATGGATTGGTGTTTGCAACTGAAAAGAACCTTTGTGTTCCCAACAAGCTAGGTGAAGAACGACTTTCACACACACTTATTTCTCAGAACTGAGCATGTGGAGAGACGTTTGTTCACTTAGCACCAAGGGAACGGGTTGCAGGAGAAACTTTTCTTTGGATTCTCAGTCTGTTTCCTTGTGCCGGTTTGAAGTTCCTGCAGTTTTCACTGTAAAATCGAGTTGGTGCTTGTACCTACCCATAAATATGTATAGAGTGGAGTTTGCAACTGAAAAGAACCTTTGTGTTCCCAACAAGCTGGGTGAAGGAAGGCTTTCACACACACTTATCACTCAGAACTGAGCATGTGAAGAGACGTTCGTTCACCTAGCACCAAGGGAACGGGCTGCAGGAGAAACTTTTATACTGCTTTCTCAGTCTGTTTCTTAGTTCCGGTTTGAATTCCAGCAGTATTCACAGTAAAACCGAATTAGATCTAGAACCTCCCCCTATATATGTATGGAATGGAGTTTGAAACCGAAAAGAAACGTTGTGTTCCCAAAAAGCTAGGTGAACAACGGCATTGAAACACACATATCTCTCAGAACTGAGCATGTGGAGAGAATTTTGTTCATCTAGCACCAAGGGAAAAGTATGCAGGAGAAACTTTTACTCTGGTTTCTCAGTCTGTTTCCTTGTGCAGGATTGAAGTTCCTGCAGTTTTCACTGTAAAACCGAGTTGGAGCTAGTACCTGCCCCTATATATGTATGGAGTGGAGTTTGCAACTGAAAAGAAACTTTGTTTTCCCAACAAGATAGTTGAAGGACGGCTTTCACACACACTTCTCTCTCAGAACAGAGCATGTGGAGAGACGTTCGTTCACCTAGCACCAAGGTAAAGTGTTGCAGGTGAAACTTTTACTCTGGTTTCTCAGTCTATTTCCTACTGCCGGTTTGAAGTTCCTACAGTTTTCACTGTAAAACCGAGTTGGAGCTAGTACCTCCCCCTATATATATATGGAGTGGAGTTTGCAACTGAAAAGAAACTTTGTGTTCCCTACAAGCTAGGAGAAGGACGGCTTTCACACACATATCTCTCAGAAATGAGCATGTGGAGAGACGTTCGTTTTTCTAGCACAAAGTGAATGGGTTGCAGGAGAAAATTTTACTCTGGTATCTCAGTCTGTTTCCTAGTGCTGGTCTGAAGTTCCTGCAGTTTTCACTGTAAACCGTGTTGGATCTAGTACCACCCCCTATATATGCAAGGATTGGAGTTTGCAACTGAAAAGAACATTTGTTTTCCCAACAAGATAGTTGAAGGAAGACTTTCACACACACTTATCTCTCAAAACTGAGCATGTGGAGAGACGTTCGTTCACCTAGCACCAAGGGAACTGGTTGCAGGAGAAACATTTACACTGGTTTCTCCGTCTGTTTCCTAGGGCCGGTTTGAAGTTCCTGCAGTTTTCTCTGTAAAATCGAGTCGGAGCTAGTATCTCCCCATATATATATGAATGGATTGGTGTTTGCAACTGAAAAGAACCTTTGTGTTCCCAACAAGCTAGGTGAAGTACGACTTTCACACACACTTATTTCTCAGAACTGAGCATGTGGAGAGACGTTTGTTCACATAGCACCAAGGGAACGGGTTGCAGGAGAAACTTTTCTTTGGATTCTCAGTCTGTTTCCTTGTGCCGGTTTGAAGTTCCTGCAGTTTTCACTGTAAAATCGAGTTGGTGCTTGTACCTACCCATATATATGTATAGAGTGGAGTTTGCAACTGAAAAGAACCTTTGTGTTCCCAACAAGCTGGGTGAAGGAAGGCTTTCACACACACTTATCACTCAGAACTGAGCATGTGAAGAGACGTTCGTTCACCTAGCACCAAGGGAACGGGCTGCAGGAGAAACTTTTATACTGCTTTCTCAGTCTGTTTCTTAGTTCCGGTTTGAATTCCAGCAGTATTCACAGTAAAACCGAATTAGATCTAGAACCTCCCCCTATATATGTATGGAATGGAGTTTGAAACCGAAAAGAAACGTTGTGTTCCCAAAAAGCTAGGTGAACAACGGCATTGAAACACACATATCTCTCAGAACTGAGCATGTGGAGAGAATTTTGTTCATCTAGCACCAAGGGAAAAGTATGCAGGAGAAACTTTTACTCTGGTTTCTCAGTCTGTTTCCTTGTGCAGGATTGAAGTTCCTGCAGTTTTCACTGTAAAACCGAGTTGGAGCTAGTACCTGCCCCTATATATGTATGGAGTGGAGTTTGCAACTGAAAAGAAACTTTGTTTTCCCAACAAGATAGTTGAAGGACGGCTTTCACACACACTTATCTCTCAGAACAGAGCATGTGGAGAGACGTTCGTTCACCTAGCACCAAGGTAAAGTGTTGCAGGTGAAACTTTTACTCTGGTTTCTCAGTCTATTTCCTACTGCCGGTTTGAAGTTCCTACAGTTTTCACTGTAAAACCGAGTTGGAGCTAGTACCTCCCCCTATATATATATGGAGTGGAGTTTGCAACTGAAAAGAAACTTTGTGTTCCCTACAAGCTAGGAGAAGGACGGCTTTCACACACATATCTCTCAGAAATGAGCATGTGGAGAGACGTTCGTTTTTCTAGCACAAAGTGAATGGGTTGCAGGAGAAAATTTTACTCTGGTATCTCAGTCTGTTTCCTAGTGCTGGTCTGAAGTTCCTGCAGTTTTCACTGTAAACCGTGTTGGATCTAGTACCACCCCCTATATATGCAAGGATTGGAGTTTGCAACTGAAAAGAACATTTGTTTTCCCAACAAGATAGTTGAAGGAAGACTTTCACACACACTTATCTCTCAAAACTGAGCATGTGGAGAGACGTTCGTTCACCTAGCACCAAGGGAACTGGTTGCAGGAGAAACATTTACACTGGTTTCTCCGTCTGTTTCCTAGGGCCGGTTTGAAGTTCCTGCAGTTTTCTCTGTAAAATCGAGTCGGAGCTAGTATCTCCCCATATATATATGAATGGATTGGTGTTTGCAACTGAAAAGAACCTTTGTGTTCCCAACAAGCTAGGTGAAGTACGACTTTCACACACACTTATTTCTCAGAACTGAGCATGTGGAGAGACTTTTGTTCACATATCACCAAGGGAACGGGTTGCAGGAGAAACTTTTCTTTGAATTCTCAGTCTGTTTCCTTGTGCCGGTTTGAAGTTCCTGCAGTTTTCACTGTAAAATCGAGTTGGTGCTTGTACATACCCATATATATGTATAGAGTGGAGTTTGCAACTGAAAAGAAACTTTGTGTTTCCAATAAGCTAGGTGAAGGACGGCTTTAAAACACACTTAACACTTCAGAACTGAGCATGTGGAGAGACGATCGTTCACCTAGCACCATGGGAACGGGTTGCAGTAGAAACTTTTACTCTGGTTTCTCAGTCTGTTTCCTAGTGCCGGTTTGAAGTTCCTGCAGTTTTCACTGTAAAACCGAGTTGGAGCTAGTACCTCCCCCTATATATGTATGGAGTGGAGTTTGCAACTGAAAAGAAACTTTGTTTTCCCAACAAGTTAGGTGAAAGACGGCTTTCACACACACTTATCTCTCAGAAAAGAGCATGTGGAGAGACGATCGTTCACCTAGCACCAAGGGAAAGGGTTGCAGGGGAAACTTTTACTCTGGTTTCTCAGTCTGTTTCCTACTGCCGGTTTGAAGTTCCTGCAGTTTTCACTGTAAAACCGATTGGAGCTAGTACCTCCCCCTATATATGTATGGAGTGTAGTTTGCAACTGAAAAGAAAATTTGAGTTCCCTACAAGCTAGGAGAAGGACGGCTTTCACACACATATCTCTCAGAACTGAGCATGTGGAGAGACGTTCGTTCATCTAGCACCTAGGGAATGGGTTGTAAGAGAAAATTTTACTCTGTTATCTCTGTCTGTTTCCTAGTGCCGATTTCAAGTTCCTGCAGTTTTCACTGTAAAACCGATTTGGAGCTAGTACCTCCGCATATATATGTATGGTTTGGAGTTTGCAGCTGAAAAGAAACTTTGTTTTCCCAACAAGCTGGTGAACAACGGCATTGAAACACACATATCTCTCAGAACTGAGCATGTGGAGAGACTTTCGTTCATCTAGCACCAAGGGAAAATGATGCAGGAGAAACTTTTACTCTGGTTTCTCAGTCTTTTTCCTAGTGCCGGTTTGAAGTTCCTGCAGTTTTCACTGTAAAACCGAGTTGGAGCTAGTACCTCCCCCTATATATGCAAGGAGTGGAGTTTGCAACTGAAAAGAACGTTTGTTTTCCCAACAAGCTAGTTGAAGGACGGCTTTCACACACACTTATCTCTCAAAACTGAGTATGTGGAGAGACGTTCGTTCACCTAGCACCAAGGGAACGGTTTGCTGGAGAAACATTTACACAGGTTTCTCCGTCTTTTTCATAGGGCCGGTTTGAAGTTCCTGCAGTTTTCTCTGTAAAACCGAGTCGGAGCTAGTATCTCCCTATATATATGAATGGAATGGTGTTTGCAACTGAAAAGAACGTTTGTATTCCCAAAATCCTAGGTGAAGTAGTACTTTCACACACACTTATCTCTCAGAACTGAGCATGTGGACAGACGTTTGTTCACCTAGCACCAAGGGAACTGGTTGCAGGAGAAACTTTTTACTCTGGTTTCTCAGTCTGTTTCCTAGTGCCGGTTTGATGTTCTTGCAGTTTTCACTGTAAAACCGAGTCGGAGCTAGTACCTCCCCCTATATATATATGGAGTGGAATTTGCAAATGAAAAGAAATTTTGTGTTCACAACAAGCTAGGTGAAGGACGGCTTTCACACACATATCTCTCAGAACTGAGCATGTGGAGAGACGATCGTTCATCTAGCAACAAGGGAATGGTTTCCAGGAGAAAATTTTACTCTGGTATCTCAGTCTGTTTCCTAGTGCCGGTTTCAAGTTCCTGCACTTTTCACTGTAAAACCGAGTTGGAGCTAGTACCTCCCCATATATATGTATGGATTGGAGTTTGCAACTGAAAAGAAACTTTGATTTCCCAACAAGCTAGGTGAACAACGGCATTGAAACACACATATCTCTCAGAACTGAGCATTTGGAGAGAATTTCGTTCATTTAGCACCAAGGGAAAAGGATGCAGGAGAAATATTTACTCTGGTTTCTCATTCTGTTTCCTAGTGCCGGTTTGAAGTTCCTGCATTTTTCACTGTAAAACCGAGTTGGAGCTAGTACCTCGCCATATATATATATGGATTGGAGTTTGTAACTGAAAAGAAACTTTGTGTTCCCAACAAACAAGGTGAAGGACGGCTTACACACACTCTTATCTCTCAGAACTGAGCCTGTGGAGAGACGTTCGTTCATCTAGCACCAAGGGAAGGAGTTGCAGGGGAAAATTTTGCTCTGTTTTCTCAGTCTGTTTCCTAGTGCCGGTTTGAAGTTCCTGCAGTTTTCAATGTAAAACCGAGTTTGTTCTAGTACCTCCACATATATATGTTTAGAGTGGAGTTTGCAACTGAAAAGAACCTTTGTGTTCCCAACAAGCTAGGTGAAGGTAGGCTTCACACACACTTATCACTCAGAACTGAGCATGTGAAGAGACGTTCATTCACCTAGCACCAAGGGAACGGTCTGCAGGAGTAACTTTTATTCTGGTTTCTCAGTCTGTTTCTTAGTTCCGGTTGGAATTCCAGCAGTATTCACAGTAAAACCGAATCAGATCTAGAACCTCCCCCTATATATGTATGTAATGGTGTTTGAAACCGAAAAGAAACGTTGTGTTCCCAAAAAGCTAGGTGAACAACGGCATTGAAACACACATATCTCTCAGAACTGAGCATGTGGAGAGACTTTTGTTCATCTAGCACCAAGAGAAAAGTATGCAGGAGAAACTTTTACTCTGGTTTCTCAGTCTGTTTCCTAGTGCCGGTTTGAAGTTCCTGCAGTTTTCACTGTAAAACCGAGTTGGAGCTAGTACCTCCCCTTATATATGCAAGGATTGGAGTTTGCAACTGAAAAGAACGTTTGTTTTCCCAACAAGCTATGTGAAGGACGGCTTTCACACACACAACTCTCAAAACTGAGCATGTGGAGAGACGTTCGTTCACCTAGCACCAAGGGAACGGTTTGCTCGAGAAACATTTACACAGGTTTCTCCGTCTTTTTCCTAGGGCCGGTTTGAAGTTCCTGCAGTTTTCACTGTAAAACAGAGTCGGAGCTAGTATCTCTCCATATATATGAATGGATTGGTGTTTGCAACTGAAAAGAACGTTTGTGTTCCCAAAAAGCTAGGTGAAGTAGGACTTTCACACACACTTATCTCTCAGAACTGAGCATGTGGACAGACGTTTGTTCACCTAGCACCAAGGGAACTGGTTGCAGGAGAAACTTTTTACTCTGGTTTCTCAGCCTATTTCCTAGTGCCGGTTTGAAGTTCTTGCAGTTTTCACTGTAAAACCGAGTCGGAGCTTGTACCTCCCCCTATATATGTATGGAGTGGGGTTTGCAAATGAAAAGAAATTTTGTGTTCACAACAAGCTAGGTGAAGGACGGCTTTCACACACATATCTCTCAGAACTGAGCATGTGGAGAGACGATCGTTCATCTAGCAACAAGGGAATGGTTTCCAGGAGAAAATTTTACTCTGGTATCTCAGTCTGTTTCCTAGTGCCGGTTTCAAGTTCCTGCACTTTTCACTGTAAAACCGAGTTGGAGCTAGTACCTCCCCATATATATGTATGGATTGGAGTTTGCAACTGAAAAGAAACTTTGATTTCCCAACAAGCTAGGTGAACAACGGCATTGAAACACACATATCTCTCAGAACTGAGCCTGTGGAGAGACGTTCGTTCATCTAGCACCAAGGGAAGGAGTTGCAGGGAAAGTTTTACTCTGTTTTCTCAGTCTGTTTCCTAGTGCCGGTTTGAAGTTCCTGCAGTTTTCAATGTAAAACCGAGTTTGTTCTAGTACCTCCACATATATATGTTTAGAGTGGAGTTTGCAACTGAAAAGAACCTTTGTGTTCCCAACAAGCTAGGTGAAGGAAGGCTTTCACACACACTTATCACTCAGAACTGAGCATGTGAAGAGACGTTCATTCACCTAGCACCAAGGGAACGGTCTGCAGGAGAAACTTTTATTCTGGTTTCTCAGTCTGTTTCTTAGTTCCGGTTTGAATTCCAGCAGTATTCACAGTAAAACCGAATTGGAGCTAGAACCTCCCCCTATATATGTATGGAATGGAGTTTGAAACCGAAAAGAAACGTTGTGTTCCCAAAAAGCTTGGTGAACAACGGCATTGAAACACACATATCTCTCAGAACTGAGCATGTGGAGAGACTTTTGTTCATCTAGCACCAAGAGAAAAGTATGCAGGAGAAACTTTTACTCTGGTTTCTCAGTCTGTTTCCTAGTGCTGGTTTGAAGTTCCTGCAGTTTTCACTTTAAAACCGAGTTGGAGCTAGTACCTCCCCCTATATATGTATGGAGTGGAGTTTGCAACTGAAAAGAAACTTTGTGTTCCCTACAAGCTAGGAGAAGAACGGCTTTCACACACATATCTCTCAGAAATGAGCATGTGGAGAGACGTTCGTTTTTCTAGCACAAAGTGAATGGGTTGCAGGAGAAAATTTTACTCTGGTATCTCAGTCTGTTTCCTAGTGCCGGTTTGAAGTTCCTGCATTTTTCACTGTAAAACCGTGTTGGATCTAGTACCAACCCCTATATATGCAAGGTTTGGAGTTTGCAACTGAAAAGAACATTTGTTTTCCCAACAAGATAGTTGAAGGAAGGCTTTCACACACACATATCTCTCAAAACTGAGCATGTGGAGAGACTTTCATTCACCCAGCACCAAGGGAACGGGTTGCAGGAGAAACATTTACACTGGTTTCTCCGTCTGTTTCCTAGGGCCGGTTTGAAGTTCCTGCAGTTTTCTCTGTAAAACCGAGTCGGAGCTAGTATCTCCCCATATATATATGAATGGATTGGTGTTTGCAACTGAAAAGAACCTTTGTGTTCCCAACAAGCTAGGTGAAGTACGACTTTCACACACACTTATTTCTCATAACTGAGCATGTGGAGAGACGTTTGTTCACTTGGCACCAAGGGAACGGGTTGCAGGAGAAACTTTTCTTTGGATTCTCAGTTTGTTTCCTTGTGCCGGTTTGAAGTTCCTGCAGTTTTCACTGTAAAATCGAGTTGGTGCTTGTACCTACACTATATATGTATAGAGTGGAGTTTGCAACTGAAAACAAACTTTGTGTTCCCAATAAGCTAGGTGAAGGACGGCTTTAACACACACTTAACACTTCAGAACTGAGCATGTGGAGAGACGATCGTTCACCTAGCACCATGGGAACGGGTTGCTGTAGAAACTTTTACTCTGGTTTCTCAGTCTGTTTCCTAGTGCCGGTTTGAAGTTCCTGCAGTTTTCACTGTAAAACCGAGTTGCAGCTAGTACCTCCCCCTATATATGTATGGAGTAGAGTTTGCAACTGAAAAGAAACTTTGTTTTCCCAACAAGTTAGGTGAAGGACGGCTTTCACACACACTTATCTCTCAGAAAAGAGCATGTGGAGAGACGATCGTTCACCTAGCACCAAGGGAAAGGGTTGCAGGGGAAACTTTTACTCTGGTTTCTCAGTCTGATTCCTACTGCCGGTTTGAAGTTCCTGCAGTTTTCACTGTAAAACCGATTGGAGCTAGTACCTCCCCCTATATATGTATGGAGTGTAGTTTGCAACTGAAAAGAAACTTTGAGTTCCCTACAAGCTAGGAGAAGGACGGCTTTCACACACATATCTCTCAGAACTGAGCATGTGGAGAGACATTCGTTCATGAAGCACCAAGGGAATGGATTGTAGGAGAAAATTATACTCTGTTATCTCTGTCTGTTTCCTAGTGCCGGTTTCAAGTTCCTGCAGTTTTCACTGTAAAACCGAGTTGGAGCTAGTTCCTCCGCATATATATGTATGGATTGGAGTTTGCAACTGAAAAGAATCTTTGTTTTCCCAACAAGCTGGTGAACAACGGCATTGAAACACACATATCTCTCAGAACTGAGCATGTGGAGAGACTTTAGTTCATCTAGCACCAAGGGAAAAGGATGCAGGAGAAACTTTTACTCTGATTTCTCAGTCTGTTTCCTAGTGCCGGTTTGAAGTTCCTGCAGTTTTCACTGTAAAACCGAGTTGGAGCTAGTACCTCCCCCTATATATGCAAGGAGTGAAGTTTGCAACTGAAAAGAACGTTTGTTTTCCCAACAAGCTATGTGAAGGACGGCTTTCACACACACTTAACTCTCAAAACTGAGCATGTGGAGAGACGTTCGTTCACCTAGCACCAAGGGAACGGTTTGCTGGAGAAACATTTACACAGGTTTCTCCGTCTTTTTCCTAGGGCCGGTTTGAAGTTCCTGCAGTTTTCTCTGTAAAACCGAGTCGGAGCTAGTATCTCCCCATATATATGAATGGATTGGTGTTTGCAACTGAAAAGAACGTTTGTGTTCCCAAAAAGCTAGGTGAAGTAGGACTTTCACACACACTTATCTCTCAGAACTGAGCATGTGGACAGACGTTTGTTCACCTAGCACCAAGGGAACTGGTTGCAGGAGAAACTTTTTACTCTGGTTTCTCAGTCTATTTCCTAGTGCCGGTTTGAAGTTCCTGCAGTTTTCAATGTAAAACCGAGTTTGTTCTAGTACCTCCACATATATATGTTTAGAGTGGAGTTTGCAACTGAAAAGAACCTTTGTGTTCCCAACAAGCTAGGTGAAGGAAGGTTTTCACACACACTTATCACTCAGAACTGAGCATGTGAAGAGACGTTCATTCACCTAGCACCAAGGGAACGGTCTGCAGGAGAAACTTTTATTCTGGTTTCTCAGTCTGTTTCTTAGTTCCGGTTTGAATTCCAGCAGTATTCACAGTAAAACCGAATTGGGGCTAGAACCTCCCCCTATATATGTATGGAATGGAGTTTGAAACCGAAAAGAAACGTTGTGTTCCCAAAAAGCTAGGTGAACAACGGCATTGAAACACACATATCTCTCAGAACTGAGCATGTGGAGAGACTTTTGTTCATCTAGCACCAAGAGAAAAGTATGCAGGAGAAACTTTTACTCTGGTTTCTCAGTCTGTTTCCTAGTGCTGGTTTGAAGTTCCTGCAGTTTTCACTGTAAAACCGAGTTGGAGCTAGTACCTCCCCCTATATATGTATGGAGTGGAGTTTGCAACTGAAAAGAAACTTTGTGTTCCCTACAAGCTAGGAGAAGAACGGCTTTCACACACATATGTCTCAGAAATGAGCATGTGGAGAGACGTTCGTTTTTCTAGCACAAAGTAAATGGGTTGCAGGAGAAAATTTTACTCTGGTATCTCAGTCTGTTTCCTAGTGCCGGTTTGAAGTTCCTGCAGTTTTCACTGTAAAACCGTGTTGGATCTAGTACCACCCCCTATATATGCAAGGATTGGAGTTTGCAACTGAAAAGAACATTGGTTTTCCCAACAAGATAGTTGAAGGAAGGCTTTCACACACACATATCTCTCAAAACTGAGCATGTGGAGATACGTTCGTTCACCCAGCACCAAGGGAACGGGTTGCAGGAGAAACATTTACACTGGTTTCTCCGTCTGTTTCCTAGGGCCGGTTTGAAATTCCTGCAGTTTTCTCTGTAAAACCGAGTCGGAGCTAGTATCTCCCCATATATATATGAATGGATTGGTGTTTGCAACTGAAAAGAACCTTTGTGTTCCCAACAAGTTAGGTGAAGTACGACTTTCACACACACTTATTTCTCAGAACTGAGCATGTGGAGAGACGTTTGTTCACTTGGCACCAAGGGAACGGGTTGCAGGAGAAACTTTTCTTTGGATTCTCAGTCTGATTCCTTGTGCCGGTTTGATGTTCCTGCAGTTTTCACTGTAAAATCGAGTTGGTGCTTGTACCTACCCATATATATGTATAGAGTGGAGTTTGCAACTGAAAAGAAACTTTGTGTTCCCAATAAGCTAGGTGAAGGATGGCTTTTTAACACACTTAACATTTCAGAACTGAGCATGTGGAGAGACGATCGTTCACTTAGCACCATGGGAACGGGTTGCAGTAGAAACTTTTACTCTGGTTTCTCAGTCTGTTTCCTAGTGCCGGTTTGAAGTTCCTGCAGTTTTCACTGTAAAACCGAGTTGCAGCTAGTACCTCCCCCTATATATGTATGGAGTGGAGTTTGCAACTGAAAAGAAACTTTGTTTTCCCAACAAGTTAGGTGAAGGACGGCTTTCACACATAATTATCTCTCAGAAAAGAGCATGTGGAGAGACGATCGTTCACCTAGCACCAAGGGAAATGGTTGCAGGGGAAACTTTTACTCTGGTTTCTCAGTCTGTTTCCTACTGCGGGTTTTTAAGTTCCTGCAGTTTTCACTGTAAAACCGATTGGAGCTAGTACCTCCCCCTATATATGTATGGAGTGTAGTTTGCAACTGAAAAGAAACTTTGAGTTCCCTACAAGCTAGGAGAAGGACGGCTTTCACACACATATCTCTCAGAACTGAGCATGTGGAGAGACATTCGTTCATCAAGCACCAAGGTAATGGGTTGTAGGAGAAAATTTTACTCTGTTATCTCTGTCTGTTTCCTAGTGCCGGTTTCAAGTTCCTGCAGTTTTCACTGTAAAACCGAGTTGGAGCTAGTTCCTCTGCATATATATGTATGGTTTGGAGTTTGCAACTGAAAAGAAACTTTGTTTTCCCAACAAGCTGGTGAACAACGGCATTGAAACACACATATCTCTCAGAACTGAGCATGTGGAGAGACTTTAGTTCATCTAGCACCAAGGGAAAAGGATGCAGGAGAAACTTTTACTCTGGTTTCTCAGTCTTTTTCCTAGTGCCGGTTTGAAGTTCCTGCAGTTTTCACTGTAAAACCGAGTTGGAGCTAGTACCTCCCCCTATATATGCAAGGAGTGAAATTTGCAACTGAAAAGAACGTTTGTTTTCCCAACAAGCTATGTGAAGGACGGCTTTCACACACACTTAACTCTCAAAACTGAGCATGTGGAGAGACGTTCGTTCACCTAGCACCAAGGGAACGGTTTGCTGGAGAAACATTTACACTGGTTTCTCCGTCTTTTTCCTAGGGCCGGTTTGATGTTCCTGCAGTTTTCTCTATAAAACCGAGTCGGAGCTAGTATCTCCCCATATATATGAATGGATTGGTGTTTGCAACTGAAAAGAACGTTTGTGTTCCCAACAAGCTAGGTGAAGTAGGACTTTCACACACACTTATCTCTCAGAAATGAGCATGTGGACAGACGTTTGTTCACCTAGCACCAAGGGAACGGGTTGCAGGAGAAACTTTTTACTCTGGTTTCTCAGTCTATTTCCTAGTGCCGGTTTGAAGTTCTTGCAGTTTTCACTGTAAAACCGAGTCGGAGCTAGTACCTCCCCCTATATATGTATGGAGTGGAGTTTGCAAATGAAAAGAAATTTTGTGTTCACAACAAGCTAGGTGAAGGACGGCTTTCACACACATATCTCTCAGAACTGAGCATGTGGAGAGATGATCGTTCATCTAGCAACAAGGGAATGGTTTCCAGGAGAAAATTTTACTCTGGTATCTCAGTCTGTTTCCTAGTGCCGGTTTCAAGTTCCTGCAGTTTTCACTGTAAAACAGAGTTGGAGCTAGTACCTCCCCATATATATGTATGGATTGGAGTTTGCAACTGAAAAGAAACTTTGTTTTCCCAACAAGCTAGGTGAACAACGGCATTGAAACACACATTTCTCTCAGAACTGAGCATGTGGAGAGACTTTCGTTCATCTAGCACCAAGGGAAAAGGATGCAGGAGAAATATTTACTCTGGTTTCTCAGTCTGTTTCCTAGTGCCGGTTTGAAGTTCCTGCATTTTTCACTGTAAAACCGAGTTGGAGCTTGTACCTCCCCATATATATATATGGATTGAAGTTTGTAACTGAAAAGAAACTTAGTGTTCCCAACAAACAAGGTGAAGGACGGCTTACACACACTCTTATTTCTCAGAACTGAGCCTGTGGAGAGACGTTCGTTCATCTAGCACCAAGGGAAGGAGGTGCAGGGGAAAGTTTTACTCTGTTTTCTCAGTCTGTTTCCTAGTGCCGGTTTGAAGTTCCTGCAGTTTTCATTGTAAAACCGAGTTTGTTCTAGTACCTCCCCATATATATGTTTAGAGTGGAGTTTTCAACTGAAAAGAAACTTTGTATTCCCAACAAGATAGGGGAAGGACGGATTTCACACACACTTAACACTCAGAACTGAGAATGTGGAGTGACGTTCATTCACCTAGCACCTAGGGAACGGGTTGCAGGAGAAACTTTTTACTGTGCTTTCTCAGTCTATTTCCTAGTGCCGGTTTGAAGTTCCTGCAGTTTTCACTGCAAAACAGATTCGGAGCTAGTATCTCCCCATATATATGAATGGATTGGTGTTTGCAACTGAAAAAAACGTTTGTGTTCCCAAGAAGCTAGTTGCAGTACGACTTTCACACACACTTATCTCTTAGAACTGAGCATGTGGAGAGACGTTTGCTCACCTAGCACCAAGGGAACTGGTTGCAGGAGAGACTATTACTCTGGTTTCTCAGTCTGTTTCCTAGTGCCGGTTTGAAGTTCCTGCAGTTTTCACTGTTAAACCGAGTTGGTGCTAGTACCTCCCCATATGTATGTTTAGAGTGGATTTTGCAACTGAAAAGAAACTTTGTGTTCCCAACAAGCTAGGTGAAGAACGGCTTTCACACACAATTAGCACTCAGAACTGAGCATGTGGAGAGACGTTCGTTCACCTAGCACCAAGGGAAAGGGTTGCAGGAGAAATTTTACTCTGGTTTCTCATTCTGTTTCCTACTTCCTGTTTGAAGTTCCTGCAGTTTTCACTGTAAAACCGATTGGAGCTAGTACCTCCCCCTATATATGTATGGAGTGTAGTTTGCAACTGAAAAGAAACTTTGAGTTCCCTACAAGCTAGGAGAAGGACGGCTTTCACACACATATCTCTCAGAACTGAGCATGTGGAGAGACGTTCGTTCACCTAGCACCAAGGGAACGGGTTGCAGGAGAAACTTTTTACTGTGCTTTCTCAGTCTATTTCCTAGTGCCGGTTTGAAGTTCCTGCAGTTTTCACTGTAAAACAGAGTTGGAGCTAGTACCTCCCCATATATATGAATGGAGTGGAGTTTGCAACTGAAAATAAACATTGTGTTCCCAACAATCTAGGTGAAGGTCGGCTTTGACACACACATATCTCTCAGAACAGAGCATGTGGAGAGACGTTCGTTCACATAGCACCAAGGGAAAAGGATGCAGGAGAAAATTTTCTCTGGTTTCTCAGTCTGTTTCCTACTGCCGGTATGAAGTTCCTGCAATTTTCACTGTAAAACCGAGTTGAATCTAGTAACTCCCCGTATATATGCAAGGAGTAGTGTTTGCAACTGAAAATAAACATTGTGTTCCCAACAATCTAGGTGAAGGACGGCTTTGACACACACATATCTCTCAGAACTGAGCATGTGGAGAGAGGTTCGTTCATCTAGCACCAAGGGAAAAGGATGCAGGAGAAACTTTTACTCTGGTTTCTCAGTCTGTTTCCTAGTTCCGGTTTGAATTTCCTGCAGTTTTCACTGTAAAACCGAATTGGAGTTAGGACCTCCCCCTATATATGTATGGAATGGTGTTTGAAGCCGAAAAGAAACTTTGTGTTCCCAACAAGCTACGTGAAGGACGGCTTTCACACACACTTATCTCTCAGAACTGAGCATATGGAGAGACGTTCGTTCATCTAGCACGATCAGAACGGGTTGCAGGAGAAACATTTACTAGGATTTCTCAGTCTGTTTCCTAGTGCCGGTTTGAAGATCCTGCAGTTTTCACTGCAAAACAGATTCGGAGCTAGTATCTCCCCATATATATGAATGGATTGGTGTTTGCAACTGAAAAAAACGTTTGTGTTCCCAACAAGCTATTTGCAGTACGACTTTCACACACACTTATCTCTTAGAACTGAGCATGTGGAGAGACGTTTGCTCACCTAGCACCAAGGGAACTGGTTGCAGGAGAGACTATTACTCTGGTTTCTCAGTCTGTTTCCTAGTGCTGGTTTGAAGTTCCTGCAGTTTTCACTGTTAAACCGAGTTGGTGCTAGTACCTCCCCATATGTATGTTAAGAGTGGATTTTGCAACTGAAAAGAAACTTTGTGTTCCCAACAAGCTAGGTGAAGAACGGCTTTCACACACAATTAGCACTCAGAACTGAGCATGTGGAGAGACGTTCGTTCACCTAGCACCAAGGGAAAGGGTTGCAGGAGAAATTTTACTCTGGTTTCTCATTCTCTTTCCTACTTCCAGTTTGAAGTTCCTACAGATTTCACTGTAAAACCGAGTTGGAGCTAGTACCTCCCCCTATATATATATGGAGTGGAGTTTGCAACTGAATAGAAACTTTGTGTTCCCTACAAGCTAGGACAAGGACGGCTTTCACACACATATCTCTCAGAAATGAACATGTGGAGAGATGTTCGTTTTTCTAGCACAAAGTGAATGGGTTGCAGGAGAAAATTTTACTCTGGTATCTCAGTCTGTTTCTTAGTGCCGGTCTGAAGTTCCTGCAGTTTTCACTGTAAAACCGTGTTGGATCTAGTACCACCCCCTATATATGCAAGGATTGGAGTTTGCAACTGAAAAGAACATTTGTTTTCCCAACAAGATATTTGAAGGAAGGCTTTCACACACACTTATCTCTCAAAACTGAGCATGTGGAGAGACGTTCGTTCACCTAGCACCAAGGGAACGGGTTGCAGGAGAAACATTTACACTGGTTTCTCCGTCTGTTTCCTAGGGCCGGTTTGAAGTTCCTGCAGTTTTCTCTGTAAAACCGAGTCGGAGCTAGTATCTCCCCATATATATATGAATGGATTGGTGTTTGCAACTGAAAAGAACCTTTGTGTTCCCAACAAGCTAGGTGAAGTACGACTTTCACACACACTTATTTCTCAGAACTGAGCATGTGGAGAGACGTTTGTTCACATAGCACCAAGGGAACGGGTTGCAGGAGAAACTTTTCTTTGGATTCTCAGTCTGTTTCCTTGTGCCGTTTTGAAGTTCCTGCAGTTTTCACTGTAAAATCGAGTTGGTGCTTGTACCTACCCATATATATGTATAGAGTGAAGTTTGCAAGTGAAAAGAACCTTTGTGTTCCCAACAAGCTGGGTGAAGGAAGGCTTTCACACACACTTATCACTCAGAACTGAGCATGTGAAGAGACGTTCGTTCACCTAGCACCAAGGGAACGGGCTGCAGGAGAAACTTTTATTCTGCTTTCTCAGTCTGTTTCTTAGTTCCGGTTTGAATTCCAGCAGTATTCACAGTAAAACCGAATTACATCTAGAACCTCCCCCTATATATGTATGGAATGAAGTTTGAAACCGAAAAGAAACGTTGTGTTCCCAAAAAGCTAGGTGAACAACGGCATTGAAACACACATATCTCTCAGAACTGAGCATGTGGAGAGAATTTTGTTCATCTAGCACCAAGGGAAAAGTATGCAGGAGAAACTTTTACTCTGGTTTCTCAGTCTGTTTCCTTGTGCCGGTTTGAAGTTCCTGCAGTTTTCACTGAAAAACCGATTTGGAGCTAGTACCTGCCCCTATATATGTATGGAGTGGAGTTTGCAACTGAAAAGAAACTTTGTTTTCCCAACAAGATAGGTGAAGGACGGCTTTCACACACACTTATCTCTCAGAACAGAGCATGTGGAGAGACGTTCGTTCACCTAGCACCAAGGTAAAGTGTTGCAGGTGAAACTTTTACTCTGGTTTCTCAGTCTATTTCCTACTGCCGGTTTGAAGTTCCTACAGTTTTCACTGTAAAACCGAGTTGGAGCTAGTACCTCCCCCTATATATATATGGAGTGGAATTTGCAACTGAAAAGAAACTTTGTGTTCCCTACAAGCTAGGAGAAGGACGGCTTTCACAAACATATCTCTCAGAAATGAGCATGTGGAGAGACGTTCGTTTTTCTAGCACAAAGTGAATGGGTTGCAGGAGAAAATTTTACTCTGGTATCTCAGTCTGTTTCCTAGTGCTGGTCTGAAGTTCCTGCAGTTTTCACTGTAAAACCGTGTTGGATCTAGTACCACCCCCTTTATATGCAAGGATTGGAGTTTGCAACTGAAAAGAACATTTGTTTTCCCAACAAGATAGTTGAAGGAAGGCTTTCACACACACTTATATCTCAAAACTGAGCATGTGGAGAGACGTTCGTTCACCTAGCACCAAGGGAACGGGTTGCAGGAGAAACATTTACACTGGTTTCTCCGTCTGTTTACTAGGGCCGGTTTGAAGTTCCTGCAGTTTTCTCTGTAAAACCGAGTCGGAGCTAGTATCTCCCCATATATATATGAATTAATTGGTGTTTGCAACTGAAAAGAACCTTTGTGTTCCCAACAAGCTAGGTGAAGTACGACTTTCAAACACACTTATTTCTCATAACTGAGCATGTGGAGAGACGTTTGTTCACCTAGCACCAAGGGAACGGTTTGCAGGAGAATCTTTTCTTTGGATTCTCAGTCTGTTTCCTTGTGCCGGTTTGAAGTTCCTGCAGTTTTCACTGTAAAATCGAGTTGGTGCTTGTACCTACCCATATATATGTATAGAGTGGAGTTTGCAACTGAAAAGAAACTTTGTGTTCCCAATAAGCTAGGTGAAGGACGGCTTTAACACACACTTAACACTTCAGAACTTAGCATGTGGAGAGACGATCGTTCACCTAGCACCATGGGAACGGGTTGCAGTAGAAACTTTTACTCTGGTTTCTCAGTCTGTTTCCTAGTGCCGGTTTGAAGTTCCTGCAGTTTTCACTGTAAAACCGAGTTGGAGATAGTACCTCCCCCTATATATGTATGGAGTGGAGTTTGCAACTGAAAAGAAACTTTGTTTTCCCAACAAGTTAGGTGAAGGACGGCTTTCACACACACTTATCTCTCAGAAAAGAGCATGTGGAGAGACGATCGTTCACCTAGCACCAAGGGAAAGAGTTGCAGGGGAAACTTTTACTCTGGTTTCTCAGTCTGTTTCCTACTGCCGGTTTGAAGTTCCTGCAGTTTTCACTGTAAAACCGAGTTGGAGCTAGTACCTCCCCCTATATATGCAAGGAGTGGAGTTTGCAACTGAAAAGAACGTTTGTTTTCCCAACAAGCTATGTGAAGGACGGCTTTCACACACACTTAACTCTCAAAACTGAGCATGTGGAGAGACGTTCGTTCACCTAGCACCAAGGGAACGGTTTGCTGGAGAAACATTTACACAGGTTTCTCCGTCTTTTTCCTAGGGCCGGTTTGAAGTTCCTGCAGTTTTCTCTGTAAAACCGAGTCGGAGCTAGTATCTCCCCATATATATGAATGGATTGGTGTTTGCAACTGAAAAGAACGTTTGTGTTCCCAAAAACCTAGGTGAAGTAGGATTTTCACACACACTTATCTCTCAGAACTGAGCATGTGGACAGACGTTTGTTCACCTAGCACCAAGGGAACTGGTTGCAGGAGAAACTTTTTACTCTGGTTTCTCAGTCTGTTTCCTAGTGCCGGTTTGAAGTTCTTGCAGTTTTCACTGTAAAACCGATTCGGAGCTAGTACATCCCCCTATATATGTATGGAGTGGAGTTTGCAAATGAAAAGAAATTTTGTGTTCACAACAAGCTAGGTGAAGGACGGCTTTCACACACATATCTCTCAGAACTGAGCATGTGGAGAGACGATCGTTCATCTAGCAACAAGGGAATGGTTTCCAGGAGAAAATTTTACTCTGGTATCTCAGTCTGTTTCCTAGTGCCGGTTTCAAGTTCCTGCAGTTTTCACTGTAAAACCGAGTTGGAGCTAGTACCTCCCCATATATATGTATGGATTGGAGTTTGCAACTGAAAAGAAACTTTATTTTCCCAACAAGCTAGGTGAACAACGGCATTGAAACACACATATCTCTCAGAACTGAGCATGTGGAGAGACTTTCGTTCATCTAGCACCAAGGGAAAAGGATGCAGGAGAAACATTTACTCTGGTTTCTCAGTCTGTTTCCTAGTGCCGGTTTGAAGTTCCTGCATTTTTCACTGTAAAACCGTGTTGGAGCTAGTACCTCCCCATATATATATATGGATTGGAGTTTGTAACTGAAAAGAAACTTTGTGTTCCCAACAAACAAGGTGAAGGACGGCTTACACACACTCTTATCTCTCAGAACTGAGCATGTGGAGAGACGTTCGTTCATCTAGCACCAAGGGAAGGAGGTGCAGGGGAAAGTTTTACTCTGGTTTCTCAGTCTGTTTCCTAGTGCCGGTTTGAAGTTCCTGCATTTTTCACTGTAAAACCGTGTTGGATCTAGTACCACCCCCTATATATGCAAGGATTGGAGTTTGCAACTGAAAAGAACATTTGTTTTCCCAACAAGATAGTTGAAGGAAGGCTTTCACACACTCTTATCTCTCAGAACTGAGCATGTGGAGAGACGTTCGTTCACCTAGCACCAAGGGAACGGGTTGCAGGAGAAACATTTACACTGGTTTCTCCGTCTGTTTCCTAGGGCCGGTTTGAAGTTCCTGCAGTTTTCTCTGTAAAACCGAGTCGGAGCTAGTATCTCCCCATATATATATGAATGGATTGGTGTTTGCAACTGAAAAGAACCTTTGTGTTCCCAACAAGCTAGGTGAAGTACGACTTTCAAACACACTTATTTCTCATAACTGAGCATGTGGAGAGACGTTTGTTCACCTAGCACCAAGGGAACGGGTTGCAGGAGAAACTTTTCTTTGGATTCTCAGTCTGTTTCCTTGTGCCGGTTTGAAGTTCCTGCAGTTTTCACTGTAAAATCGAGTTGGTGCTTGTACCTACCCACATATATGTATAGAGTGGAGTTTGCAACTGAAAAGAAACTTTGTGTTCCCAATAAGCTAGGTGAAGGACGGCTTTAACACACACTTAACACTTCAGAACTGAGCATGTGGAGAGACGATCGTTCACCTAGCACCATGGGAACGGGTTGCAGTAGAAACTTTTACTCTGGTTTCTCAGTCTGTTTCCTAGTGCCGGTTTGAAGTTCCTGCAGTTTTCACTGTAAAACCGAGTTGGAGCTAGTACCTCCCCCTATATATGTATGGAGTGGAGTTTGCAACTGAAAAGAAACTTTGTTTTCCCAACAAGTTAGGTGAAAGACGGCTTTCACACACACTTATCTCTCAGAAAAGAGCATGTGGAGAGACGATCGTTCACCTAGCACCAAGGGAAAGGGTTGCAGGGGAAACTTTTACTCTGGTTTCTCAGTCTGTTTCCTACTGCCGGTTTGAAGTTCCTGCAGTTTTCACTGTAAAACCGATTGTATCTAGTACCTCCACCTATATATGTATGGAGTGTAGTTTGCAACTGAAAAGAAACTTTGAGTTCCCTACAAGCTAGGAGAAGGACGGCTTTCACACACATATCTCTCAGAACTGAGCATGTGGAGAGACGTTCGTTCATCTAGCACCAAGGGAATGGGTTGTAAGAGAAAATTTTACTCTGTTATCTCTGTCTGTTTCCTAGTGCCGATTACACGTTCCTGCAGTTTTCACTGTAAAACCGAGTTGGAGCTAGTACCTCCGCATATATATGTATGGTTTGGAGTTTGCAACTGAAAAGAAACTTTGTTTTCCCAACAAGCTGGTGAACAACGGCATTGAAACACACATATCTCTCAGAACTGAGCATGTGGAGAGACTTTCGTTCATCTAGCACCAAGGGAAAATGATGCAGGAGAAACTTTTACTCTGGTTTCTCAGTCTTTTTCCTAGTGCCGGTTTGAAGTTCCTGCACTTTTCACTGTAAAACCGAGTTGGAGCTAGTACCTCCCCCTATATATGCAAGGAGTGGAGTTTGCAACTGAAAAGAACGTTTGTTTTCCCAACAAGCTAGTTGAAGGACGGCTTTCACACACACTTAACTCTCAAAACTGAGCATGTGGAGAGACGTTCGTTCACCTAACACCCAGGGAACGGTTTGCTGGAGAAACATTTACACAGGTTTCTCCGTCTTTTTCCTAGGGCCGGTTTGAAGTTCCTGCAGTTTTCTCTGTAAAACCGAGTCGGAGCTAGTATCTCCCCATATATATGAATGGATTGGTGTTTGCAACTGAAAAGAACGTTTGTATTCCCAAAAACCTAGGTGAAGTAGGACTTTCACACACACTTATCTCTCAGAACTGAGCATGTGGACAGACGTTTGTTCACCTAGCACCAAGGGAACTGGTTGCAGGAGAAACTTTTTACTCTGGTTTCTCAGTCTGTTTCCTAGTGCCGGTTTGAATTTCTTGCAGTTTTCACTGTAAAACCGAGTCGGAGCTAGTACCTCCCCCTATATATATATGGAGTGGAGTTTGCAAATGAAAAGAAATTTTGTGTTCACAACAAGCTAGGTGAAGGACGGCTTTCACACACATATCTCTCAGAACTGAGCATGTGGAGAGACGATCGTTCATCTAGCAACAAGGGAATGGTTTCCAGGAGAAAATTTTACTCTGGTATCTCAGTCTGTTTCCTAGTGCCGGTTTCAAGTTCCTGCAGTTTTCACTGTAAAACAGAGTTGGAGCTAGTACCTCCCCATATATATGTATGGATTGGAGTTTGCAACTGAAAAGAAACTTTGTTTTCCCAACAAGCTAGGTGAACAACGGCATTGAAACACACATATCTCTCAGAACTGAGCATTTGGAGAGACTTTCGTTCATCTAGCACCAAGGGAAAAGGATGCAGGGGAAACATTTACTCTGGTTTCTCAGTCTGTTTCCTAGTGCCGGTTTGAAGTTCCTGCATTTTTCACTGTAAAGCCGAGTTGGAGCTAGTACCTCCCCATATATATATATGGATTGGAGTTTGTAACTGAAAAGAAACTTTGTGTTCCCAAAAAACAAGGTGAAGGACGGCTTACACACACTCTTATCTCTCAGAACTGAGCCTGTGGAGAGACGTTCCTTCATCTAGCACCAAGGGAAGGAGGTGCAGGGGAAAGTTTTACTCTGTTTTCTCAGTCTGTTTCCTAGTGCCGGTTTGAAGTTCCTGCAGTTTTCAATGTAAAACCGAGTTTGTTCTAGTACCTCCACATATATATGTTTAGAGTGGAGTTTGCAACTGAAAAGAACCTTTGTGTTCCCAACAAGCTAGGTGAAGGAAGGCTTTCACACACAATTAGCACTCAGAACTGAGCATGTGGAGAGACGTTCGTTCACCTAGCACCAAGGGAAAGGGTTGCAGGAGAAATTTTACTCTGGTTTCTCAGTCTGTTTCCTACTTCCAGTTTGAAGTTCCTACAGTTTTCACTGTAAAACCGAGTTGGAGCTAGTACCTACCCCTATATATATATGGAGTGGAGTTTGCAACTGAAAAGAAACTTTGTGTTCCCTACAAGCTAGGAGAAGGACGGCTTTCACACACATATCTCTCAGAAATGAGCATGTGGAGAGATGTTCGTTTTTCTAGCACAAAGTGAATGGGTTGCAGGAGAAAATTTTACTCTGGTATCTCAGTCTGTTTCTTAGTGCCGGTCTGAAGTTCCTGCAGTTTTCACTGTAAAACCTTGTTGGATCTAGTACCACCCCCTATATATGCAAGGATTGGAGTTTGCAACTGAAAAGAACATTTGTTTTCCCAACAAGATATTTGAAGGAAGGCTTTCACACACACTTATCTCTCAAAACTGAGCATGTGGAGAGACGTTCGTTCACCTAGCACCAAGGGAACGGGTTGCAGGAGAAACATTTACACTGGTTTCTCCGTCTGTTTCCTAGGGCCGGTTTGAAGTTCCTGCAGTTTTATCTGTAAAATCGAGTCGGAGCTAGTATCTCCCCATATATATATGAATGGATTGGTGTTTGCAACTGAAAAGAACCTTTGTGTTCCCAACAAGCTAGGTGAAGTACGACTTTCACACACACTTATTTCTCAGAACTGAGCATGTGGAGAGACGTTTGTTCACATAGCACCAAGGGAACGGGTTGCAGGAGAAACTTTTCTTTGGATTCTCAGTCTGTTTCCTTGTGCCGGTTTGAAGTTCCTGCAGTTTTCACTGTAAAATCGAGTTGGTGCTTGTACCTACCCATATATATGTATAGAGTGGTGTTTGCAACTGAAAAGAACCTTTGTGTTCCCAACAAGCTGGGTGAAGGAAGGCTTTCACACACACTTATCACTCAGAACTGAGCATGTGAAGAGACGTTCGTTCACCTAGCACCAAGGGAACGGGCTGCAGGAGAAACTTTTATTCTGCTTTCTCAGTCTGTTTCTTAGTTCCGGTTTGAATTCCAGCAGTATTCACAGTAAAACCGAATTACATCTAGAACCTCCCCCTATATATGTATGGAATGGAGTTTGAAACCGAAAAGAAACGTTGTGTTCCCAAAAAGCTAGGTGAACAACGGCATTGAAACACACATATCTCTCAGAACTGAGCATGTGGAGAGAATTTTGTTCATCTAGCACCAAGGGAAAAGTATGCAGGAGAAACTTTTACTCTGGTTTCTCAGTCTGTTTCCTTGTGCCGGTTTGTAGTTCCTGCAGTTTTCACTGAAAAACCGAGTTGGAGCTAGTACCTGCCCCTATATATGTATGGAGTGGAGTTTGCAACTGAAAAGAAACTTTGTTTTCCCAACAAAATAGGTGAAGGACGGCTTTCACACACACTTATCTCTCAGAACAGAGCATGTGGAGAGACGTTCGTTCACCTAGCACCAATGTAAAGTGTTGCAGGTGAAACTTTTACTCTGGTTTCTCAGTCTATTTCCTACTGCCGGTTTGAAGTTCCTACAGTTTTCACTGTAAAACCGAGTTGGAGCTAGTACCTCCCCCTATATATATATGGAGTGGAGTTTGCAACTGAAAAGAAACTTTGTGTTCCCTACAAGCTAGGAGAAGGACGGCTTTCACACACATATCTCTCAGAAATGAGCATGTGGAGAGACGTTCGTTTTTCTAGCACAAAGTGAATGGGTTGCAGGAGAAAATTTTACTCTGGTATCTCAGTCTGTTTCCTAGTGCCGGTCTGAAGTTCCTGCAGTTTTCACTGTAAAACCGTGTTGGATCTAGTACCAACCCCTATATATGCAAGGATTGGAGTTTGCAACTGAAAAGAACATTTGTTTTCCCAACAAGATAGTTGAAGGAAGGCTTTCACACACACTTATATCTCAAAACTGAGCATGTGGAGAGACGTTCGTTCACCTAGCACCAAGGGAACGGGTTGCAGGAGAAACATTTACACTGGTTTCTCCGTCTGTTTCCTAGGGCCGGTTTGAAGTTCCTGCAGTTTTCTCTGTAAAACCGAGTCGGAGCTAGTATCTCCCCATATATATATGAATGGATTGGTGTTTGCAACTGAAAAGAACCTTTGTGTTCCCAACAAGCTATGTGAAGTACGACTTTCACGCACACTTATTTCTCAGAACTGAGCATGTGGAGAGACGTTTGTTCACTTGGCACCAAGGGAACGGGTTGCAGGAGAAACTTTTCTTTGGATTCTCAGTCTGTTTCCTTGTGCCGGTTTGAAGTTCCTGCAGTTTTCACTGTAAAATCGAGTTGGTGCTTGTACCTACCCATATATATGTATAGAGTGGAGTTTGCAACTGAAAAGAAACTTTGTGTTCCCAATAAGCTAGGTGAAGGACGGCTTTAACACACACTTAACACTTCAGAACTGAGCATGTGGAGAGACGATCGTTCACCTAGCACCATGGGAACGGGTTGCAGTAGAAACTTTTACTCTGGTTTCTCAGTCTGTTTCCTAGTGCCGGTTTGAAATTCTTGCAGTTTTCACTGTAAAACCGAGTCGGAGCTAGTACCTCCCCCTATATATGTATGGAGTGGAGTTTGCAAATGAAAAGAAATTTTGTGTTCACAACAAGCTAGGTGAAGGACGGCTTTCACACACATATCTCTCTGAACTGAGCATGTGGAGAGACGATCGTTCATCTAGCAACAAGGGAATGGTTTCCAGGAGAAAATTTTACTCTGGTATCTCAGTCTGTTTCCTAGTGCCGGTTTCAAGTTCCTGCAGTTTTCACTGTAAAACCGAGTTGGAGCTAGTACCTCCCCATATATATGTATGGATTGGAGTTTGCAACTGAAAAGAAACTTTGTTTTCCCAACAAGCTAGGTGAACAACGGCATTGAAACACACATATCTCTCAGAACTGAGCATGTGGAGAGGCTTTCGTTCATCTAGCACCAAGGGAAAAGGATGCAGGAGAAACATTTACTCTGGTTTCTCAGTCTGTTTCCTAGTGCCGGTTTGAAGTTCCTGCATTTTTCTCTGTAAAACCGAGTTGGAGCTAGTACCTCCCCATATATATATATGGATTGGAGTTTGTAACTGAAAAGAAACTTTGTGTTCCCAACAAACAAGTTGAAGGACGGCTTACACACACTCTTATCTCTCAGAACTGAGCCTGTGGAGAGACGTTCGTTCATCTAGCACCAAGGGAAGGAGTTGAAGGGGAAAGTTTTACTCTGTTTTCACAGTCTGTTTCCTAGTGCCGGTTTGAAGTTCCTGCAGTTTTCAATGTAAAACCGAGTTTGTTCTAGTACCTCCACATATATATGTTTAGAGTGGAGTTTGCAACTGAAAAGAACCTTTGTGTTCCCAACAAGCTAGGTGAAGGAAGGCTTTCACACACACTTATCACTCAGAACTGAGCATGTGAAGAGACGTTCATTCACCTAGCACCAAGGGAACGGTCTGAAGGAGAAACTTTTATTCTGGTTTCTCAGTCTGTTTCTTAGTTCCGGTTGGAATTCCAGCAGTATTCACAGTAAAACCGAATTGGAGCTAGAACCTCCCCCTATATATGTATGGAATGGAGTTTGAAACCGAAAAGAAACGTTGTGTTCCCAAAAAGCTAGGTGAACAACGGCATTGAAACACACATATCTCTCAGAACTGAGCATGTGGAGAGACTTTTGTTCATCTAGCACCAAGAGAAAAGTATGCAGGAGAAACTATTACTCTGGTTTCTCAGTCTGTTTCCTAGTGCTGGTTTGAATTTCCTGCAGTTTTCACTGTAAAATCGAGTTGGAGCTAGGACCTCCCCCTATATATGTATGGAGTGGAGTTTGCAACTGAAAAGAAACTTTGTGTTCCCTACAAGCTAGGAGAAGGACGGCTTTCACACACATATCTCTCAGAAATGAGCATGTGGAGAGACGTTCGTTTTTCTAGCACAAAGTGAATGGGTTGCAGGAGAAAATTTTACTCTGGTATCTCAGTCTGTTTCCTAGTGCCGGTTTGAAGTTCCTGCAGTTTTCACTGTAAAACGGTGTTGGATCTAGTACCACCCCATATATATGCAAGGATTGGAGTTTGCAACTGAAAAGAACATTTGTTTTCCCAACAAGATAGTTGAAGGAAGGCTTTCACACACACATATCTCTCAAAACTGAGCATGTGGAGAGACGTTCGTTCACCCAGCACCAAGGGAACGGGTTGCAGGAGAAACATTTACACTGGTTTCTCCGTCTGTTTCCTAGGGCCGGTTTGAAATTCCTGCAGTTTTCTCTGTAAAACCGAGTCAGAGCTAGTATCTCCCCATATATATATGAATGGATTGGTGTTTGCAACTGAAAAGAACCTTTGTGTTCCCAACAAGCTATGTGAAGTACGACTTTCACGCACACTTATTTCTCAGAACTGAGCATGTGGAGAGACGTTTGTTCACTTGGCACCAAGGGAACGGGTTGCAGGAGAAACTTTTCTTTGGATTCTCAGTCTGTTTCCTTGTGCCGGTTTGAAGTTCCTGCAGTTTTCACTGTAAAATCGAGTTGGTGCTTGTACCTACCCATATATATGTATAGAGTGGAGTTTGCAACTGAAAAGAAACTTTGTGTTCCCAATAAGCTAGGTGAAGGAGGGCTTTAACACACACTTAACACTTCAGAACTGAGCATGTGGAGAGACGATCGTTCACCTAGCACCATGGGAACGGGTTGCAGTAGAAACTTTTACTCTGGTTTCTCAGTCTGTTTCCTAGTGCCGGTTTGAAGTTCCTGCAGTTTTCACTGTAAAACCGAGTTGCAGCTAGTACCTCCCCCTATATATGTATGGAGTGGAGTTTGCAACTGAAAAGAAACTTTGTTTTCCCAACAAGTTAGGTGAAGGACGGCTTTCACACACACTTATCTCTCAGAAAAGAGCATGTGGAGAGACGATCGTTCACCTAGCACCAAGGGAAAGGGTTGCAGGGGAAACTTTTACTCTGGTTTCTCAGTCTGTTTCCTACTGCCGGTTTGAAGTTCCTGCAGTTTTCACTGTAAAACCGATTGGATCTAGTACCTCCACCTATATATGTATGGAGTGTAGTTTGCAACTGAAAAGAAACTTTGAGTTCCCTACAAGCTAGGAGAAGGACGGCTTTCACACACATATCTCTCAGAACTGAGCATGTGGAGAGACGTTCGTTCATCTAGCACCAAGGGAATGGGTTGTAGGAGAAAATTTTACTCTGTTATCTCTGTCTGTTTCCTAGTGCCGGTTTCAAGTTCCTGCAGTTTTCACTGTAAATCCGAGTTGGAGCTAGTTCCTCCGCATATATATGTATGGTTTGGAGTTTGCAACTGAAAAGAAACTTTGTTTTCCCAACAAGCTGGTGAACAACGGCATTGAAACACACATATCTCTCAGAACTGAGCATGTGGAGAGACTTTTGTTCATCTAGCACCAAGGGAAAAGGATGCAGGAGAAACTTTTACTCTGGTTTCTCAGTCTTTTTCCTAGTGCCGGTTTGAAGTTCCTGCAGTTTTCACTGTAAAACCGAGTTGGAGCTAGTACCTCCCCCTATATATGCAAGGAGTGAAGTTTGCAACTGAAAAGAACGTTTGTTTTCCCAACAAGCTAGGTGAAGGACGGCTTTCACACACACTTAACTCTCAAAACTGAGCATGTGGAGAGACGTTCGTTCATCTAGCACCAAGGGAACGGTTTGCTGGAGAAACATTTACACTGGTTTCTCCGTCTTTTTCCTAGGGCGGTTTGAAGTTCCTGCATTTTTCTCTGTAAAACCGAGTCGGAGCTAGTATCTCCCCATATATATGAATGGATTGGTGTTTGCAACTGAAAAGAACGTTTGTGTTCCCAACAAGCTAGGTGAAGTAGGACTTTCACACACACATATCTCTTAGAAATGAGCATGTGGACAGACGTTTGTTCACCTAGCACCAAGGGAACGGGTTGCAGGAGAAACTTTTTACTCTGGTTTCTCAGTCTATTTCCTAGTGCCGGTTTGAAGTTCTTGCAGTTTTCACTGTTAAACCGAGTCGGAGCTAGTACCTCCCCCTATATATGTATGGAGTGGAGTTTGCAAATGAAAAGAAATTTTGTGTTCACAACAAGCTAGGTGAAGGACGGCTTTCACACACATATCTCTCAGAACTGAGCATGTGGAGAGATGATCGTTCATCTAGCAACAAGGGAATGGTTTCCAGGAGAAAATTTTACTCTGGTATCTCAGTCTGTTTCCTAGTGCCGGTTTCAAGTTCCTGCAGTTTTCATTGTAAAACCGAGTTGGAGCTAGTACCTCCCCATATATATGTATGGATTGGAGTTTGCAACTGAAAAGAAACTTTGTTTTCCCAACAAGCTAGTTGAACAACGGCATTGAAACACACATATCTCTCAGAACTGAGCATGTGGAGAGACTTTCGTTCATCTAGCACCAAGGGAAAAGGATGCAGGAGAAATATTTACTCTGGTTTCTCAGTCTGTTTCCTAGTGCCGGTTTGAAGTTCCTGCATTTTTCACTGTAAAACCGAGTTGGAGCTAGTACCTCCCCATATATATATATGGATTGAAGTTCGTAACTGAAAAGAAACTTAGTGTTCCCAACAAACAAGGTGAAGGACGGCTTACACACACTCTTATTTCTCAGAACTGAGCCTGTGGAGAGACGTTCGTTCATCTAGCACCAAGGGAAGGAGGTGCAGGGGAAAGTTTTACTCTGTTTTCTCAGTCTGTTTCCTAGTGCCGGTTTGAAGTTCCTGCAGTTTTCAATGTAAAACCGAGTTTGTTCTAGTACCTCCCCATATATATGTTTAGAGTGGAGTTTTCAACTGAAAAGAAACTTTGTATTCCCAACAAGATAGGGGAAGGACGGATTTCACACACACTTAACACTCAGAACTGAGAATGTGGAGTGACGTTCATTCACCTAGCACCTAGGGAACGGGTTGCAGGAGAAACTTTTTACTGTGCTTTCTCAGTCTATTTCCTAGTGCCGGTTTGAAGTTCCTGCAGTTTTCACTGTAAAACAGAGTTGGAGCTTGTACCTCCCCATATATATGAATGGAGTGGAGTTTGCAACTGAAAATAAACATTGTGTTCCCAACAATCTAGGTGAAGAACGGCTTTGACACACACATATCTCTCAGAACTGAGCATGTGGAGAGACGTTCGTTCACCTAGCACCAAGGGAAAAGGATGCAGTAGGAAATTTTCTCTAGTTTCTCAGTCTGTTTCCCATTGCCGGTATGAAGTTCCTGCAATTTTCACTGTAAAACCGAGTTGAATCTAGTAACTCCCCCTATATATGCAAGGAGTAGTGTTTGCAACTGAAAATAAACATTGTGTTCCCAACAATCTAGGTGAAGAACGGCTTTGACACACACATATCTCTCAAAACTGAGCATGTGGAGAGAGTTTCCTTCATCTAGCACCAAGGGAAAAGGATGCAGGAGAAACTTTTACTCTGGTTTCTCAGTCTGTTTCCTAGTTCCGGTTTGAATTTCCTGCAGTTTTCACTCTAAAACCGAATTGGAGTTAGCACCTCCCCCTATATATGTATGGAATGGTGTTTGAAGCCAAAAAGAAACTTTGTGTTCCCAACAAGCTACGTGAAGAACGGCTTTCATACACACTTATCTCTCAGAACTGAGCATATGGAGAGACGTTCGTTCATCTAGCACGAAAAGAACGGGTTGCAGGAGAAACATTTACTAGGATTCTCAGTCTGTTTCCTAGTGCCGGTTTGAAGATCCTGCATTTTTCCCTGCAAAACAGATTCGGAGCTAGTATCTCCCCATATATATGAATGGATTGGTGTTTGCAACTGAAAAAAACGTTTGTGTTCCCAACAAGCTAGTTGCAGTACGATTTTCACACACACTTATCTCTTAGAACTGAGCATGTGGAGAGATGTTTGCTCACCTAGCACCAAGGGAACTGGTTGCAGGAGAGACTATTACTCTGGTTTCTCAGTCTGTTTCCTAGTGCCGGTTTGAAGTTCCTGCAGTTTTCACTGTTAAACCGAGTTGGTGCTAGTACCTCCCCATATGTATGTTTAGAGTGGATTTTGCAACTGAAAAGAAACTTTGTGTTCCCAACAAGCTAGGTGAAGAACGGCTTTCACACACAATTAGCACTCAGAACTGAGCATGTGGAGAGACGTTCGTTAACCTAGCACCAAGGGAAAGGGTTGCAGGAGAAATTTTACTCTGGTTTCTCAGTCTGTTTCCTACTTCCGGTTTGAAGTTCCTGCAGTTTTCACTGTAAAACCGATTGGAGCTAGTACCACCCCCTATATATGTATGGAGTGTAGTTTGCAACTGAAAAGAAACTTTGAGTTCCCTACAAGCTAGGAGAAGGACGGCTTTCACACACATATCTCTCAGAACTGAGCATGTGGAGAGACGTTCGTTCACCTAGCACCAAGGGAACGGGTTGCAGGAGAAACTTTTTACTGTGCTTTCTCAGTCTATTTCCTAGTGCCGGTTTGAAGTTCCTGCAGTTTTCACTGTAAAACAGAGTTGGAGCTAGTACCTCCCCATATATATGAATGGAGTGGAGTTTGCAACTGAAAATAAACATTGTTTTCCCAACAATCTAGGTGAAGGACGGCTTTGTCACACACATATCTCTCAGAACTGAGCATGTGGAGAGATGTTCGTTCACCTAGCACCAAGTGAAAAGGATGCAGGAGAAAATTTTCTCTGGTTTCTCAGTCTGTTTCCTACTGCCGGTATGAAGTTCCTGCAATTTTCACTGTAAAACCGAGTTGAATCTAGTAACTCCCCCTATATATGCAAGGAGTAGTGTCTGCAACTGAAAATAAACATTGTGTTCCCAACAATCTAGGTGAAGGACGGCTTTGACACACACATATCTCTCAGAACTGAGCATGTGGAGAGAGGTTCGTTAATCTAGCACCAAGGGAAAAGGATGCAGGAGAAACTTTTACTCTGGTTTCTCAGTCTGTTTCCTAGTTCTGGTTTGAATTTCCTGCAGTTTTCACTCTAAAACCGAATTGGAGTTAGGACGCCCCCTATATATGTATGGAATGGTGTTTGAAGCCGAAAAGAAACTTTGTGTTCCCAACAAGCTACGTGAAGAACGGCTTTCACACACACTTATCTCTCAGAACTGAGCATATGGAGAGACGTTCGTTCATCTAGCATGAAAAGAACGGGTTGCAGGAGAAACATTTACTAGGATTTCTCAGTCTGTTTCCTAGTGCCGGTTTGAAGATCCTGCAGTTTTCACTGCAAAACAGATTCGGAGCTAGTATCTCCCCTTATATATGAATGGATTGGTGATTGCAACTGAAAAAAACGTTTGTGTTCCCAACAAGCTTGTTGCAGTACGACATTCACACACACTTATCTCTTAGGACTGAGCATGTGGAGAGACGTTTGCTCACCTAGCACCAAGGGAACTGGTTGCAGGAGAGACTATTACTCTGGTTTCTCAGTCTGTTTCCTAGTGCCGGTTTGAAGTTCCTGCAGTTTTCACTGTTAAACCGAGTTGGTGCTAGTACCTCCCCATATGTATGTTTAGAGTGGATTTTGCAACTGAAAAGAAACTTTGTGTTCCCAACAAGCTAGGTGAAGAACGGCTTTCACACACAATTAGCACTCAGAACTGAGCATGTGGAGAGACGTTCGTTAACCTAGCACCAAGGGAAAGGGTTGCAGGAGAAATTTTACTCTGGTTTCTCAGTCTGTTTCCTACTTCCGGTTTGAAGTTCCTGCAGTTTTCACTGTAAAACCAATTGGAGCTAGTACCTCCCCCTATATATGTATGGAGTGTAGTTTGCAACTGAAAAGAAACTTTGAGTTCCCTACAAGCTAGGAGAAGGACGGCTTTCACACACATATCTCTCAGAACTGAGCATGTGGAGAGACGTTCGTTCACCTAGCACCAAGGGAACGGGTTGCAGGAGAAACTTTTTACTGTGCTTCCTCAGTCTATTTCCTAGTGCCGGTTTGAAGTTCCTGCAGTTTTCACTGTAAAACAGAGTTGGAGCTAGTACCTCCCCATATATATGAATGGAGTGGAGTTTGCAACTGAAAATAAACATTGTGTTCCCAACAATCTAGGTGAAGGACGGCTTTGACACACACATATCTCTCAGAACTGAGCATGTGGAGAGACGTTCGTTCACCTAGCACCAAGGGAAAAGGATGCAGGAGAAAATTTTCTCTGGTTTCTCAGTCTGTTTCCTACTGCCGGTATGAAGTTCCTGCAATTTTCACTGTAAAACCGAGTTGAATCTAGTAACTCCCCGTATATATGCAAGGAGTAGTGTCTGCAACTGAATATAAACATTGTGTTCCCAACAATCTAGGTGAAGGACGGCTTTGACACACACATATCTCTCAGAACTGAACATGTGGAGAGAGGTTCGTTCATCTAGCACCAAGGGAAAAGGATGCAGGAGAAACTTTTACTCTGGTTTCTCAGTCTGTTTCCTTGTTCCGGTTTGAATTTCCTGCAGTTTTCACTCTAAAACCGAATTGGAGTTAGGACCTCCCCCTATATATGTATGGAATGGTGTTTGAAGCCGAAAAGAAACTTTGTGTTCCCAACAAGCTACATGAAGAACGGCTTTCACACACACTTATCTCTCAGAACTGAGCATATGGAGAGACGTTCGTTCATCTAGCACGAACAGAACGGGTTGCAGGAGAAACATTTACTAGGATTTCTCAGTCTGTTTCCTAGTGCCGGTTTGAAGTTCCTGCAGTTTTCACTGTAAAATCGAGTTGGAGCTAGTAACTCCCAATATATATATATGGATTGGAGTTTGCAACTTAAAAGAAACTTTGTGTTCCCAACAAACAAGGTGAAGGAAGGCTTACACACACTCTTATCTCTCAGAACTGAGCATGTGGAGAGACGTTCGTTCACCTAGCACCAAGGGAACGGGTTGCTGGGAAACATTTACACTGGTTTCTCCGTCTTTTTCCTAGGGCCGGTTTGAAGTTCCTGCAGTTTTCTCTGTAAAACCGAGTCGGAGCTAGTATCTCCCCATATATATGAATGGATTGGTGTTTGCTACTGAAAAGAACATTTGTGTACCCAACAAGCTAGGTGAAGTAAGACTTTCACACGCACTTATCTCTCAGAACTGAGCATGTGGACAGACGTTTGTTCACCTAGCACCAAGGGTTCGGGTTGCAGGAGAAACTTTTTACTCTGGTTTCTCAGTCTATTTCCTAGTGCCGGTTTGAAGTTCTTGCAGTTTTCACTGTAAAACCGAGTCGGAGCTAGTACCTCCCCCTATATATGTATGGAGTGGAGTTTGCAAATGAAAAGAAATTTTTTGTTCACAACAAGCTAGGTGAAGGACGGCTTTCACACAAATATCTCTCAGAACTGAGCATGTGGAGAGACGATCGTTCATCTAGCACCAAGGGAATGGTTTGCAGGAGAAAATTTTACTCTGTTATCTCAGTTTCCTAGTGCCAGTTTCAAGTTCCTGCAGTTTTCACTGTAAAACCGAGTTGGAGCTAGTATTTCCGCATATATATGTATGGTTTGGAGTTTGCAACTGAAAAGAAACTTTGTTTTCCCAACAAGCTGGTGAACAACGGCATTGAAACACACATATCTCTCAGAACTGAGCATGTGGAGATACTTTCGTTCATCTAGCACCAAGGGAAAAGAATGCAGGAGAAACTTTTACTCTGGTTTCTCAGTCTGTTTCCTAGTGCCGGTTTGAAGTTCCTGCATTTTTCACTGTAAAACCGAGTTGGAGCTAGTACCTCCCCATATATATATATGGATTGGAGTTTGCAACTGAAAAGAAACTTTGTGTTCCCAACAAACAAGGTGAAGGACGGCTTACACACACTCTTATCTCTCAGAACTGAGCATGTGGAGAGACGTTCGTTCATCTAGCACCAAGGGAACGGGTTGCAGGGGAAAGTTTTAGTCTGGTTTCTCAATCTGTTTCCTAGTGCCGCTTTGAAGTTCCTGCAGTTTTCACTGTAAAACAGAGTTAGAGCTAGTACCTCCCCCTATATATGCAAGGAGTGGATTTTGCAACTGAAAAGAACGTTTGTTTTCCCAACAAGCTAGGTGAAGGACGGCTTTCACACACACTTATCTCTCAGAACTGAGCATGTGGAGAGACCTTCGTTCACCTAGCACCAAGGGAACGGGTTGGAGGAGAATCTATTACTCTGGTTTCTCAGTCTATTTCCTACTGCCGGTTTGAAGTTCCTGCAGTTTTCACTGTAAAACCGAGTTGGAGCTAGTACCTCCCCCTATATATTTATGGAGTGCAGTTTGCAACTGAAAAGAAACTTTGTGTTCCCAACAAGCTAGGTGAGGGACGGCTTTCACACACACATATCTCTCAGAACTGAGCATGTGGAGAGACGTTCGTTCATCTAGCACCAAGGGAATTGGTTGCAGGATAAACTTTTACTATTGTATCTCAGTCTGTTTCCTAGTCCGGTTTGAATTTCCTGCACTTTCACTGTAAAACCGAGTTGGAGCTAGTACCTCCCCTTATATATGTATGGAGAGTAGTTTGCAACTGAAAAGAAACTTTTTGTTCCCAACAAGCTAGGTGAAGGACGGCTTTCACACACACATATCTCTCAGAACTGAGCATGTGGAGAGACGTTCGTTCATCTTGCACCAAGGGAATTGTTTGCAAGAGAAACTGTTACTCTGGTTTCTCAGCCTGTTTCCTAGTTACGGTTTGAATTACCTGCAGTTTTCACTGTAAAACCGAATTGGAGCTAGAAACTCCCCCTATATATGTATGGAATGGAGTTTGAACCCGAAAAGAAACTTTGTGTTCCCTACAAGCTAGGAGAAGTACGGCTTTCACACACAATTATCTATCAGAAATGAGCATTGTGGAGAGACGTTCGTTCATCTAGCACCAAGGGAAAAGGATGCAGGAAAAACTTTTACTCTGGTTTCTCAGTCTGTTTCCTAGTGCCGTTTTGAAGTTCCTGCAGTTTTCACTGTAAAACCGAGTTGGAGCTAGTACCTCCCCTTATATATGTATGGAGTGGCGTTTGCAACTGAAAAGAACCTTTGTGTTCCCAACAAGCTAGGTGAAGGACGGCTTTCACACACACTTATCTCTCAGAAGTGAGCATGTGGAGAGACATTCGTTCATATTGCACAAAGGGAACGGTTTACAGGAGAAACTTTTACTCTGGTTTCTCAGTCTGTTTCCTAGTGCTGGTTTGAAGTTCCTGCAGTTTTCACTGTAAAAACGAGTTGGAGCTTGTAACTCTCTCTATATATGTATGGAGTTGAGTTTGCAACTGAAATGAATCATGTGTTCCCAACAAGCAAGGTGAAGGACAGCTTTCACACAAACTTATCTCTCCGAACTGAGCATGTGGAGAGTAGTTCGTTCATTTAGCACCAAGGGAAATGGTGGCAGGAGAAACTTTTACTCTGGTTTCTCAGTCTGTTTCCTAGTGCCGGTTTGAAGTTCCTGCAGTTTTCACTGTAAAACCGATTTGGTGCTAGTACCTCCCCATACATATGTATGGAATGGAATTTGCAACTGAAAAGAAACTTTGTGTTCCCAACAAGCTAGATGAAGGACGGCTTTGACACACACATATCTCTCAGAACTGAGCATGTGGAGAGACGTTCGTTCATCTAGCACCAAGGGAAAAGGATGCAGGGAAACTTTTACTCTGGTTTCTCAGTCTGTTTCCTAGTGCTGGTATGAAGTTCCTGCAGTTTTCGCTGTAAAACAGAGTAGGAGCTAGTACCTACCCATATATATGTATGGAGTGGAGTTTGCATCTGAAAAGAAACTTTGTTTTCCCAACAAGCTAGGTGAAGGACGGGTTTCACACACAATTATCTCTCAGAACTGAGCATGTGGAGAGACGTTCGTTCATCTAGCACCAATGGAACGTGTTGCAGGGGAAACTTTTATGCTGGTTCCTCAGGATGTTTCCTAGTGCTGGTTTAAAGTTCCCGCAGTTTTCACTGTAAAAAAGTTTTGGATCTATTACCTCCCCCTATATATGCAAGGATTGGAGATTGCAACTGAAAATAAGCTTTGTGTTCCCAACAAGCTAGGTGAAGGACGGCTTTCACACACACTTATCTCTCAGAACTTAGCATGTGGAGAAACATTCGTTCAACTAGAAACAAGGGAACGGTTTGCAGGAGAAATTTTTTCTCGGTTTTCTCAGTCTGTTTCCTTGTTCTGGTTTGAATTTCCTGCATTTATCACAGTAAAAACGAATTGGAGCTAGAACCACCCCCTATATATGTATGGAATGGAGTTTGAAACTGAAAAGAAACTTTGTGTTCCCAACAAGCTAGGTGAAGTACAGCTTTCACACACACTTCTCTCTCAGAATTGAGCATGTGGAGAGACGTTCGTTCATCTAGCACCAAATGCACGGGTTGCAGGAGAAACTATTACTCTGGTTTCTCAGTCTATTTCCTAGTGCCGGTTTGAAGTTCCTGCAGTTTATACCGTAAAATCGAGTTGGAGCTAGTACCTCCCCCTATATATTTATGGAGTGGAGTTTGCAACTGAAAAGAAACTTTGTGTTCCCAACAAGCTAGGTGAAGGACGGCTTTCACACACATATCACTCAGAACTGAGCATGTGGAGAGACGTTCGTTCATCTAGCACCAAGGGAATTGGTTGCAGGAGAAACTTTTACTCTGGTATCTCAGTCTGTTTCCTAGTGCCGGTTTGAAGTTCCTGCAGTTTTCACTGTAAAACCGAGTTGGAGCTAGTACCTCCCCATATATATGTATGGAGTGTAGTTTGCAACTGAAAAGAAACTTTGTGTTCCCAACAAGCTAGGTGAAGGACGGCTTTCACACACACATATCTCTCAGAACTGAGCATGTGGAGAGACGTTCGTTCATCTAGCACCAAAGGAAAAGGATGCAGGAAAAACTTTTACTCTGGTTTCTCAGTCTGTTTCCTAGTGCCGCTTTGAAGTTCCTGCAGTTTTCACTGTAAAACGGAGTTGGATCTAGTAACTCTCCCTATATATTCAAGGTGTGGAGTTTGCAACTGAAAATAAGCATTGTGTTCCCAACAAGCTTGGTGAAGGACAGATTTCACACACACATATCTCTCAGAACTGAGCATGTGGAGAGAAGTTCGTTCATCTTGCACCAAGGGAATTGTTTGCAGGAGAAACTTTTACTCTGGTTTCTCAGCCTGTTTCCTAGTTACGGTTTGAATTTCCTGCAGTTTTCTCTGTAAAACCGAATTGGAGCTAGAAACTCCCCCTATATATGTATGGAATGGAGTTTGAAACCGAAAAGAAACTTTGTGTTCCCAACAACATAAGTGAAGTACGGCTTTCACACACAATTATCTATCAGAACTGGGCATGTGGAGAGACGTTCGTTCATCTAGCACCAAGGAACGGGTTGCAGGAGAAACTTTTTCTCTGGTTTCTCAGTCTGTTTCCTTGTTCTGGATTGAATTTCCTGCATTTTTCACAGTAAAAACGAATTGGAGCTAGAACCACCCCCTATATATGTATGTACTGGATTTATAAACTGAAAAGAAACTTTGTGTTCCCAACGAGCTAGGTGAAGTACGGCTTTCACACACACTTCTCTCTCAGAACTGAGCATGTGGAGAGACGTTCGTTCATCTAGCACCAACTGAAAGGGTTACAGGGGAAACTATTACTCTGGTTTCTCAGTCTATTTCCTAGTGCCGGTTTGAAGTTCCTGCATTTTTCACTGTAAAATCGAGTTGAAGCTAGTACTTCCCCCTATATATTTATGGAGTGGAGTTTGCAACTGAAAAGAAACTTTGTGTTCCCAACAAGCTAGGTGAAGGACGGCTTTCACACACATATCACTCAGAACTGAGCATGTGGAGAGACGTTCGTTCATCTAGCACCAAGGGAATTGGTTGCAGGAGAAACTTTTACTCTGGTATCTCAGTCTGTTTCCTAGTGCCGGTTTGAAGTTCCTGCAGTTTTCACTGTAAAACCGAGTTGGAGCTAGTACCTCCCCATATATATGTATGGAGTATAGTTTGCAACTGAAAAGAAACTTTGTGTTCCCAACAAGCTAGGTGAAGGACGGCTTTCACACACACATATCTCTAAGAACTGAGCATGTGGAGAGACTTTCGTTCATCTAGCACCAACGGAAAAGGATGCAGGAGAAACTTTTACTCTGGTTTCTCAGTCTGTTTCCTAGTGCCGCTTTGAATTTCCTGCAATTTTCACTGTAAAACGGAGTTGGATCTAGTAACTCTCCCTATATATTCAAGGTGTGGAGTTTGAAACTGAAAATAAGCATTGTGTTCCCAACAAGCTTGGTGAAGGACGGATTTCACACACAATTATCTCTCAGAACTTAGCATGTGGAGAGACGTTCGTTCATCTAGCACCAAGGGAATTGGTTGCAGGAGAAAGTTTTACTCTAGTTTCTCAGTCTGTTTCCTAGGTCCGGTTTGAATTTCCTACAGTTTTCACTATAAAACCGAGTTGGAGCTTGTACCTCCCCATATATATGTATGGAGTGTAGTTTGCAACTGAAAAGAAACTTTGTGTTCCCAACAAGCTATGTGAAGGACGGCTTTCACACACACTTATCTCTCAGAACTGAGTTTGCGTAGAGACTTTCGTTCACCTAGCACCAAAGGAACGGTTGGCAGGAGAAATTTTACTCTGGTTTCTCAGTCTGTTTCCTAGGGCCGGTTTGAAGTTCCTGAGGTTTCATTGTAAACCCGAGTCGGAGCTTGTATCTCCCCATATATATGTATGGATTACAGTTTGCAACTGAAAAGAAACTTTGTGTTCCCAACAAGCTAGGTGAAGGACGTCTATCACACAGAATTATCTCTCAGTAGTGAGCATTTGGACAGATATTCGGTCAACTTGCACAAAGGGAACGGTTTACAGGGGAAACTTTTACTCTGGTTTCTCAGTCTGTTTCCTAGTGCCGGTTTGAAGTTCCTGCAGTTTTCACTGTAAAAACGAGTTGGAGCTATTAACTCTCTATATAAATGTATGGAGTGTAGTTTGCAACTGAAAATAATCATGTGTTCCCAACAAGCATAGTGAAGGACAGCATTCACACACACATATCTCTCCGAACTGAGCATGTGGAGAGTAGTTCGTTCATCTAGCACCAAGGGAAATGGTGGCAGGAGAAACTTTTACTCTGGTTTCTCAGTCTGTTTCCTAGTGCCGGTTTGAAGTTCCTACAGTTTTCACTGTAAAACCGAGTCGGAGCTAGTACCTCCCTATATATATGTATGGAATGGAGTTTGCAACTGAAAAGAAACTTTGTTTTCCAAACAAGATATGTGAAGAATGGCATTCAAACACAATTATGTCTCAGAACTGAGCATGTGGAGAGACGTTCGTTCATCTAGCACCAAGGGAACTGGTTGCAGGTGTAACTTCTCAGTTTTCTCAGTCTGTTTCCTAGTGCCGTTATGATGTTCCTGCAGTTTTCACTGTAAAACCGAGTTGAAGCTTGTACATCCCCATATATACGTATGGAGTGGAATTTGCAACTGAAAAGAATCTTGTGTTCCCAACAAGCTAGGTGAAGGACGGCTTTCACACACACTTATCTCTCAGAACTGAGCATGTGGAGAGACGTTCGTTCATCTAGCACCAAGGGAACGGGTTGCAGGAGAAACTTTTACTCTGGTTTCTCAGTCTGTTTCCTAGGGCCGGTTTGATATTCCTGCAGTTTCACTGTAAAACCAAGTCGGATCTAGTACCTCCCCATATATATGTATGAAGTGGAGTTTGCCACTGAAAAGAAACTTTGTGTTCCCAACAAGCTATGTGAAGGACGGCTTTCACACACCCTTATCTCCCAGAAGTGAGCATGTGGAGAGACATTCGTTCACCTAGCACGAAGGGAACGGGTTGCAGTTGTAACTTTTACTCTGGTTTCTCATTCTGTTTCCTAGGGCCGGTTTGAAGTTCCTGCATTTTTCACTGTAAAACAGAGTTGGAGCTAGTACCTCCCCATATATATGAACACATTTGAGTTTGAAACTGAAAAGAAACATTGTGTTCCCATAAAGCTAGGTGAAGTACGGCTTTCACACACACTTATCTCTCAGAACTGAGCATGTGGAGAGACGTTCTTTCATATAGCACAAAGTGAACGGGTTGCAGGGGAAAGTTATTCTCTGGTTTCTCAGTCTGTTTCCTAGTGCCGGTTTGAAGTTCCTGCAATTTACACTTTAAAACGGAGTTGGAGCTATTACCTCCCCATATATATGTATGGATTGGTGTTTGCAACTGAAAAGAACCTATGTGTTCCCAACAAGATAGATGAAGGACGGCTTTCACACACACTTATCTCTCAGAACTGAGCATGTGGATAGAAGTTCGTTCATCTAGCACCAAGAGTTGGGTGACAGGAGAAATGTTTACTCTGGTTTCTCACTATGTTTCCTAGTGCCAGTTTGAAATTCCTGCAGTTTTCACTGGAAAACATATTTGGAGCTAGTACCTCCCCATATATACGTATGGAGTGGAATTTGCAACGGAAAAAAAAACATTGTGTTCCCAACAAGATAGGTGAAGTTCGGCTTTCACACACACTTATCTCTCAGAACTGAGCATGTGGAGAGACGTTCGTTCATCTAGCACCAAGGGAACGATTTGGAGGAGAAACTTTTACTCTGGTTTCTCAGTCTGTTTCCTAGTGCCGGTTTGAAGTTCCTGCAGTTTTCACTGTAAAACCGAGTTGGAGCTAGTACCTCCCCATATATATGTATGGAGTGGAGTTTGTAACTGAAAAGAAACTTTGTGTTCCCAACAAGATAGGTGAAGGACGGCTTTCACACTCACTTATCTCTCAGAAATGAGCATGGGAGAGACGTTCGTTCATCTAGCACCAAGGGAACTGTTTCCAGGAGAAAATTTTACTATGCTTTCTCAGCCTTTTTCCTAGTGCCTGTTTGAAGTTCCTGCAGTTTTCACTGTAAAGTCGTGTTGGAGCTAGTACCTCCCCATTTATATGTATGGAGTGGAGTTTGCAACTGAAAAGAAACTTTGTGTTCCCAACAAGCTAGGTGAAGGACGGCTTTCACAAACACTTATCCCTCAGAACTGAGCAAGTGGAGAGATGTTCGTTCATCTAGCACAAAGGGAACGGATTGCAGGAGAAACATTTACTCTAGTTTCTCAGGATGTTTCCTAGTCCCGGTTTGAAATTATTGCAGTTTTCACTGTGAAACAGAGTTGGAGCTAGTATCTCCACATATATATATTTGGATAGGAGTATGCTATTGAAAAGAAACTTTGTGTTCCCAACAAGCTAGGTGAAGGACGGCTTTCACTCACCCTTATCTCCCAGAAGTGAGCATGTGGAGAGACGTTCGTTCCCCTAGCACCAAGGGAACGGTTTGCACGAGAAACATTTACTGTGGTTTCTCAGGATGTTCCCTAGTAACGGTTTGATGTTCCTGCAGTTTTCACTGTAAAACCGAGTTGGAGCTAGTACATCCCCATATATATGTAAGAATTAGGATTTGCAACTGAATAGAAACTTTGTGTTCCCAACAAGCTAGGTGAAGTACGGCTTTCACACACACATATCTCTCAGAACTGAGCATGTGGATAGACGTTCGTTCATCTAGCACCAAGGAAACGGGTTGCAGTAGAAACTTTTACTTTGGTTTCTCATTCTGTTTCCTAGTGGCGGTTTGAAGTTCCTGCAGTTTTCACTGTAAAACCGAGTTGGAGCTATTACCTCCCCATATATATGTATGGAGTGGAGTTTGCAACTGAAAAGAAACTTTGTGTTCCCAACAAGCTAGCTGAAGGACGGCATTCACACACACTTATCCCTCAGAACGGAGCATGTGGATAGACGTTCGTTCATCTAGCAGCAAGGAAACGGTTTGCAGGAGAAATTTTACTCTGGTTTCTCTGTCTGTGTCTTTGGGCTGGTTTGAAGTTCCTGCAGTTTACATTGTAAAACCGACTTGGAGCTAGTACGTCCCCATATATATATATGGAGTGGAGTTTGCAACTGAAATGAAACTTTGTGTTCCCAAGAAGCTAGGTTCAGGACGAATTTCTCACACATTTATTCCTCAGAAATGAGCATGTGGATAGTCGTTCGTTCATCTAGCACAAATGGAACGGATTGCAACAGGAAAATTTACTCGGGTTTCTCAGGCTGTTTCCTAGTGCCGGTTTGAATTTCCTGCAGTTTTCACTGTAAAATCGAGTTGGAGCTAGTACCTCCCCACATATATATAAGGATTGGTGTTTGCTGCTGAAAAGAAACATTGTGTTCCTAACAAGCTAGTTGAACGACGTCTTTCACAAACACTTATCTCTCAGAACTGATCAAGTGGAGAGATGTTCGTTTATCTAGCAAAAAGGGAACGGGTTGCAGGAGAAACTATTACTCTGGATTCTCAGGCTGTTTCCTAGTGCCGGTTTGAATTTATTGCAGTTTTCACTGTGAAACCGAGTTGGTGCTAGTACCTCCACATATATATATTTGGAGTGAAGTATGCAACTGAAAAGAAACTTTGTGTTCCCAACAAGCTAGGTGAAGGACGGCTTTCACACACACTTATCTCTCAGAACTGAGCATGTGGAGAGACGTTCGTTCATCTAGCACCAAGGGAACGGGTTGCAGGGGAAACTTTTACTCTGGTTTCTCAGTCTGTTTCCTAGGGCCGGTTTGAAGTTCCTGCAGTTTCACTGTAAAACCAAGTCAGATCTAGTACCTCCCCATATATATGTATGGAGTGGAGTTTGCAACTGAAAAGAAACTTTGTGTTCCCAACAAGCTAGGTGAAGGACGGCTTTCACACACCCTTATCTCCCAGAAGTGAGCATGTGGAGAGACATTCGTTCACCTAGCACGAAGGGAACGGGTTGCAGTTGTAACTTTTACTCTGGTTTCTCATTCTGTTTCCTAGGGCCGGTTTGAAGTTCCTGCATTTTTCACTGTAAAACAGAGTTGGAGCTAGTACCTCCCCATATATATGAACACAGTTGAGTTTGAAACTGAAAAGAAACATTGTGTTCCCATAAAGCTAGGTGAAGTACGGCTTTCACACACACTTATCTCTCAGAACTGAGCATGTGGAGAGACGTTCTTTCATATAGCACAAAGTGAACGTGTTGCAGGGGAAAGTTATTCTCTGGTTTCTCAGTCTGTTTCCTAGTGCCGGTTTGAATTTCCTGCAATTTACACTGTAAAACGGAGTTGGAGCTAGTACCTCCCCATATATATGTATGGAGTGGAATTTGCAACGGAAAACAAACATTGTGTTCCCAACAAGATAGGTGAAGTTCGGCTTTCACACACACTTATCTCTCAGAACTGAGCATGGGAGAGACGTTCGTTCATCTAGCACCAAGGGAACTGTTTCCAGGAGAAAATTTTACTCTGCTTTCTCAGCCTTTTTCCTAGTGCCTGTTTGAAGTTCCTGCAGTTTTCACTGTAAAGTCGTGTTGGAGCTAGTACCTCCCCATTTATATGTATGGAGTGGAGTTTGCAACTGAAAAGAAACTTTGTGTTCCCAACAAGCTAGGTGAAGGACGGCTTTCACAAACACTTATCCCTCAGAACTGAGCAAGTGGAGAGATGTTCGTTCATCTAGCACAAAGGGAACTGATTGCAGGAGAAACTTTTACTCTGGTTTCTCAGGATGTTTCCTAGTCCCGGATTGAAATTATTGCAGTTTTCCCTGTGAAAAAGGGTTGGAGCTAGTACCTCCACATATATATATTTGGATAGGAGTATGCTATTGAAAAGAAACTTTGTGTTCCCAACAAGCTAGGTGAAGGACGGTTTTCACACACCCTTATCTCCCAGAAGTGAGCATGTGGAGAGACGTTCGTTCGCCTAGCACCAAGGGAACGGTTTGCACGAGAAACATTTACTGTGGTTTCTCAGGATGTTTCCTAGTAACGGTTTGATGTTCCTGCAGTTTTCACTGTAAAACCAATTTGGAGCTAGTACATCCCCATAGATATGTAAGAATTAGGATTTGCAACTGAATAGAAACTTTGTGTTCCCAACAAGCTAGGTGAAGTACGGCTTTCACACACACATATCTCTCAGAACTGAGCATATGGATAGACGTTCGTTCATCTAGCACCAAGGAAACGGGTTGCAGTAGCAACTTTTACTTTGGTTTCTCATTCTGTTTCCTAGTGGCGGTTTGAAGTTCCTGCAGTTTTCACTGTAAAACCGAGTTGGAGCTATTACCTCCCCATATATATGAATGGATTGGAGTTTGCAACTGAAAAGAAACTTTGTGTTCCCAACCAGCTAGGTGAAGGACGGCATTCACACACAGTTATCCCTCAGAACTGAGCATGTGGAGAGACGTTCATTCACCTAGCACCACGGGAAAGGGTTGCAGGAGAAATTTTATACTGGTTTCTCTGTCTGTGTCTTTGGGCTGGTTTGAAGTTCCTGCAGTTTACATTGTAAAACCGAGTTGGAGCTAGAACCTCCCCATATATATGTAAGAAGTAGAATTTGCAACTGAATAGAAACTTTGTGTTCCCAAAAAGCTAGGTGAAGGACGGCTTTCACACACACTTATCTCTCAGAAATGAGCATGTGGAGAGACGTTCTTTCATATAGCACAAAGTGAAAGGGTTGCAGGAGAAAGTTATTCTCTGGTTTCTCAGTCTGTTTCCTAGTGCCGGTTTGAAGTTCCTGCAGTTTTCACTGTAAAGCTGAGTTGGAGCTAGTACCTCACCATATATATGTATGGAGTGGTGTTTGCAACTGAAAAGAACCTATGTGTTCCCAACAAGATAGATGAAGGACGGCTTTCACACACACTTTTCTCTCAGAACTGAGCATGTGGTGAGACGTTCGTTCATCTAGCAACAAGGGAACGTTTTGCAGGAGAAACTTTTACTCTGGTTTCTCAGTCTGTTTCCTAGTGCCCGTTTGAAGTTCCTGCAATTTTCACTGTAAAACCGAGTTGGAGATAGTACCTCCCCATATATATGTATGGAGTGGAGTTTGCAACTGAAAAGAAACTTTGTGTTCCCAACAAGATATGTGAAGGACGGCTTTCACACTCATTTATCTCTCAGAACTGAGCATGTGGAGAGACGATCGTTCATCTAGCACCATGGGAACAGTTTGCAGGAGAAAATTTTACTCTGCTTTCTCAGCCTTTTTCCTAGTGCCTGTTTGAAGTTCCTGCAGTTTTCACTGTAAAGTCGTGTTGGTGCTAGTACCTCCCCATATATATGTATGGAGTGGAGTTTGCAACTGAAAAGAAACTTTGTGTTCCCAACAAACTAGGTGAAGGACGGCTTTCACACCCACTTAAATCTCAGAACTGAGCATGTGGAGAGTATTTCGTTCATCAGGCACAAATGGAACGGGTTGCAGGAGGAACTTTTACTCTGCTTTCTCAGGATGTTTCCTAGTGCCGGTTTGAATTTCCTGCAGTTTTCACTGTAAAACCGTGTTGGAGCTAGTACCACCCCACATAAATGTAAGGATTCGTGTTTGCTGCTGAAAAGAAACATTTTGTTCCTAACAAGCTAGGTGAAGGACGGCTTTCACAAACACTTATCCCTCAGAACTGAGCATGTGGAGAGATGTTCGTTCATCTAGCACAAAGGGAACGGATTGCAGGAGAAACTTTTACTCTAGTTCCTCAGGATGTTTCCTAGTCCCGGTTTGAAATTATTGCAGTTTTCACTGTGAAACAGATTTGGAGCTAGTACCTCCACATATATATATTTGGATTGGAGTATGCAACTGAAAAGAAACTTTGTGTTCCCAACAAGCTAGGTGAAGGACGGCTTTTACACACCCTTATCTCCCAGAAGTGAGCATGTGGAGAGACGTTCGTTCGCCTAGCACCAAGGGAACGGTTTGCACGAGAAACATTTACTGAGGTTTCTCAGGATGTTTCCTAGTGCCAGTTTGATGTTCCTGCAGTTTTCACCGTAAAACCGAGTTGGAGCTAGTTCCTCCCCATATATATGTAAGAATTAGGATTTGCAACTGAATAGAAACTTTGTGTTCCCAACAAGCTAGGTGAAGGACGGCTTTCAAACACACATGTCTCTCATAACTGAGTATGTGGATAGACTTCGTTCATCTAGCACCAAGGGAATGATTTGGAGGAGAAACTTTTACTCTGGTTTCTCAGTCTGTTTCCTAGTGCCGGTTTGAAGTTCCTGCAGTTTTCACTGTAAAACCGAGTTGGAGCTAGTACCTCCCCATATATATGTATGGAGTGGAGTTTGTAACTGAAAAGAAACTTTGTGTTCCCAACAAGATAGGTGAAGGACGGCTTTCACACTCACTTATCTCTCAGAAATGAGCATGGGAGAGACGTTCGTTCATCTAGCACCAAGGGAACTGTTTCCAGGAGAAAATATTACTCTGCTTTCTCAGCCTTTTTCCTAGTGCCTGTTTGAAGTTCCTGCAGTTTTCACTGTAAAGTCGTGTTGGAGCTAGTACCTCCCCATTTATATGTATGGAGTGGAGTTTGCAACTGAAAAGAAACTTTGTGTTCCCAACAAGCTAGGTGAAGGACGGCTTTCACAAACCCTTATCCCTCAGAACTGAGCAAGTGGAGAGATGTTCGTTCATCTAGCACAAAGGGAACTGATTGCAGGAGAAACATTTACTCTAGTTTCTCAGGATGTTTCCTAGTCCCGGTTTGAAATTATTGCAGTTTTCACTGTGAAACAGAGTTGGGGCTAGTATCTCCACATATATATATTTGGATAGGAGTATGCTATTGAAAAGAAACTTTGTGTTCCCAACAAGCTAGGTGAAGGACGGCTTTCACTCACCCTTATCTCCCAGAAGTGAGCATGTGGAGAGACGTTCGTTCCCCTAGCACCAAGGGAACGGTTTGCACGAGAAACATTTACTGTGGTTTCTCAGGATGTTCCCTAGTAACGGTTTGATGTTCCTGCAGTTTTCACTGTAAAACCGAGTTGGAGCTAGTACATCCCCATATATATGTAAGAATTAGTATTTGCAACTGAATAGAAACTTTGTGTTCCCAACAAGCTAGGTGAAGTACGGCTTTCACACACACATATCTCTCAGAACTGAGCATGTGGATAGACGTTCGTTCATCTAGCACCAAGGAAACGGGTTGCAGTAGAAACTTTTACTTTGGTTTCTCATTCTGTTTCCTAGTGGCGGTTTGAAGTTCCTGCAGTTTTCACTGTAAAACCGAGTTGGAGCTATTACCTCCCCATATATATGTATGGAGTGGAGTTTGCAACTGAAAAGAAACTTTGTGTTCCCAACAAGCTAGCTGAAGGACGGCATTCACACACACTTATCCCTCAGAACGGAGCATGTGGATAGACGTTCGTTCATCTAGCAGCAAGGAAACGGTTTGCAGGAGAAATTTTACTCTGGTTTCTCTGTCTGTGTCTTTGGGCTGGTTTGAAGTTCCTGCAGTTTACATTGTAAAACCGACTTGGAGCTAGTACGTCCCCATATATATATATGGAGTGGAGTTTGCAACTGAAATGAAACTTTGTGTTCCCAAGAAGCTAGGTTCAGGACGAATTTCTCACACATTTATTCCTCAGAAATGAGCATGTGGATAGTCGTTCGTTCATCTAGCACAAATGGAACGGATTGCAACAGGAAAATTTACTCGGGTTTCTCAGGCTGTTTCCTAGTGCCGGTTTGAATTTCCTGCAGTTTTCACTGTAAAATCGAGTTGGAGCTAGTACCTCCCCACATATATATAAGGATTGGTGTTTGCTGCTGAAAAGAAACATTGTGTTCCTAACAAGCTAGTTGAACGACGTCTTTCACAAACACTTATCTCTCAGAACTGATCAAGTGGAGAGATGTTCGTTTATCTAGCAAAAAGGGAATGGGTTGCAGGAGAAACTATTACTCTGGATTCTCAGGCTGTTTCCTAGTGCCGGTTTGAATTTATTGCAGTTTTCACTGTGAAACCGAGTTGGTGCTAGTACCTCCACATATATATATTTGGATTGGAGTATGCAACTGAAAAGAAACTTTGTGTTCCCAACAAGCTAGGTGAAGGACGGCTTTCACACACACTTATCTCTCAGAACTGAGCATGTGGAGAGACGTTCGTTCATCTAGCACAAAGGGAACGGGTTGCAGGGGAAACTTTTACTCTGGTTTCTCAGTCTGTTTCCTAGGGCCGGTTTGAAGTTCCTGCAGTTTCACTGTAAAACCAAGTCGGATCTAGTACCTCCCCATATATATGTATGGAGTGGAGTTTGCAACTGAAAAGAAACTTTGTGTTCCCAACAAGCAATGTGAAGGACGGCTTTCACACACCCTTATCTCCCAGAAGTGAGCATGTGGAGAGACATTCGTTCACCTAGCACGAAGGGAACGGGTTGCAGTGGTAACTTTTACTCTGGTTTCTCATTCTGTTTCCTAGGGCCGGTTTGAAGTTCCTGCATTTTCCACTGTAAAACAGAGTTGGAGCTAGTACCTCCCCATATATATGAACACAGTTGAGATTGAAACTGAAAAGAAACATTGTGTTCCCATAAAGCTAGGTGAAGTACGGCTTTCACACACACTTATCTCTCAGAACTGAGCATGTGGAGAGACGTTCTTTCATATAGCACAAAGTGAACGGGTTGCAGGGGAAAGTTATTCTCTGGTTTCTCAGTCTGTTTCCTAGTGCCGGTTTGAAGTTCCTGCAATTTACACTGTAAAACGGAGTTGGAGCTAGTACCTCCCCATATATATGTATGGAGTGGTGTTTGCAACTGAAAAGAACCTATGTGTTCCCAACAAGATAGATGAAGGACGGCTTTCACACACACTTATCTCTCAGAACTGAGCATGTGGATAGAAGTTCGTTCATCTAGCACCAAGGGAACGGGTGGCAGGAGAAACTTTTACTCTGGTTTCTCACTATGTTTAATAGTGCCGGTTTGAATTTCCTGCAGTTTTCACTGGAAAACATATTTGGAGCTAGTACCTCCCCATATATACGTATGGAGTGGAATTTGCAACGGAAAACAAACATTGTGTTCCCAACAAGTTAGGTGAAGTTCGGCTTTCACACACACTTATCTCTCAGAACTGAGCATGTGGAGAGACGTTCGTTCATCTAGCACCAATGGAACGATTTGGAGGAGAAACTTTTACTCTGGTTTCTCAGTCTGTTTCCTAGTGCCGGTTTGAAGTTCCTGCAGTTTTCACTGTAAAACGGAGTTGGAGCTAGTACCTCCCCATATATATGTATGGAGTGGAATTTGCAACGGAAAACAAACATTGTGTTCCCAACAAGATAGGTGAAGTTCGGCTTTCACACACACTTATCTCTCAGAACTGAGCATGGGAGAGACGTTCGTTCATCTAGCACCAAGGGAACTGTTTCCAGGAGAAAATTTTACTCTGCTTTCTCAGCCTTTTTCCTAGTGCCTGTTTGAAGTTCCTGCAGTTTTCAGTGTAAAGTCGTGTTGGAGCAAGTACCTCCCCATTTATATGTATGGAGTGGAGTTTGCAACTGAAAAGAAACTTTGTGTTCCCAACAAGCTAGGTGAAGGACGGCTTTCACAAACACTTATCCCTCAGAACTGAGCAAGTGGAGAGATATTCGTTCATCTAGCACAAAGGGAACTGATTGCAGGAGAAACTTTTACTCTAGTTTCTCAGGATGTTTCCTAGTCCCGGATTGAAATTATTGCAGTTTTCCCTGTGAAAAAGAGTTGGAGCTAGTACCTCCACATATATATATTTGGATAGGAGTATGCTATTGAAAAGAAACTTTGTGTTCCCAACAAGCTAGGTGAAGGACGGTTTTCACACACCCTTATCTCCCAGAAGTGAGCATGTGGAGAGACGTTCTTTCGCCTAGCACCAAGGGAACGGTTTGCATGAGAAACATTTACTGTGGTTTCTCAGGATGTTTCCTAGTAACGGTTTGATGTTCCTGCAGTTTTCACTGTAAAACCAATTTGGAGCTAGTACATCCCCATATATATGTAAGAATTAGGATTTGCAACTGAATAGAAACTTTGTGTTCCCAACAAGCTAGGTGAAGTACGGCTTTCACACACACATATCTCTCAGAACTGAGCATATTTAATAGACGTTCGTTCATCTAGCACCAAGGAAACGGGTTGCAGTAGAAACTTTTACTTTGGTTTCTCATTCTGTTTCCTAGTGGCGGTTTGAAGTTCCTGCAGTTTTCACTGTAAAACCGAGTTGGAGCTATTACCTCCCCATATATATGAATGGAGTGGAGTTTGCAACTGAAAAGAAACTTTGTGTTCCCAACCAGCTAGGTGAAGGACGGCATTCACACACAGTTATCCCTCAGAACTGAGCATGTGGAGAGACGTTCATTCACCTAGCACCACGGGAAAGGGTTGCAGGAGAAATTTTATACTGGTTTCTCTGTCTGTGTCTTTGGGCTGGTTTGAAGTTCCTGCAGTTTACATTGTAAAACTGAGTTGGAGCTAGAACCTCCCCATATATATGTAAGAATTAGGATTTGCAACTGAATAGAAACTTTGTGTTCCCAAAAAGCTAGGTGAAGTACGGTTTCACACACACTTATCTCTCAGAAATGAGCATGTGGAGAGACGTTCTTTCATATAGCACAAAGTGAACGGGTTGCAGGAGAAAGTTATTCTCTGGTTTCTCAGTCTGTTTCCTAGTGCCGGTTAGAAGTTCCTGCAGTTTTCACTGTAAAGCTGAGTTGGAGCTAGTACCTCCCCATATATATGTATGGAGTGGTGTTTGCAACTTAAAAGAACCTATGTGTTCCCAACAAGATAGATGAAGGACGGCTTTCACACACACTTTTCTCTCAGAACTGAGCATGTGGTGAGACGTTCGTTCATCTAGCAACAAGGGAACGTTTTGCCGGAGAAACTTTTACTCTGGTTTCTCAGTCTGTTTCCTAGTGCCCGTTTGAAGTTCCTGCAATTTTCACTGTAAAACCGAGTTGGAGATAGTACCTCCCCATATATATGTATGGAGTGGAGTTTGCAACTGAAAAGAAACTTTGTGTTCCCAACAAGATAGGTGAAGGACGGCTTTCACACTCATTTATCTCTCAGAACTGAGCATGTGGATAGACGATCGTTCATCTAGCACCATGGGAACAGTTTGCAGGAGAAAATTTTACTCTGCTTTCTCAGCCTTTTTCCTAGTGCCTGTTTGAAGTTCCTGCAGTTTTCACTGTAAAGTCGTGTTGGTGCTAGTACCTCCCCATATATATGTATGGAGTGGAGTTTGCAACTGAAAAGAAACTTTGTGTTCCCAACAAACTAGGTGAAGGACGGCTTTCACACACACTTAAATCTCAGAACTGAGCATGTGGAGAGTATTTCGTTCATCAGGCACAAATGGAACGGGTTGCAGGAGGAACTTTTACTCTGGTTTCTCAGGATGTTTCCTAGTGCCGGTTTGAATTTCCTGCAGTTTTCACTGTAAAACCGTGTTGGAGCTAGTACCACCCCACATAAATGTAAGGATTGGTGTTTGCTGCTGAAAAGAAACATTGTGTTCCTAACAAGCTAGGTGAAGGACGGCTTTCACAAACACTTATCCCTCAGAACTGAGCATGTGGAGAGATGTTCGTTCATCTAGCACAAAGGGAACGGATTGCAGGAGAAACTTTTACTCTAGTTTCTCAGGATGTTTCCTAGTGCCTGTTAGAAGTTATTGCAGTTTTCACTGTGAAACAGATTTGGAGCTAGTACCTCCACATATATATATTTGGATTGGAGTATGCAACTGAAAAGAAACTTTGTGTTCCCAACAAGCTAGGTGAAGGACGGCTTTCACACACCCTTATCTCCCAGAAGTGAGCATGTGGAGAGACGTTCGTTCGCCTAGCACCAAGGGAACGGTTTGCACGAGAAACATTTACTGTGGTTTCTCAGGATGTTTCCTAGTGCCAGTTTGATGTTCCTGCAGTTTTCACCGTAAAACCGAGTTGGAGCTAGTTCCTCCCCATATATATGTAAGAATTAGGATTTGCAACTGAATAGAAACTTTGTGTTCCCAACAAGCTTGGTGAAGGACGGCTTTCAAACACACATGTCTCTCATAACTGAGTATGTGGATAGACTTCGTTCATCTAGCACCAAGGAAACGGGCTGCAGGAGAAACTTTTACTTTGGTTTCTCATTCTGTTTCCTAGTGGCGGTTTGAAGTTCCTGCAGTTTTCACTGTAAAACCGAGTTGGAGCTATTACCTCCCCATATATATGTATGGAGTGGAGTTTGCAACTTAAAAGAAACTTTGTGTTCCCAACAAGCTAGGTGAAGTACGGCTTTCACACACACTTATCTCTCAGAACTGAGCATGTGAAGAGACGTTCGTTCATCTAGCACGAATGGAACGGTTGGAAGGGGAAACTTTTACTCTGCTTTCTCAGTCTGTTTCCTAGTGCCGGTTTGAAGTTCCTGCAGTTTTCACTGTAAAACCGAGTTGGAGCTACTACCTCCCCATATATATGTATGGAGTGGAGTTTGCAACTGAAAAGAAACTTTGTGTTCCCAACAAGCTAGGTGAAGGACGGCATTCACACACACTTATCCCTCAGAACTGAGCATGTGGATAGACGTTCGTTCATCTAGCACCAAGGAAACGGTTTGCAGGAAAAATTTTACTCTGGTTTCTCTGTCTGTGTTTTTGGGCTGGTTTGAAGTTCCTGCAGTTTACATTGTAAAACCGACTTGGAGCTAGTACCTCCCCATATATATATATGGAGTGGAGTTTGCAATTGAAATGAAACTTTGTGTTCCCAACAAGCTAGGTTCAGTACGAATTTCACACACATTTATACCTCAGAAATGAGCAAGTGGATAGACGTTCGTTCATCTAGCACAAATGGAACGGATTGCAACAGGAACATTTACTCTGGTTTCTCAGGCTGTTTCCTAGTGCCGGTTTGAATTTCCTGCAGTTTTCACTGTAAAATCAAGATGGAGCTAGTACCTCCCCACATATATATAAGGATTGCTGTTTGCTGCTGAAAAGAATCATTGTGTTCCTAACAAGCTAGGTGAAGGACGGCTTTCACAAACACTTATCTCTCAGAACTGATTAAGTGGAGTGATGTTCGTTTATCTAGCAAAAAGGGAACGGGTTATAGGAGAAACTATTACTCTGGATTCTCAGGCTGTTTCCTAGTGCCGGTTTGAATTTATTGCTGTTTTCACTGTGAAACCGAGTTGGTGCTAGTACCTGAACATATATATATTTGGATTGGAGTATGCAACTGAAAAGAAACTTTGTGTTCCCAACAAGCTATTTGAAGGACGGCTTTCACACACCCTTATCTCCCAGAAGTGAGCATGTGGAGAGACGTTCGTTCGCCTAGCACCAAGGGAACGGTTTGCACGAGAAACATTTACTGTGGTTTCTCAGGATGTTTCCTAGTAACGGTTTGATGTTCCTGCAGTTTTCACTGTAAAACCGAGTTGGAGCTAGTACATCCCCAATATATGTAAGAATTAGGATTTGCAACTGAATAGAAACTTTGTGTTCCCAACAAGCTAGGTGAAGTACGGCTTTCACACACACATGTCTCTCAGAACTGAGCTTGTGGATAGACCTTCGTTCATCTAACACCAAGGAAACGGGTTGCAGGAGAAATTTTACTTTGGTTTCTCATTCTGTTTCCTAGTGGCGGTTTGAAGTTCCTGCAGTTTTCACTGTAAAACCGAGTTGGAGCTATTACCTCCCCATATATATGTATGGAGTGGAGTTTGCAACTGAAAAGAAACTTTGTGTTCCCAACCAGCTAGGTGAAGGGCGGCATTCACACACACTTATCCCTCAGAACTGAGCATGTGGAGAGACGTTCATTCACCTAGCACCACGGGAACGGGTTGCAGGAGAAATTTTTCTCTGGTTTCTCTGTTGTGTATTTGGGCTGGTTTGTAGTTCCTGCAGTTTACATTGTAAAACCGAGTTGGAGCTAGTACCTCCCCATATATATGTAAGAAATAGGATTTGCAACTGAATAGAAACTTTGTGTTCCCAACAAGCCAGGTGAAGGACGGCTTTCACACACACATGTCTCTCAGAACTGAGCATGTGGATATACGTTCGTTCATCTAGCAAAAGTGTACGGGTTGAAAGAAAAATTATTACTCTGGTTTCTCAGTCTGTTTCCTAGTGTCGGTTTGATGTTCCTGCAGTTTTCACTGTAAAACCGATTTGAAGCTTGTACCTGCACATATATATGTATGGAGTGGAGTTTGCAACTGAAAAGAAACTTTGTGTTCCCAACAAGCTAGGTGAAAGACGACTTTCTCACACACCTATCCCTCAAAATTGTGCATGTGGATAGTCGTACATTCACCTAGCACAAATGGAACGGGTTGCAGGAGAAACTTTTACTCTGGTTTCTCAGTCTGTTTCCAAGTGCCGGTTTGAATTTCCAGCAGTTTTCACTGTAAAACCGAGTTGGAGATAGTACCTCCCCACATATATGTGAGGATTTGTGTTTGCTGCTGAAAAGGAGCATTGTGTTCCTAACAAGCTAGGTGAAGGACGGCTTTCACAAACACTTATCTCTCAGAACTGAGCAAGTGGAGACATAATCGTTCATCTAGCACAAAGGGAATGGGTTGCAGGTGAAACTTTTACTCTGGTTTCTCAGGCTGTTTCCTAGTGCCGGTTTGAAGTTATTGCAGTTTTCACTGTGAAACAGTGTTGGAGCTAGTACCTCCACATATATATATTTGGAGTGGAGTATGCAACTGAAAAGAAACTTTGTGTTCCCAACAATCTATGTGAAGGACGCCTTTCACACACCCTTATCTCCAAGAAGTGAGCATGTGGAGAGACGATCGTTCGCCTAGCACCAAGGGAACGGGTTGCAGGAGAAACTTTTATTCTGGTTTCTCAGGATGTTTCCTAGTGCCGTTTTGATGTTCCTGCAGTTTTCACTGTAAAATCTAGTTGGAGCTAGTACCTCCCAATATATATGTAAGAAGTAGGATTTGCAACTGAAAATAAAATTTGTGTTCCCAACAAGCTAGTTGAAGTACTACTTTCACACACACTTGTCTCTCAGAACTGAGCATGTGGATAGACTTTCGTTCATCTTGCAAAAAGGAACGGGTTGAAAGAGAAACTTTTACTCTGGTTTCTCAGTCTGTTTCCTAGTGCCGTTATGAAGTTCCTGCAGTTTTCACTGTAAAACCGAGTTGGACCTAGTACCTCCCCACATATATGTAAGAATTGGTGTTTGCTGCTGAAAAGAAACATTGTGTTCCTAACAAGCTAGGTGAAAGACGGCTTTCACAAACTCTTATCTCTCAGAACTGAGCAAGTGGAGAGAAGTTCGTTCATCAAGCACAAAGAAACGGGTTGCAAGAGAAATTTTTACTCTTGTTTCTCAGGCTGTTTCCTAGTGCCTGTTTGAAGTTATTGCAGTTTTCACTCAGAAACAGTGTTGGAGCTAGTACCACAACATATATATATTTGGAGTGGAGTATGCAAATGAAAAGAAATTTTGTGTTCCCAATAAGCTAGGTGAAGGACGGCTTTCACACACAAATATCTCCCAGAAGTGAGCATGTGAAGAGACGTTCGTTCGCCTACAACCAAGGGAACGGTTTGCAGGAGAAACTTTTACTGTGCTTTCTCAGGATGTTTCCTAGTGCCGGTTTGATGTCCCTGCAGTTTTCACTGTAAAACCGAGTTGGAGCTATTACCTCCCCATATATATGTAAGAAATAGGGTTTGCAACTGAAAAGAAACTTTGTGTTCCCAACAAGCTAGGTGAAGGATGGCTTTCACACACACTTGTCTCTCAGAACTGAGCATGTGGATAGAAGTTCGTTCATCTAGCAAAAGTGAATGGGTTGAAAGAGAAACTATTACTCTGGTTTCTCAGTCTGTTACCAAGTGTCGGTTTGAAGTTCCTGCAGTTTTCACTGTATAGTCGAGTTGGAGCTAGTACCTCCCCAAATATATGAATGCAGAGGTGTTTGCAATTGAAAAGAAACTTTGTGTTCCCAACAAGCTAGGTGAAGGACGGCTTTCACACACACTTATCTCTCAGAACTGAGCATGTGGAGAGACGTTCGTTCAACTAGCTCTAAGGGAACGGATTGCAGGAGATACTTTCACTCTGGTTTCTCAGTCTGTTTACAAGTGCTGGTTTGAAGTTCCTGCAGTTTTCACTGTAAAATCGACTTGGAGCTAGAACCTCCATATATATATGTATGGAGTGGAGTTTGCAACTGAAGAGAAACTTTGTGTTCCCAAAAAGCTAGGTGAAGTAAGGCTTTCACACACACTTATCTCTCAGAACTGAGCATGTGGAGAGACGTTTGTTCATCTATCACGAAGGGAACGGGTTGCAGGAGAAACATTTACTCTGGTTTCTCAGTCTGTTTCCTAGTGCCTGTTTGAAGTTCCTGCAGTTTTCACTGTAAAACAGAGTCGGAGCTAGTACCTCCCCATATATATGTATGGAGTGGAGTTTGCAACTGATAAGAAACTTTGTCTTCCCAACAAGATAGGTGAAGGACGGCTTTCACACACCCTTATCTCCCAGAATTGAGCATGTGGAGTGACGTTCGTTCACCTAGCACGAAGGGAACGGGTTGCAGGAGAAACTTTTACTCTGGTTTCTCAGTCTGTTTCCTAGGGCCGAATTGAAGTTCCTGCATTTTTCACTGTAAAACCGAATTGGAGCTAATACTTCCCCATATATATGAACACATTTGAGTTTGAAATTGAAAAGAAACATTGTGTTCCCAACAAGCTAGGTGAAGGACGGCTTTCACACACACTTATCTCTTAGAACTGAGCATGTGGAGAGACGTTCGTTCATCTAGCACCAAGGGAACGGCTTGCAGGAGAAACTTTTACTCTGGTTTCTATGTCTGTTTCCTAATGCCGGTTTGAAGTTCCTGCAGTTTTCACTGTAAAACCGAGTTGGAGCTAGTACCTCCCCATATATATGTATGGAGTGGAGTTTGCAACTGAAAAGAAACTTTGTGTTCCCTACAAGATAGGTGAAGGACGGCTTTCACACACACTTATATCTCAGAACTGAGCATGTGGAGAGACGATCGTTCATCTAGCACCAAGGGAACGGTTTGCAGGAGAAACTTTTACACTGGATTCTCAGTGTGTTTCCTAGTAGCGGTTTGAAGTTCCTGCAGTTTTCACTGTAAAACAGAGTTGAAGCTAGTAACTTCCCGTATATATATATGGAATGGAGTTTGCAAGTGAAAAGAAACTTTGCGTTCCCAACAAAATAGGTGAAGGACGGCGTTCACACACACTTATCTCTCATAACTGAGCATGTGGATAGACGTTCGTTCATCTAGCACGAAGGGAACGTGTTGCAGGAGAAAATTTTACTCTGGTTTCTCAGTCTGTTTTCTAGTGCCGGTTTGAAGTTCCTGCATTTTTCACTGTAAAACCGAGTTGCAACTAAAACCTCCCCATATATATGTATGGAGTGGTGTTTGCAACTGAAAAGAAACTTTTTGTTCCCAAAATGCTATGTGAAAGACGGCTTTCACACACACTTATCTCTCAGAACTGAGCATTTGGAGAGACGTTCGTTCACCTAGCACCACGGGAACGGGTTGCAGGGGAAATTTTACTCAGGTTTCACAGACTGTTTCCTTGTGCCGGTTTGAAGTTCCTGCATTTTACATTGTAAAACTGTGTTGGAGCTAGTACCTCCCCATATATATATATGGATTGGAGTTTGCAAGTGAAAAGAAACTTTGTGTTCCAAAAAAGCAAGGTGAAGGAAGGCTTTCACACACAATTATATCTCAGAACTGAGCATGTTGAGAGACGTTATTTCATCTAGCTCAATGGGAACTGGTTGCAAGAGAAACTTTTACTCTGGGTTCTCAGTCTGTTTCCTAGTGTCGGTTTGATGTTCCTGCAGTTTTCACTGTAAAACCGAGTTTGAGCAAGTACCTCCCCACATATATGTAAGGATTGGTGTTTGCTGCTGAAAAGAAACATTGTGTTCCTAACAAGCTAGGTGAAGGACGGCTTTCACAAAAACTTATCTCTCAGATTTCAGTAAGTGGAGAGATGTTCGTTCATCTAGCACAAAAGGAACGGGTTGCAGGAGAAACATTTACTCTGGTTTCTCAGGCTGTTTCCTAGTGCCGTTAAGAAATTCCTGCAGTTTTCACTTTAAAACTGAGTTGGAGCTTGTACATCCCCATATATATGTATGGAGTGGAATTTCCAACTGAAAAGAATCTTGTGTTCCCAACAAGCTAGGTGAAGGACGGCTTTAACACACTGATCTCTCAAAGTTGAGCATGTGGAAAGATGTTCGTTCATCAATCAGAAAGGGAACGGGTTGCAGGAGGAAATTTTTCTCTGGTTTCTCAGTCTGTTTCCTACTGGCGTTTTGAAGTTCCTGCAGTTTTCACTGTAAAATCGAGTTGGAGCTTGTACCTCCCCACATATCTGTATGGAGTGGAGTTTGCAACTAAAGAGAAACTTTGTGTTCCCAAGAAGCTAGGAGAAGTACGGCTTTAACACACACTTATCTCTCAGAAATGAGCATGTGGAGAGACGTTCGTTCATTTACCACCAAGGGAACGGGTTGCAGGAGAAACTTTTACTCTGGTTTCTCAGTCTGTTTCCTAGTGCCGGTTTGAAGTTCCTGCAGTTTTCACTGTAAAACCGAGTTGCAGCTTGTACATCCCCATATATAAGTATGGAGTGGAATTTGCAAATGTAAAGAATCTTGTGTTCTCAACAAGCTAGGTGAAGGACGGCTTTCACACACTTATCTCTCAGAACTGATCATGTGGAGAGACGTTCGTTCATCTATCACCAAGGGAACGCGTTGCAGGAGAAACTTTTACTCTGGTTTCTCAGTCTATTTCCTAGTGCCGTTTTGAAGTTCCTGCAGTTTTCACTGTAAAACCGGGTTGGAGCTAGTACCTCCCCATGTATATGTATGGAGTGGAGATTGCAACTGAAGAGAAACTTTGTGTTCCCAACCAGCTAGATGAAGGACGGCTTTCACACACCCTTCTGTCCCAGACGTGAGCATGTGGAGAGACGTTCGTTCGCCTATCACCAAGGGAACAGGTTGCAGGAGAAACTTTTACTCTGGTTTCTCAGGATGTTTCCTAGTGCTGGTTTGATGTTCCTGCAGTTATCACTGTAAAACCGAGTTGGAGCTAGTACATCCCCATATATATGTAAGAAGAAGAGTTTGCAACTGAAAAGATTCTTTGTGTTCCCAACAAGCTAGGTGAAGTACGGCTTTCACACACACTTATCTCTCAGAACTGAGCATGTGGAGACATATTCGTTCATCTAGCACAAAGGGAACGGGTTGCAGGAAAAACTTTTTCTCTGGTTTCTCAGTCTGTTTCCTAGGTCCGGTATGAAGTTCCTGCATTTTTCACTGTAAAACCGATTTGGAGCTAGTACCTCCCCATATATATGAACACAGTTGAGTTTGAAACTGAAAAGAAACATTGTGTTCCCAACAAGTTAGGTGAAGGACGGCTTTCACACACACTTGTCTCTCAGACCTGAGCATGTGGTGGGACGTTCTTTCATCTAGCACAAAGGGAACGGATTGCAGGAGAAAGTTTTACTCTGGTTTCTCAGTCTGTTTCCTAGTGCCGGTTTGAAGTTCCTGCAGTTTTCACTGTAAAGCTGAGTTGGGGCTAGTACCTCCCCATATATATGTAAGAAGTAGGATTTGCAACTGAATAGGAACTTTGTGTTCCCAACAAGCTAGGTGAAGCACGACTTTCACACACACTTATCTCTCAGAACTGAGCATGTGGAAAGACGATCGTTCATCTAGAACCAAAGGAACGGTTTGCAGGAGAAACTTTTACTCTGGTTTCTCAGGCTGTTTCCTAGTGGCTATTTGAATTTCCTGCAATTTTCACTGTAAAAAAGTGTTGGAGCTTGTACCTCCCCCTATATATGTATGGAGTGGAATTTGCAACTGAAAAGAATCTTGTGTTCCCAACAATCTAGGTGAAGGACGGCTTTAACACACTTATCTCTCAGAACAGAGCATGAGGAGAGACGTTCGTTCACCTATCTATATGGGAACGGTTTGCAGGAGTAACTTTTACTCTGGTTTCTCAGTCTGTTTCCTAGTGCCGTTATGAAGTTCCTGCAGTTTTCACTGTAAAAGCGAGTTGGAGCTTGTTCATCCCCATATATACGTATGGAGTGGAATTTGCAACTGAAAAGAATCTTGTGTTCCCAAAAAGCTGGGTGGAGGACTGCTTTAACACACTTATCTCTCAGAACTGAGCATGTGGAAAGACGTTCGTTCACCTTGCTCTAAGGGAACTGATAGCAGGAGATACTTTTACTCTGGTTTCTCAGTCTGTTTTCTAGTGCCGGTTTGAAGTTCCTGCAGTTTTCACTGTAAAATCGAGTTGGAGCTAGTACATTCCTATATATATGTATGGAGTGGAGTTTGCAACTGAAGAGAAGCTTTGTGTTCCCAAAAAGCTAGGTGAAGGACGGCTTTCACACACACTTATCTCTCAGAACTGAGCATGTGGAGAGACGTTTGTTCATCTATCACGAAGGGAACTTGTTGCAATAGAAACTTTTACTCTGGTTTCTCAGGCTGTTTCCTAGTGCCGTTATGAAGTTCCTGCAGTTTTCACTGTAAAACCAAGATGGTGGTAGTACCTCCCCACATATATGTATGGAGTGGATTTTGCAACTGAAGAGAAACTTTGTGTTCCCAAGAAGCTAGGTGAAGGACGGCTTTCACACACACTTATCTCTCAGAAATGAGCATGTGGAGAGGCGTTCGTTCATCTACCACCAAGGGAACGGTTTGCAGGGGAAACTTTTACTCAGGTTTCTCAGTCTGTTTCCTAGTGCCGGTTTGAATTCCTGCAGTTTACATTGTAAAACTGTTTTGGAGCTAGTACCACCCCATATATATATATAAAGAGGAGTTTGCAAGTGAAAAGAAACTTTGTGTTCCCAAAAAGCAAGGTGAAGAAGGCATTCACACACAATTATATCTCAGAAATGAGCATGTTGAGAGACGTTCTTTCATCTAGCACAAATGGAACTGTTTGCAAGAGAAACTTTTACTCTGGTTTCTCAGTCTGTTTCCTAGTGTCGGTTTGATATTCCTGCAGTTTTCACTGTAAAACCGAGTTGGAGCTTTTAACTCCCCACATATATGTAAGGATTGGAGTTTGCTGCTGAAAAGAAGCATTGTGTTCCTAACAAGCTAGGTGAAGGACGGCTTTCACAAACACTTACTTCTCAGACCTGAGCATGTGGAGAGACTTTCTTTCATCTAGCACAAAGGGAACGGATTGCAGGAGAAAGTTTTACTCTGGTTTCTCAGTCTGTTTCCTAGTGCCGGTTTGAAGTTCCTACTGTTTTCACTGTAAAGCTGAGTTGGGGCTAGTACCTCCCTATATATATGTCTGGAGTAGAGTTTGCAACTGAAAAGAAACTTTGTGTTCCCAACAAGCTAGGTGAAGGACGGCTTTCACACACACTTATCTCTCAGAACTGAGCATGTGGAAAAACGATTGTTCATCTAGCACCAAGGGAACGGTTTGCAGGAGAAACTTTTACTCTGGTTTCTCAGTCTGTTTCCTAGTGGCTATTTGAATTTCCTGCAATTTTCACTGTAAAAAAGTGTTGGAGCTTGTACCTCCCCCTATATATGTATGGAGTGGAATTTGCAACTGAAAAGAATCTTGTGTTCCCAACAATCTAGGTGAAGGACGGCTTTAACACACTTATCTCTCAGAACAGAGCATGAGGAGAGACGATCGTTCACCTATCTATATGGGAACGGTTTGCAGGAGTAAATTTTACTCTGGTTTCTCAGTCTGATTCCTAGTGCCGTTATGAAGTTCCTGCAGTTTTCACTGTAAAAGCGAGTTGGAGCTTGTTCATCCCCATATATACGTATGGAGTGGAATTTGCAACTGAAAAGAATCTTGTGTTCCCAAAAAGCTGGGTGGAGGACTGCTTTAACACACTTATATCTCAGAACTGAGCATGTGGAAAGACGTTCGTTCACCTTGCTCTAAGGGAACTGATAGCAGGAGATATTTTACTCTGGTTTCTCAGTCTGTTTCCTAGTGCCGGTTTGAAGTTCCTGCAGTTTTCACTGTAAAATAGAGTTGGAGCTAGTACTTTCCTATATATATGTATGGAGTGGAGTTTGCAACTGAAGAGAAACTTTGTGTTCCCATAAAGCTAGTTGAAGGAAGACTTTCACACACACTTGTCTCTCAGAACTGAGCATGTGTATAGACTTTCGTTCATCTAGCAAAAGGGAACGGGTTGAAAGAGGAACTATTACTCTGGTTTCTCAGTCTGTTACCTTGTGCCGGTTTGTAGTTCCTGCAGTTTTCACTGTAAAGTCGTGTTGGAGCTAGTACCTCCCCATATATATGTATGGATTGGAGTTTGCAACTGAAAAGAAACTTGGTGTTCCCAAAAAGCTAGGTGAAGGACGGCGTTCACACACACTTATCTCTCAGAACTGAGCATGTGGAGAGATGTTCGTTCATCTAGCACCAAGGGAACGGGTTGCATGGGAAACTTATACTCTGGTTTCTCAGTCTGTTTCCTAGTGCCGGTTTGATGTTCCTGCAATTTACACTGTAAAACCGATTTGTAGCTAGTACTTCCCCATATATATGTATGGAGTGGAGTTTGGAAATGAAAAGAAACTTTGTGTTCCCAAAAATCTAGATGAAGGACGGCTTTCACACTCAATTATCTCTCAGAAATGAGCATGTGGATAGACGTACGTTCATCTAGCACAAAGGGAACGGGTTGCAGGAGTAACTTTAACTCTGGTTTCTCAGTCTGTTTCCTAGTGCCGTTATGAAGTTCCTGCAGTTTTCACTGTAAAAGCGAGTTGGAGCTTTTACATACCCATATATACTTATGGAGTCGAATTTGCAACTGAAAAGAATCTTATGTTCCCAACAAGCTAGGTGAAGGACGGCTTTAACTCACATATCTCTCAGAACTGAGTATGTGGAGAGACGTTCGTTCATCTAGCACCAAGGGAACGGGTTGCAGGAGAAATTTTACTCTTGTTCTCAGTTTGTTTCCTAGTGCCGGTTTGAAGTTCCTGCAGTTTTCACTGTAAAACCCGGTTGGAGCTAGTACCTCCCCATATATATGTCTGGAGTGGAGTTTGCAACTGAAAAGAAACTTTGTGTTCCCAAAAAGCTAGGTGAAGACGGCTTTCACACACACTTATCTCTCAGCACAGTGCATGTGGAGAGACGTTCGTTCTTCTAGCACGAAGGGAACGGGTGGCAGGAGAAACTTTTACAATGGTTTCTCAGTCTGTTTCCTAGTGCCGGTTTGAAGTTCCTGCAGTTTTCACTGTAAAACCGAGATGGAGCTAGTACCTCCGCATATATATGTATGGAGTGGAGTTTGCAACTGAAAAGAAACTTTGTGTTCCCAACAAGCTAGGTGAAGTACGGCTTTCACACACACTTATCTCTCAGAACTGAGCATGTGGAGAGATATTCGTTCATCTAGCACAAAGGGAACGGGTTGCAGGAAAAACTTTTTCTCTGGTTTCTCAGTCTGTTTCCTAGGTCCGGTTTGAAGTTCCTGCATTTTTCACTGTAAAACACATTTGGAGCTTGTACCTCCCCATATATATGAACACAGTTGAGTTTGAAACTGAAAAGAAACATTGGGTTCCCAACAAGTTAGGTGAAGTACGGCTTTCACACACACTTATCTCTCAGACATGAGCATGTGGAGAGACTTTCTTTCATCTAGCACAAAGGGAATGGATTGCAGGAGAAAGTTTTACTCTGGTTTCTCAGTCTGTTTCCTAGTGCCGGTTTGAAGTTCCTGCAGTTTTCACTGTAAAACAGAGTCGGAGCTAGTACCTCCCCATATATATGTATGGAGTGGAGTTTGCAACTGATAAGAAACTTTGTCTTCCCAACAAGATAGGTGAAGGACGGCTTTCACACACCCTTATCTCCCAGAATTGAGCATGTGCAGTGACGTTCGTTCACCTAGCACGAAGGGAACGGGTTGCAGGAGAAACTTTTACTCTGGTTTCTCAGTCTGTTTCCTAGGGCCGAATTGAAGTTCCTGCATTTTTCACTGTATACCGAATTGGAGCTAAACTTCCCCATATATATGACACATTGAGTTTGAAATTGAAAAGAAACATTGTGTTCCCAACAAGCTAGGTGAAGGACGGCTTTCACACACACTTATCTCTCAGAACTGAGCATGTGGAGAGACGTTCTTTCATATACCACAAAGGGAACGGGTTGCTAGAGACACTATTTCTCTGGTTTCTCAGTCTGTTTCCTAGTGCCGGTTTGAAGTTCCTGCAGTTTTCACTGTAAAGCTGAGTTGGAGCTGGTACCTCCCCATATATATGTATGGAGTGATGTTTGCAACTGAAAACAAACTTTGTGTTCCAAACAAGCTAGATGAAGGACGGCTTTCACACACACTTATCTCTCAGATTTCAGTAAGTGGAGAGATGTTCGTTCATCTAGCACGAAAGGAACGGGTTGCAGGAGAAATTTTACTCTTGTTCTCAGTTTGTTTCCTAGTGCCGGTTTGAAGTTCCTGCAGTTTTCACTGTAAAACCGGGTTGGAGCTATTACCTCCCCATATATATGTATGGAGTGGAGTTTGCAACTGAAAAGAAACTTTGTGTTCCCAAAAAGCTAGGTGAAGACGGCTTTCACACACACTTATCTCTCAGAACAGTGCATGTGGAGAGACGTTCGTTCTTCTAGCACGAAGGGAACGGGTGGCAGGAGAAACTTTTACTATGGTTTCTCAGTCTGTTTCCTAGTGCCGGTTTGAAGTTCCTGCAGTTTTCACTGTAAAACCGAGTTGGAGCTAGTACCTCCCCACATATAAGTAAGGATTGGTGTTTGCTGCTGAAAAGAAGCATTGTGTTCCTAACAAGCTAGGTGAAGGACGGCTTTCACAAACACTTATCTCTCAGAACTGAGCAAGTGGAGAGACAATCGTTCTGCTAGCACAAAGGGAATGGGTTGCAGGTGAAAGTTTTACTCTGGTTTCTCTGGGTGTTTCCTAGTGCCGGTTTGAAGTTATTGCAGTTTTCACTGTGAAACAGTGTTGGAGCTAGTACCTCCACATATATATATTTGGAGTGGAGTATGCAACTGAAAAGAAACTTTGTGTTCCCAACAAGATATGTGAAGGACGCCTTTCACACACCCTTATCTACAAGAAGTGAGCATGTGGAGAGACGATCGTTCGCCTAGCACCAAGGGAACGGGTTGCTGGAGAAACTTTTACTCTGGTTTCTCAGGATGTTTCCTAGTGCCGGTTTGATGTTCCTGCAGTTTTCACTGTAAAATCTAGTTGGAGCTAGTACCTCCCAATATATATGTAAGAAGTAGGATTTGCAACTGAAAATAAACTTTGTGTTCCCAACAAGCAAGTTGAAGGACGACTTTCACACACACTTGTCTCTCAGAACTGAGCATGTTGATAGACTTTCGTTCATCTAGCATAAGGGAACGGGTTGAAAGAGAAACTTTTACTCTGGTTTCTCAGTCTGTTACTTAGTGCCGGTTGGAAGTTCCTGCAGTTTTCACTCTAAAACCGAGTTGGAGCTAGTACCTCCTCATATATATGTATGGAGTGGAGTTTGCAACTGAAAAAAACTTGGTGTTCCCAACAAGATAGGTGAAGGACGGCTTTCACACACACTTATCTCTCAGAACTGAGCATGTGGAGAGACGATCGTTCATCTAGCACCAAGGGAACGGTTTGCAGGGGATACTTTTTCTCTGGTTTCTCAGTCTGTTTCCTAGTGCCTGTTTGAAGTTCCTGCAGTTTTCACTGTAAAGTCGTGTTGGAGCTAGTACCTCCCCATATATATGTATGGATTTGTGTTTGGAACTGAAAAGAAACTTTGTGTTCCCAAAAATCTATGTGAAGGACGGCTTTCACACACACTTATCTCTCAGAACTGAGAATGTGGACAGACGTTCGTTCACCTAGCACCACGGGAACGGGTTGCAGGGGAAATTTAACTCTCGTTTCTCAGTCTGTTTCCTTGTGCCGTTTTGAAGTTCCTGCAGTTTACATTGTAAAACAGTTTTGGATTTAGTACATCCCCATATATATATATGGAGTGGAATTTGCAAGTGAAAATAAACTTTGTGTTCCCAAAAAGCAAGGTGAAGGAAGGCTTTCACACACAATTATATCTCAGAACTGAGCATGTTGAGAGACGTTCTTTCATCTAGCACAAAGGGAACGGGTTGAAGGAGAATCTTTTACTGTGGTTTCTCAGTCTGTTTCCTAGTGTCGGTTTGATATCCTGCAGCTTTCACTGCAAAACCGATTTGGACCTAGTACCTCCCCACATATATGTAAGGATTGGTGTTTGCTGCTGAAAAGAAACATTGTGTTCCTAACAAGCTAGGTGAAAGTCGGCTTTCACAAACTCTTATCTCTCAGAACTGAGCAAGTGGAGAGAAGTTCGTTAATCAAGCACAAAGGAAACGGGTTGCAAGAGAAATTTTTACTCTGGTTTCTCAGGCTGTTTCCTAGTGCCGGTTAGAAGTTATTGCAGTTTTCACTCTGAAACAGATTTGGAGCTAGTACCTCCACATATATATATTTGGAGTGGAGTATGCAAATGAAAAGAAACTTTGTGTTCCCAATAAGCTAGGTGAAGGACGGCTTTCACACACACATATCTCCCAGAAGTGAGCATGTGAAGAGACGTTCGTTCGCCTACCACCAAGGGAACGGTTTGCAGGAGAAACTTTTACTCTGGTTTCTCAGGATGTTTCCTAGTGCCGGTTTGATGTTCCTGCAGTTTTCACTGTAAAACCGAGTTGGAGCTAGTACCTCCCCATATATATGTATGGAGTGGAGTTTGCATCTGAAAAGAAACTTTGTGTTCCCAACAAGATAGGTGAAGGACGGCTTTCACACACACATATCTCTCAGAACTGAGCATGTGGAGAGACGATCGTTCATCTAGCACCAAGGGAACGGTTTGCAGGAGAAACTTTTACACTGGTTTCTCAGTCTGTTTCCTAGTAGCGGTTTGAAGTTCCTGCAGTTTTCACTGTAAAACAGAGATGGAGCTAGTAACTCCCCATATATATATATGGAGTGGAGTTTACAAGTGAAAATAAACTTTTTGTTCCCAACAAGCTGGGTGAAGGACGGCTATCACACACACTTATCTCTCAGAAGTTAGCATATGGAGGGATGTTCGTTCATCTAGCACAATGGGAACGGGTTGCAGGAGTAACTTTTACTCTGGTTTTTCAGTCTGTTTCCTAGTGCCGTTATGAAGTGCCTGCACTTTTCACTGTAAAACCGAGTTGGAGCTTGTACATCCCCATATATACGTATGGAGTGGATTTGCAACTGAAAAGAATCTTGTGTTCCACACAAGCTAGGTGAAGGACGGCTTTAACACACTTATATCTCAAAACTGAGCATGTGGAGAGGTGTTCGTTCATCAATCAGAAAGGGAACGGGATGCAGGAGGAAATTGTTCTCTGGTTTCTCAGTCTGTTTCCTACTGGCGTTTTGAAGTTCCTGCAGTTTTCACTGTAAAATCGAGTTGGAGCTTGTACCTCCCCACATATATGTATGGAATGGAGTTAGCAACTAAAGAGAAACTTTGTGTTCCCAACAAGCTAGGTGAAGGAAGGCTTTCACAGACACTTATCTCTCAGAAATGAGCATGTGGAGAGACGTTCGTTCATCTAGCACGAAGGGAACGGTTGGCAGGAGAAACTTTTACTCTGGTTTCTCAGTCTTTTTCCTAGTGCCGTTTTGAAGTTCCTGCAGTTTTCACTGTAAAAACAATTTGGAGCTAGTACCTCCCCATATATATATGTATGGAGTGGAGTTTGCAACTTAAAACAAACATTGTGTTCCCAACAGCAAGGGGAAGGACGGCTTTCACACACACTTATCTCTCAGAACTGAGCATGTGGAGAGACGTTCGTTCATCTAGCACCAAGGGAACGGCTTGCAGGAAAAACTTTCACTCTGGTTTCAATGTCTTTTTCCTAATGCCGGTTTGAAGTTCCTGCAGTTTTCACTGTAAAACCGAGTTGGAGCTAGTACCTCCCCATATATATGTATGGAGTGGAGTTTGCAACTGAAAAGAAACTTTATGTTCCCAACAAGATAGGTGAAGGACGGCTCTCACACACACTTATCTCTCAGAACTGAGCATGTGGAGAGACGATCGTTCATCTAGCACCAAGGGAACGGTTTGCAGGAGAAACTTTTACACTGAATTCTCAGTCTGTTTCCTAGTAGCGGTTTGAAGTTCCTGCAGTTTTCCCAGTAAAACAGAGTTGGAGCTAGTAACTCCCCATATATATATATGGAGTGGAGTTTGCAAGTGAAAAGAAACTTTTTGTTCCCAACAAGGTGGGTGAAGGACGGCAATCACACACAATTATCTCTCAGAAGTTAGCATATGGAGGGATGTGCGTTCATCTAGCACAATGGGAACGGGTTGCAGGAGTAACTTTTACTCTGGTTTTTCAGTCTGTTTCCAAGTGCCGTTATGTAGTGCCTGCACTTTTCACTGTAAAACCGAGTTGGAGCTTGTACATCCCCATATATACGTATGGAGTGGAATTTGCAACTGAAAAGAATCTTGTGTTCCACACAAGCTAGGTGAAGGACGGCTTTAACACACTTATATCTCAAAACTGAGCAAGTGGAGAGATGTTCGTTCATCAATCACAAAGGGAACGGATTGCAGGAGGAAATTTTTCCTCTGGTTTCTCAGTCTGTTTCCTAGTGCCAGTTTGAAGTTCCTGCAGTTTTCACTGTAAAACCTAGGTGGAGCTACTACCTCTCAATATATATGTATGGATTGGAGTTTGTAACTGAAAAGAAACTTTGTGTTCCCGACAAGATAGGTGAAAGACGGCTTTCACACACACTTGTCTCTCAGAACTGAGCATGTGGATAGACTTTCGTTCATCTAGCAAAAGGGAACGGGTTGCAAGGGAAACTTTTACTCTGGGTTCTCAGTCTGTTTCCTAGTGCCGGTTTGAAGTTCCTCCAGTTTTCACTGTAAAACCGAGTTGCAGCTTGTACATCCCCATATATAAGTATGGAGTGGAATTTGCAACTGTAAAGAATCTTGTGTTCCCAACAAGCTAGGTGAAGGACGGCTTTCACACACTTATATTTCAGAAATGATCATGTGGAGAGACGTTCGTTCATTTAGCACCAAGGGAACGCGTTGCAGGAGAAACTTTTACTCTGGTTTCTCAGTCTGTTTCCTAGTGCCGGTTTGAAGTTCCTGCAGTTTTCACTGTAAAATAGGGTTGGGGCTTGTACCTCCCCATGTATATGTAAGGAGTGGAGATTGCAACTGAAGAGAAACTTTGTGTTCCCTACAAGCTATGTGAAAGAAAGCTTTCACAGACAATTATCTCTCAGAACTGAGCATGTGGGGAGACGTTCGTTCATCTAGCACGAAGGGAACGGGTTGCAGGGAAACTTTTACTCTGGTTTCTCAGACTGATTCCTAGTGCCGGTTTGAAGTTCCTGCAGTTTTCACAGTAAAACAGAGTTGGATCTAGTACCTCCACATATATATATATGGAGTGAAGTATGCAACTGAAAAGAAACTTTGTGTTCCCAACAAGCTACATGAAGGACGGCTTTCACACACCCTTCTATCCCAGACGTGAACATGTGGAGAGACGTTGGTTCGCCTAGCACCAAGGGAACAGGTTGCAGGAGAAACTTTTACTCTGGTTTCTCAGGATGTTTCCTAGTGCTGGTTTGATGTTCCTGCAGTTATCACTGTAAAACCGAGTTGGAGCTAGTACATCCCCATATATATGTAAGAAGAAGAGTTTGCAACTGAAAAGATTCTTTGTGTTCCCAACAAGCTAAGTGAAGTACGGCTTTCACACACACATATCTCTCAGAACTGAGCATGTGGAGAGATATTCGTTCATCTAGCACAAAGGGAACGGGTTGCAGGAAAAACTTTTTCTCTGGTTTCTCAGTCTGTTTCCTAGGTCCGGTTTGAAGTTCCTGCATTTTTCACAGTAAAACCGATTTGGAGCTAGTACCTCCCCATATATATGAACACAGTTGAGTTTGAAACTGAAAAGAAACATTGTGTTCCCAACAAGTTAGGTGAAGGACGGCTTTCACACACACTTATCTCTCAGACCTGAGCATGTGGAACGATTGAGAAGTTTTACCTGGTTCTCTTCTAGTGCCGGTTGAATTTCCTGCAGTTTCACTGTAAGCTGAGTTGGGCTATACGGAGTTTTGCACGAAAGAACTTTGTGTCCCACTATTGAGGCGGCTTTCATCACCTCCTCACTGAGTGTGAAAGACATCGTCACTAGCACCAAGGGAACGGTTTGCAGGAGAAACTTTTACTCTGGTTTCTCAGTCAGTTTCCTAGTGGCTATTTGAATTTCCTGCAATTTTCACTGTAAAAAAGTGTTGGAGCTAGTACCCTCCCCCTATATATGTATGGAGTGGAATTTGCAACTGAAAGAATCTTGTGTTCCCAACAATCTAGTTGAAGGATGGCTTTAACACACTTATCTCTCAGAACAGAGCATGAGGAGAGACGTTCGTTCATCTAGCACAAGGGAACGGGTTGCAAGAGAAACTTTTACTCTGGTTTCTCAGGCTGTTTCCTAGTGCGTTATGAAGTTCCTGCGTTTTCACTGTAAACGATTTGTAGCTTGTACATCCCCATCTAATATGTATGAAGTGGAATTTGCAAACGAAATAATCTTGTTGTCCAACAAGATAGGTGAACGACGGCTTTAACACACTTATCTCTCAAAATTGAGCATGTGGAGAGTTGTTCGTTCATCAATCACAAAGGGAACGGGTTGCAGGAGGAAATTTTTCTCTGGTTTCTCAGTCTGTTTCCTAGTGGCGTTTTGAAGTTCCTGCAGTTTTCACAGTAAAACCTAGATGGAGGTAGTTCCACCCCACATATATGTATGGAATGGAGTTTGCAATTGAAGAGAAACTTTGTGTTCCCAAGAAGCTAGGTGAAGGACGGCTTTCACACACACTTATCTCTCAGAAATGAGCATCTGGAGAGGCGTTCGTTCATCTACCACCAAGGGAACGGTTTGCAGGGGAAACATTTAATCTGGTTTCTCAGTCTGTTTCCTAGTGCCGGTTTGAATTCCTGCAGTTTACATTGTAAAACTGTTTTGGAGCTAGTACCCCCCCTTTATATATATATAAAGAGGAGTTTGCAAGTGAAAAGAAACTTTGTGTTCCCAAAAAGCAAGGTGAAGGAAGGCATTCACACAAAATTATATCTAAGAAATGAGCATGTTGAGAGACGTACTTTCATCTAGCACAAATGGAACTGTTTGCAAGAGAAACTTTTACTCTGGTTTCTCAGTCTGTTTCCTAGTGTCGGTTTGATGTTCCTGCAGTTTTCACTGTAAAACCGAGTTGGAGCTAGTACCTCCCCATAAATATTTATGGAGAGGAGTTTGCAACTGAAAAGAAACTTTGTGTTCCCAACAAGCTAGGTGAAGGACGACTTTCACACACACATATCCCTCAGAACTGAGCATGTGGATACTCGTTCTTTCACCTAGCACAAATGGAATGGGTTGCAGGAGGAACTTTTACTCTGGTTTCTCAGGCTGTTTCCTAGTGCCGGTTTGAATTTCCTGCAGTTTTCACTGTAAAACCGAGGTGGAGATTGTACATCCCCATATATATGTATGGAGTGGAATTTGCAACTGAAAACAATCTTGTGTTCCCAACAAGCTAGGTGAAGGACGGCTTTAACACACTTATCTCTCAAAACTGAGCAAGTGGAGAGATGTTCGTTCTTCAATCACAAAGGGAACGGGTTGCAGTAGGAAATTTTTCTCTGGTTTCTCAGTCTGTTTCCTAGTAGCGTTTTGAAGTTCCGGCAGTTTTCACTGTAAAACCGAGTTGGAGCTTGTACCTCCCCATATATATGTATGGAGTGGAGTTTGCAACTGTAGAGAAACTTTGTGTTCCCAAGAAGCTAGGTGAAGGACGGCTTTCACACACAATTATCTCTCAGAAATGAGCATGTGGAGAGACGTTCGTTCATCTAGCACCAAGGGAACGGGTTGCAGGAGAAACATTTACTCTGGGTTCTCAGTCTGTTTCCTAGTGCCGGTTTGAAGTTCCTGCAGATTTCAATGTAAAACCGAGTTGGACCCTGTACCTCCCCATATATATGTAAGTATTGGTGTTTGCTGCTGAAAAGAAATATTGTATTCCTAACAAGCAAGTTGAAGGACGGCTTTCACAAACACTTATCTCTAAGAACTGAGCAAGTGGAGAGATGTTCGTTCATCTAGCACAAAGGGAACGGGTTGCAGGGGAAACTTTTACTCTGGTATCTCAGTCTGTTTCCTAGTGCCGGTTTGAAGTTCCTGCATTTTTCACTGTAAAACAGAGTTGGAGCTAGTACCTCAACATATATATATATGGAGAGAAGTATGCAACCAAAAAGAAACTGTGTGTACCCAACAAGCTAGGTGAAGGACGGCTTTCACATACCCTTCTCTCCCAGAAGTGAGCATGTGGAGAGACGTTCGTTCACCTAGCACCAAGGGAACGGGTTGCAGGAGAAACATTTACTCTGGGTTCTCAGTCTGTTTCCTAGTGCCGGTTTGAAGTTCCTGCAAATTTCAAAGTAAAACTGAGTCGGAGCTAGTACCTTCCAATATATATGTATGGATTGGAGTCTGAAACTGAAAAGAAACTTTGATTTCCCAACAAGGTAGTTGAAGGACGGCGTTCACACACACTTATCTCTCCGAATTGAGCATATGGAGAGATGTTCGTTCATCTAGCAACAAGGGAACGGGTTGCAGGAGTAACTTTTACTCTGGTTTTTCAGTCTGTTTTCTAGTGCCGTTATGAAGTGCCTGCAGTTTTCTCTGTAAAACCGAGTTGGAGCTTGCACATCCCCATATATACGTATGGAGTGGAATTTGCAACTGAAAAGAATCTTGCGTTCCACACAAGGTATGTGAAGGACGGCTTTAACACACTTATATCTCAAAACTGAGCATGTGGAGAGATGTTTGTTCATCAATCACAAAGGGAACGGATTGCAGGAGGAAATTTTTCCTCTGGTTACTCAGTCTGTTTCCTAGTGCCAGTTTGAAGTTCCTGCAATTTTCACTCTAAAACCTAGTTGGAACTATTACTTCTCAATATATATGTAAGGAGTGCAGATTGCAACTGAAAAGAAACTTTGTGTTCCCAACAAGCTAGGTGAAAGACGGCTTTCACACACACTTGTCTCTCAGAACTGAGCATGTGGATAGACTTTCGTTCATCTAGCAAAATGGAACGGGTTGAAAGAGAAATTATTACTCTGGTTTCTCAGTCTGTTTCCTAGTGCCTGTTTGAAGTTCCTGCAGTTTTCACTGTAAAGTCGTGTTGGAGCTAGTACCTCCCCATATATATGTATGTAGTGGAGTTTGGAACTGAAAAGAAACTTTGTGTTCCCAACAAAAGAGGTGAAGAATGGCGTTTACACACACTTTTCTCTCAAACTTAGCATGTGTATAGACGTTCGGTCATCTAGCACGAGGGGAACGTGTTGCAGGAGAAACTTTTACTCTGCATTCTCAGTCTGTTTCCTAGTGCCGGTTTGAAGTTCCTGCATTTTTCACTGTAAAACCGAGTTGGAGATAGTACCTCCCCATATATATATATGGAGTGGAGTTTGCAATTGAAAAGAAACATTGTGTTCCCAAAAAGCAAGGTGAGGGAAGGATTTCACACACAATTATATCTCAGAACTGAGCATGTTGAGAGACGTTCTTTCATCTAGCACAAAGGGAACTGGTTGCAAGAGAAACTTTTACTCTGGTTTCTCAGTCTGTTTCCTAGTGTCGGTTTGATGTTCCTGCAGTTTTCACTGTAAAACCGAGTTGGAGCTAGTTCCTCTTCATAAACATGTATGGAGTGGAGTTTGCAACTGAAAAGAAACTTTGAGTTCCCAAAAACCTAGGTGAAGGACGGCGTTCACACACACTTATCTCTCAGAACTGAGCATGTGGAGAGAAGTTCGTTCATCTAGCACGAAGGGAACAGGTTGCAGGGGAAACTTTTCTCTGGTTTCTCAGTCTGTTTCCTAGTGCCGGTTTGAAGTTCCTGCAGTTTTCATGTAAAACCGAGTTGGAGCTAGTACCTCCCAACATATATGTAAGGATTGTTGTTTGCTTCTGAAAACAAAAATTGTGTTCCTAACAAGCTAGGTGAAGGACGGCTTTCACAAACACTTATCTTTCAGAACTGAGCATGTGGAGAGACGTTCGTTCACCTAGCACCACGGGAACGGTTTGCAGGGAAAATTTTACTCTGGTTTCTCAGTCTGTTTCCATGTACTGTTTTTAAGTTCTTGCAGTTTACATTGTAAAACAGTGTTGGAGCTATTACTTCCCCTATAAATATATGGAGTGGAGTTTGCAAGTTAAAAGAAACTTTGTGTTCCCAAAAAGCAAGGTGAAGGAAGGCTTTCACACACAATTATATCTCAGAACTGAGCACGTGGAGAGACGTTTGTTCATCTAGCACAAATGGAAAGTGTTACAGGAGAATCTTTTACTCTGCTTTCTCAGTCTGTTTCCTAGTGTCGGTTTGATGTTCCTGCAGTTTTCACTGTAAAACCGAGTTGGAGCTCGTACCTCCCCATATATATGTATGGAGTGGAGTTTGCAACTGAAAAGAAACTTTTTGTTCCCAACAAGCTAGGTGAAGGACGACTTTCATACACAATTTTCCCTCAGTAGTGAGCATGTGGATAGTCTTTCGTTCATCTAGCACAAATGGAATGGGTTGCAGGAGGAACTTTTACTCTGGTTTCTCAGGCTGTTTCCTAGTGCCGGTTTGAAGTTCCTGCAGTTTTCACTGTAAAACCGAGTTGGAGCTAGTACCTCCCAATATATATCTAAGAAGTAGTGTTTGCAACTGAAAAGATACTTTGTTTTCCAAACCACGTAGGTGAAGGAAGGCTTTAAAACACCCTTACCTCTCAGAACTGAGCATGTGGAGAGACCTTCGTTCACCTATCACCAAGGGAACGGGTTGCAGGATAAAGTTTTACACTGGTTTCTCAGACTTTTTCCTAGTGCTTGTTTGAAGTTCCTACAGTTTTCACTGTAAAGCTGAGTTGAAGCTAGTACCTACCCATATATATGTATGGAGTGGAGTTTGCAACTGAAAAGAAACTTTGTGTTCCCAACAAGAAAGGTGAAGGCTGGCTTTCACACACAATTATCTCTCAGAACGGATCATGTGGAGAGATTTTCGTTCATCAAGCACAATTGGAACGGTTTGCAGGAGAAACTTTTACTCTGGTTTCTCAGTCTGATTCCTAATTCCGGTTTGAAGTTCCTGCAGTTTTCACACTAAAACAGAGTTGGAGCTAGTACCTCCCCATACATATGTATGGAGTGGAGTTTGCAACTGACAATAATCATTGTGTTCCCAACAAGAAATATGAAGGACGGCTTTCACACACACTTATCTCTCACATCTGAGCATTTGGAGAGACGTTCGTTCATCTAGCACCAAGGGAACGGGTTGCAGGAGAAACTTTTACTCTAGTTTCTCAGTCTGTTTCCTAGTGCCGGTTTGAATTTCCTGCCGTTTTCACTGTAAAACCGAGTTGGAGCTAGAACCTCCCCATACATATGTATGGAGTGGAGTTTCCAACTGAAAATAATCATTGTGTTCCCAACAAACAATTTTTAAGGACGGCTTTCACATACACTTATATCTCAGAAATGAGCATGTGGAGAGACTTTCGTTCAAATAGCATAAAGTAACGGGTTGCAGGAGAAACTTTTACTCTGGTTTCTCAGTCTGTTTCTTTGTGCCGGTTTGAAGTTCCTGCAGTTTTCACTGTAAAACCCAGTTGGAGCTAGTACCTCCACATATATATGTATGGAGTAAGGTTTGCAACTGAAAAGGAACTATGTGTTCCCAAAAAGCTTGGTCAAGGACGGCTTTCACACACACTTATTTCTAAGATCTGAGCATGTGGAGAGACTTTCGTTCATCTAGCACCAAGGGAACGGGTTGCAGGTGAAACTTATACTCTGCTTTCTCAGTCTGTTTCCTAGTGCCGGTTTGACGTTCCTGCAGTTTTCACTGTAAAACCGAATTTTAGCTAGTACCTCCCAATATATATGTATGGAGTGGAGTTTGCAATTGAAAAGAAACTTTGTGTTCCCAACAAGCATGTTGAAGGACGGCTTTCACACACAATTATGTCTCAGAACTCATCATGGGGAGAGAAGTTCGTTCATCTAGCACAAATGGAACGGGTTGCAGGAGAAACTTTTACTCTGGTTTCTCAGTCTGTTTCCTAGTGCCTATATGAAGTTCCTGCAATTTTCAATGTAAAACCGATTTGGACCTAGTACCTCCCCATATAAATGTATGGAGTGGAGTTTACAGCTGAAAAGAAACTTTGTGTTCCCAACAAGCTAGGTGAAGGACGGCTTTCACACACATTTATCTCTCAGAACTGGGCATGTGGAGAGACGTTCTTTCATCTAGAATAAAGGGAACGGGTTGCAGGAGAAACTTTTACTCTGGTTTCTCAGTCTGTTTCCTAGTGCCCGTTTGAAGTTCCTGCAGTTTTCACTGTAAAACCGAGTAGGAGCTAGTACTTCCCAATATATATATATGGAGTGGTGTTTTCAACAGAAAAGAAGCTTTATGTTCCCAACAAGCTAGATGAAGGCCGGCTTTCACACACAGTTTTCTCTCAGAACTGAGCATGTGGAGAGACGTTTGTTCATCTATCACCAAGGGAACGGGTTGCAGGAGAAACTTTACTCTAGGTTTCTCATTCTGTTTCCTAGTGTCGGTCTGAATTTCCTGCAGATTTCAATGTAAAACCGTGTAGGAGCTTGTACCAACCCATATATATGTATGGAGAGGAGTTTGCAACTGAAAAGAAACTTTATATTCCCAACAAGCTAGGTGAAGTCCTGCATTCAGACACAATTTTCTCTCAGAACTGAGCATGTGGAGAGACGTTCGTTCATCTAGCACCAAGGGAACGGGTTGCAGGAGAAACTTTTACTCTAGTTTCTCAGTCTGTTTCCTAGTGTCGGTTTGAAGTTCCTGCAGTTTTCACTGTAAAACCGTGTTGGAGCTTGTACCAACCCATATATATGTATGGAGAGGTGTTTGCATCTGAAAAGAAACTTTGTGTTCCCAACAAGTTAGGTGAAGGAAGGCTTTCACACACACTTATCTCTCAGAACCGAGCATGTGCTGAGACGTTCGTTCACCTAGCAACAAGGTAACGGTTTGCAGGAGCAACTTTTACTCTGGAATCTCAGACTGATTCCTAATGCCGGTTTGAGTTTCCTGCAGTTTTCACTCTAAAACCGAGTTGGAGCTAGTACCTCCCCATACATATGTATGGAGTGCAGTTTTCAACTGAAAATAATCATTGTGTTCCCAACAAGAAAGATGAAGAACGGCTTTAACACACACTTATCTCTCAGAAATGAGCATGTGGGGAGACGTTCGTTCAAATAGCACAAAGGGAACGGGTTCCAGGGGAAACATTTACTCTGGTTTCTCAGTCTATTTCCTAATGCAGATTTGATGTTCCTGCAGTTTTCACTGTAAACACGAGTTAGAGCTAGTACCTCCCCATATATATGTATGGAGTGAAGTTTTCAAGTGAAAATAATCTTTGTGTTCCCAACAAGCAAGGTGAAGGACGGCTTTCACAAACACGTATCTCTCAGAACTTAGCATGTGGAGAGACGTTCGTTCATCTAGCACCAAGGGAACGGGTTGCAGGAGAAACTTTAACTCTGGGTTCTCAGTCTGTTTCCTAGTGCCGGTTTGACGTTCCTGCAGTTTTCACTGTAAAACCGAATTTTAGCTAGTACCTCCCAAACTATATGTATGGATTGGAGTTTGCAAGTGAAAAGAAACTTTGTGTTCCCAACAAGAAAGGTGAAGGCCGGCTTTCACACACAATTATCTCTCAGAACGGATCATGTGGAGAGATTTTCGTTCATCAAGCACAATTGGAACGGTTTGCAGGAGAAACTTTTACTCTGGTTTCTCAGTCTGTTTCCTAGTGCCGTTATGAAGTTCCTGCAGTTTTCACAGTAAAAAAGATTTAGACCTAGTACCTCCCCATATATATGTATGGAGAGGAGTTTGCATCTGAAAAGAAACTTTGTGTTCCCAACAAGCTAGGTGAAGGACGGCTTTCACACACACTTATCTCTCAGATCTTAGCATGTGGAGAGACGTTCGTTCATCTAGAAACAGGGGAACGGCTTGCAATACGAACTTTTACACTGGTTTCTCAGTGTGTTTCCTAGTGCAGGTCAGAAGTTCCTGCAGATTTCACTGTAGAACCGAGTTGGAGATTGTACCTCCCCATATATATGTATGGAGTGCAGTTGGCAACTGAAAAGATACTTTCTGTTCCCAACAAACTACGTTAAGGACGGGTTTCACACATACTTATCTCTGAGAACTGAGCATGTGGAGAGACGTTCGTTCATATAGCACAAAGGAACTGGTTGCAGGAGAAACATTTCCTCTGGTTTCTCAGTCTGTCTCCTAGTGCCGGTTTTAAGTTCCTGCAGTTTTCACTGTAAAACAGAGTTGGAGCTAGTACCTCCCAATATATATGTATGGAGTGGAGTTTGCAAGTGAAAAGAAACTTTGTGTTCCCAACAAGCTTGGTGAAGGACGACTTTCACACACACTTATCTCTCAGAACTGAGCATGTGGAGAGACTTTCGTTCATCTAGAACCAAGGGAACGGGTTGCAAGGGAAACTTTTACTTTAGTTTCTTGTCTGTTTCGTAGTGCCGGTTTGAAGTTCCTGCAATTTACACTTTAAAACAGAGTTGGAGCTAGTACCTCCCCATATATATGTATGGAATGGTGTTTGCAAGTGAAAAGGAATTTTGTGTTCCCAGCAAACTTGGTGAAGGGCGGCTTTCACACACACTTATCTCTCAGAACTGAGCATGTGGAGAGAAGTTCGTTCATCTAGCACCAAGGGAACGGGTTGCAGGAGAAACTTTTTCTCTGGTTTCTCAGTCTGTTTCCTAGTGCTGGTTTGACGTTCCTGCAGTTTTCACTGTAAAACAGAATTTTAGCTAGTACCTCCCAATATATATGTATGGAGTGGAGTTTGCAAGTGAAAAGAAACTTTGTGTTCCCAACAAGAAAGGTGAAGGACGGCTTTCACACACAATTATCTCTCAGAACTGATCATGTGGAGAGACGTTCGTTCATCAAGCACAAATGGAACGGTTTGCAGGAGAAACTTTTACTCTGGTTTCTCAGTCTGTTTCCTAGTGCCGTTATGAAGTTCCTGCAGTTTTCAATGTAAAACAGATTTGGACTTAGTACATCCTCATATAAATGTATGGAGTGGAGTTTGCAAGTGAAAAGAAACTTTGTGTTCCCAACAAGCAAGGAGAAGGACGGCTTTCATACACATTTATCTCTCAGAACTGAGAATGTGGAGAGACGTTCATTCACCTAGCAGCAAGGGAACGGGTTGCAGGAGAAACTTCTTCTCTGGTTTCTCAGTCTGTTTCCTAGTGTCAGTTGGAAGTTCCTGCAGTTTTCACTGTAAAATTGAGTTGGAGCTAGTACCTCCCCAAAAATTTGTATGGATTGGAGTTTGCAACTGAAAAGAAACTGTGTGTTCCCAACAAGCAAAATGAAGGACGGCTTTCACACACACTTATCTCTCAGAACTGAGCATGTGGAGAGACGTTCGTTCATCAAGCACCAAGGGAACGGTTTGCAAGAGAAACTTTTACTCTGGTTTCTCAGTCTGTTTCCTAGTGCCGGTTTGATGTTCCTGAAGTTATCACTGTAAACACGAGTTGGAGCTAGTACCTCCCCATATGTATGTATGGAGTGGAGTTTGCAACTTAAAAGAAACTTTGTGTTCTCAACAAGCTAGGTGAAGGACGGCTTTCACACACATTTATCTCTCAGAACTGAGCATGTGGAGAAACATTCGTTCATCTATTCCAAAGGGAACGGGTTGCAGGGGATACATTTATTCTGATTTCTCAGTCTGTTTCCTAGTGCCGGTTTGAAATTCCTGCAGTTTTCACTGTAAAACCGAATTTTAGCAAGTACCTCCCAATATATATGTATGGAGTGGAGTTGGCAACTGAAAAGATACTTTGTGTTCCCAACAAACTCCGTTAAGGACGGCTTTCACACACACTTATCTCTCAGAACTGAGCATGTGGAGAAACATTCGTTCATCTATTCCAAAGGGAACGGGTTGCAGGGGATACATTTATTCTGATTTCTCAGTCTGTTTCCTAGTGCCGGTTTGAAATTCCTGCAGTTTTCACTGTAAAACCGAATTTTAGCAAGTACCTCCCAATATATATATATGGAGTGGAGAATTCAAGTGAAAAGTAACTTTGTTTTCCCAACATGCAATTTGAAGAACGGCTTTCACACACAATTATCTCTCAGAAATGATCATGTGAAGAAACATTCGTTCATCTACCATAAATGGAACGGTTTGCAGGAGACAGTTTTACTCTGGATTCTCCTTCTGTTTCCTAGTGCCTGTTTGAAGTTCCTGCAGTTTTCACTGTAAAACGAGCTGGAGCTAGTACCTCCCAATATATATGTATGGAGTCGAGTTTGCAAGTGAAAACAAACTTTGTGTTCCCAACAAGCAAGTTGAAGGCGGCTTTCACACACAATTATATCTAAGAACTGATCCTGTGGAGAGACGTTCTTTCATCTAGCACCAAGGGAACGGTTTGCAGGAGAATCTTTTACTCTGGTTTCTCAGTCTTTTTCCTAGTGCCGGTTTGATGTTCCTGAAATTTTCACTGTTAATCCAAGTTGGAGCTAGAACCTACCCATATATATGTATGGAGTGGAGTTTGCAACTGAAAAGAAACTTTGTGTTCCCAACAAGCTAGGTGAAGGACGGCTTTCACAGACACTTATCTCTCAGAACTGAGCATGTGGAGAGACGATCGTTCATCTAGCAACAAAGGAACGCGTTGCAGGAGAAACTTTTACCCTGGGTTCTCAGTCTGTTTCCTAGTGCCGGTTTGAAGTTCCTGCAGTTTTCACAGTAAAACAGATTTTGACCTTGTACCTCCCCATATAAATGTATGGAGTTGAGTCTGCAACTTAAAAGAAATTTTGTGTTCCCAACAAGCTAAGTGAAGGACGGCTTTCACACACATTTATCTCTCAGAACTGAGAATGTGGAGAGACGTTCTTTCATCTAGCACCAAGTGAACGGGTTGCAGGAGAAAATTTTACTCTGATTTCTCAGTCTGTTTCCTAGTGCCGGTTTGAAGTTCCTGCAGTTTTCACTGTAAAACCGAGTTGGAGCGTGTACCTCCCCAAAAATATGTATGTAATGGGGTTTGCAAATGAAAAGAAACTGTGTGTTCCCAACAAGCAAAGTGAAGGACGGCTTTCACAAACACTTATCTCTCAAAACTGAGCTTATGGAGAGACGATCGTTCATCTAGCACCAAGGGAACTGGTTGCAGGAGAAACTTTTATTCTAATTTCTCAGTCTGTTTCCTAGTGCCGGTTTGAAGTTCCTGCAGTTTTCACTGTAAAACCGAGTTGGGGCTAGTAACTCCCCGTATATATGTATGGAGTGGAGTTTGCAACTGAAAAGAAACTTTGTGTTCCCAACAAGAAAATTGAAGGACGCCTTTCACACACACATATCTCTCAGAACTGAGCATGTGGAGAGACGTTCTTTCATCTAGCACCAAGGGAACGGGTTGCAGGAGAAACTTTTATTCTAACTTCTCAGTCTGTTTCCTAGTGCCGGATTGAAGTTCCTGCCGTTTTCACTGTAAAACCGAATTGGGGCTAGTACCTCCCCATACATATGTAGGGAGTGGGGTTTCCAACTGAAAATAATCATTGGGATCCCAACAAGCAAGGTGAAGTACGGCTTTCACTCACACTTATCTCTCAGATCTGAGCATGTGGAGAGACTTTCGTTCAAATAGCACAAAGGGAATGGGTTGCAGGAGAAACTTTTACTCTGGTTTCTCAGTCTTTTCCCTAGTGCCGGTTTGAAGTTCCTGCAGTTTTCACTGTAAAAAAGTGTTCGAGATAGTACCTCCCCATATATATGTATGGAGTAGAGTTTGCAACTGAAAAAGAACTTTGTGTTCCCAACAAGCTTGTTGAAGGATGACTTTCACACACACTTATCTCTCAGAACTGACCATGTGGAGAGACTTTCGTTCATCTAGAACCAAGGGAACGGGTTGCATGAGAAACTTTTACTTTGGTTTCTCAGTCTGTTTCGAAGTGCAGGTTTGAAGTTCCTGCAATTTACACTTTAAAACAAAGTTGGAGCTAGTACCTCCCCATATATATGTATGGAATGGTGTTTGCAAGTGAAAAGGAAATTTGTGTTCCAAACAAACTTGGTGAAGGGCGGCTTTCACACACAATTATCTCTCAGAACTGAGCATGTGGAAAGACGTTCGTTCATCTAGCAGCAACGGAACGGGTTGCAGGAGAAACTTTTACTCTGGTTTCTCAGTCTGTTTCCTAGTGCCGGTTAGAAGTTCCTGCAGTTTTCACTGTAAAACCGAATTTTAGCTAGTACCTCCCAATATATATGTATGGAGTGGAGTTTGAAAGTGAAAAGAAACTTTGTGTTCCCAACAAGAAAGTTGAAGGACGGCTTTCTCACACAATTATCTCTCAGAACTGATCATGTGGAGAGATGTTCGTTCATCAAGCACAAATAGAACGGGTTGCAGGAGAAACTTTTACTCTGGTTTCTCAGTCTGTTTCCTAGTGCCGTTATGAAGTTCCTGCAGTTTTCACTGTAAAACAGATTTGGACTTAGTACATCCTCATATAAATGTATGGAGTGGAGTTTGCAAGTGAAAAGAAACTTTGTGTTCCCAACAAGCAAGGAGAAGGACGGCTTTCACACACATTTATCTCTCAGAACTGAGAATGTGGAGAGACGTTCATTCACCTAGCAGGAAGGGAACGGGTTGCAGGAGAAACTTTTTCTCTCGTTTCTCAGTCTGTTTCCTAGTGCCGGTTTGAAGTTCCAGCAGTTTTCACTGTAAAACCGAGTTGGAGCTAGTACCTCCCCAAAAATTTGTATGGAATGGATTTTGCAAATGAAAAGAAACTGTGTGTTCCCAACAAGCAAAATGAAGGACGGCTTTCACACACACATATCTCTCAGAACTGAGCATATGGAGAGAAGTTCGTTCATTAAGCACCAAGGGAACGGTTTGCAGGAGAAACTTTTACTCTGGTTTCTCAGTCTGTTTCCTAGTGCCGGTTTGATGTTCCTGAATTATCACTGTAAACCCGAGTTGGAGCTAGTACCTCCCCATATATATGTATGGAGTGGAGTTTGCAACTTAAAAGAAACTTTGTGTTCCCAACAAGCTAGGTGAAGGACGGATTTCACACACATTTATCTCTCAGAACTTAGCATGTGGAGAGACGTTTGTTCATCTAGAACCAGGGGAACGGGTTGCAATAGGAACTTTTACACTGGTTTCTCAGTCTGTTTCCTAGTGCAGGTCTGAAGTTCCTGCAGATTTCACAGTAAAACCGAGTTGGAGCTTGTACCTCCCCATATATATATATGGAGTGGAATTTGCAACTGAAAAGGAACTTTGTCTTCCCAACAAACTAGGTGAAGGACGGCTTTCACACACACTTATCTCTCAGAACTGAGCATGTGGAGAGACGTTCGTTCACCTAGCACAAATGGAACAGTTTGCAGGAAAAAGTTTTACTCTGGTTTCTCATTCTGATTCCTAGTTCCGGTTTGAAGTTCCTGCCGTTTTCACTGTAAAACCGAGTTGGAGCTAGTACCTCCCCTTACATATTTATGGATTGGAGTTTCCAACTGAAAATAATCATTGTGTTCCCAAAAAGCTAGTTGAAGGACGGCTTTCACACACACTTATCTCTCAGAACTGAGCATGTGGAGAGACTTTCGTTCAAATAGCACAAAGGGAACTGTTGCAGGAGAAACTTTTACTCTGGTTTCTCAGTCTGTTTCCTTGTGCCGGTTTGAAGTTCCTTCAGTTTTCACTGTAAAACAGAGTAGGAGCTTGTACCTCCCCATATATATGTATGGAGTAGAGTTTGCAAATGAAAAGGAACTTTGTGTTCCCAACAAGCTTGGTGAAGGACTACTTTTAAACACAATTATCTCTCAGAACTGAGCATGTGGAGAGACATTCGTTCATCTAGCACCAAGGGAACGGTTGGCAGGAGAAACTTTTTCTCTGGATTCTCAGTCTGTTTCCTACTGCCGGTTTGACGTTCCTGCAGTTTTCAAGGTAAAACCGAATTTTAGCTAGTACCTCCCAATATATATGTATGAAGAGGAGTTTGCAAGTGAAAAGAAACTTTGTGTTCCCAACAAGCAAGTTGAAGGACGGCTTTCACACACAAATATCTCTTAGAACTGATCATGTGAAGAGGCGTTCTTTCATCTAGCACAAATGGAACGGGTTGCAGGAGAAACTTTTACTCTGGTTTCTCAGTCTGTTTCCTAGTGCCGTTATGAAATTCCTGCAGTTTTCACTGTAAAACAGATTTTGACCTAGTACATCCCCATATAAATGTATGGAGTGGAGTTTGCAAATGAAAAGAACCTTTGTGTTCCCAAAAAGCTTGGTGAAGTACGGCTTTCACACACACTTATCTCTCAGAACTAAGCATGTGGAGAGACGTTCATTCATCTAGCACCAAGGGAACGGGTTGCAGGAGAAACTTTTAGTCTGGTTTCTCAGTCTGTTTCCTAGTGTCAGTTTGAAGTTCCTGCATTTTTCACTGTAAAACCGAGTTGGAGCTAGTACCACCCCAAAAATATGTATGGAATGGAGTTTGCAACTGAAAAGAAACTGTGTGTTCCCAACAAGCAAAGTGAAGGACGGCTTTCACAAACACTTATCTCTCAAAACTGAGCATGTGGAGAGACGTTCGTTCATCTAGCACAAAGGGAACTGGTTGCAGGAGAAACTTTTACTCTGGTTTCTCAGTCTGTTTCCTAGTGCCGGTTTGAAGTTCATGCAGTTTTCACTGTAAAACCGAGCTGGAGGTAGTACCTCCCCATATATATGTATGGAGTGGAGTTTGCAACTGAAAAGAAACTTTGTGTTCCCAACAAGCAAATTGAAGGACGCCTTTCACACACACATATCTCTCAGAACTGAGCATGTGGAGAGACGTTCGTTCATCTAGCACCAAGGGAACTAGTTGCAGGTGAAACTTTTATTCTAGTTTCTCAGTCTGTTTCCTAGTGCCGGATTGAAGTTCCTGCCGTTTTAAGTGTAAAACCGAATTGGGGCTAGTACCTCCCCATACATATGTATGGAGTGGAGTTTCCAACTGAAAATAATCATTGGGATCCCAACAAGCAAGTTGAAGTACGGCTTTCACTCACACTTATCTCTCAGAACTGAGCATGTGGAGAGAATTTCGTTCAAATAGCACAAAGGGAACGGGTTGCAGGAGAAACTTTTACTCTGGTTTCTCAGTCTGTTACCTAGTGCTGGTTTGCAGTCCCTGCAGTTTTCACTGTAAAACAGAGTTGGAGCTAGTACCTCCCCGTATATATGTATGGAGTAGAGTTTGCAACTGAAAAGTAACTTTTTGTTCCCAACAAGCTTGGTGAAGGACGACTTTCACACACACTTATACCTCAGAACTGAGCATGTGGAGAGACTTTCGTTCATCTGGCACCAATGAAACGGGTTGCAGGAGAAACTTTTTCTCTGGTTTCCCAGTATGTTTCCTAGTGCCGGTGTGAAGATCCTGCAATTTAAACTGTAAAACAATGTTGGAGCTTTTACCTCCCCAAATATATGTATGGAATGGTGTTTGCAAGTGAAAAGAAACTTTGTGTTCCCAACAAACTTGTTGAAGGACGGCTTTCACACACACTTATCTCTCAGAACTGAGCCTGTGGAGAGACGTTCGTTCATCTAGCACCAATGGAACGGGTTGCAGGAGAAATTTTTACTCTGGTTTCCCAGTCTGTATCCTAGTGCCGGTTTGAAGTTCCTGCAGTTTTCACTGTAAAACCGAATTTTAACAAGTACCCTCCCAATATATATGTATGGAGTGGAGATTGCAAGTGATAAGTAACTTTGTTTTCCCAACAAGCAAGTTGAAGGACGGCTTTCACACACAATTATCTCTCAGAACTGATCATGTGAAGAAACGTTCGTTCATCTAGCATAAATGGAACGGTTTGCAGGAGATACTTTTACTCTGGATTCTCAGTCTGTTTCCTAGAGTCGGTTTGAAGTTCCTGCAATTTACACTGTAAAACAGAGTTGAAGCTAGTACCTCCCCATACATATGTAAGGAACGGTGTTTGCAAGTGAAAAAAACTTTGTGTTCCCAACAAACTTGGTGATGGACCGCTTTCACACAAAATTATCTCTCAGAACCGAGCATGTGGAGAGACGTTCTTTCATCTAGCACCAAGGGAACGGGTTGCAGGGGAAACTATTACTCTGGATTCTCAGTCTGTTTCCTAGTGCCGGTTTGAAGTTCCTGCAATTTTCACTGTAAAACGAGTTGGAGCTAGTACCTCCCAATATATATGTATGGAGTTGAGTTTGCAAGTGAAAACAAACTTTGTGTTCCCAACAAGCAAGTTGAAGGCGGCTTTCACACACAATTATCTCTAAGAACTGATCATGTGGAGAGACGTTCTTTCATCTAGCACCAAGGGAACGGGTTGCAGGAGAAACTTTTATTCTAGTTTCTCAGTCTGTTTCCTAGTGCCGGATTGATGTTCCTGCCGTTTTCACTGTAAAAACGAATTGGGGCTAGTACCTCCCCATACATATGTATGGAGTGGAGTTTCCAACTGAAAATAGTCATTGGGATCACAACAAGCAAGGTGAAGTACGGCTTTCACTCACACTTATCTCTCAGAACTGAGCATGTGGAGAGAATTTCGTTCATATAGCACAAAGGGAACGGGTTGAAGGAGAAATTTTTACTCTGGTTTCTCAGTCTGTATCCTAGTGCCTGTTTGAAGTTCCTGCAGTTTTCACTGTAAAACCGAATTTTAGCAAGTACCTCCCAATATATATGTATGGAGTGGAGATTGCAAGTGAAAAGTAACTTTGTTTTCCCAACAAGCAAGTTGAAGAACGGCTTTCACACACAATTATCTCTCAGAAATGTTCATGTGAAGAAACGTTCGTTCATCTAGCATAAATGGAACGGTTTGCAGGAGAAACTTTTACTCTGGATTCTCAGTCTGTTTCCTAGTGCCGGTTTGAAGTTCCTGCAATTTACACTGTAAAACAGAGTTGAAGCTAGTACCTCCCCATACATATGTATGGAACGGTGTTTGCAAGTGAAAAAAATTTGTGTTCCAAACAAACTTGGTGAAGGACCAGTTTCACACAAAATTATCTCTCAGAACTGAGCATGTGGAGAGACGTTCGTTCATCTAGCACCAAGGGAACGGGTTGCAGGAGAAATATATCCTCTGCTTTCTCAGTCTGTTTCCTAGTGCCGGTATGAAGTTTCTGCTTTTTTCACTCTAAAAACGAGATGGAGCTTGTACCACACCATATATATTTATGGATTGGATTTTGCAACTGAAAAGATTCTTTGTGTTCCCAACAAGCTTGGTGAAGGACGGTTTTCAAACACACTTATCTCTCAGAACTGAGCATGTGGACAGACTTTCTTTCATCTAGCACCAAGGGAACGGTTTGCAGGAGAAACTTTTACTCTGCTTTCCCAGTCTGTTTCCTAGTGCCGGTTTGAAGATCCTGCAATTTACACTGTAAAACATTGTTGGAGCTAGTACCTTCCCATATATATGTATGGAGTGGAGTTGGCAACTGAAAAGATACTATGTGTTCACAACAAACTACGTGAAGGACGGGTTTCACACATACTTATCTCTGAGAACTGAGCATGTGGAGAGACGTTCGTTCATCTAGCACCAAGGGAACGTGTTGCAGGAGAAACTTTTACTCTGGTTTCTCAGTCTGTTTCCTAGTGCCTGTTTGAAGTTCCTGCATTTTTCACTGTAAAACCGATTTGGAGATAGTACCCCCCTCATATATATGTATGGAGTATATTTTGCAAGTGAATAGAATCTTTGTGTTCCCAACAAGATTGTGAAGGACGGCTTTCACACACACTTATCTCTCAGAAATGAGCATGTGGAGAGACGTTCGTTCATCTAGCACAAAGAGAATGGTTTGCAGGAGAAACTTTTCTCTGGTTTCTCAGTCTGTTTCCAAGTGCCGGTTTGAAGTTCCTGCATTTTTCACTGTAAAACCGATTTGGAGCTAGTACCTCCCAATATATATGTATGGAGTGGAGTTTGCAAGTGAAAAGAATCTTTGTGTTCCCAACAAGCTTGTGAAGGATGGCTTTCAGACACACTTATCTCTCAGAACTGAGCCTGTGGATAGACGTTCGTTCATCTAGCACCAATGGAACGGGTTGCAGGAGAAATTTTTACTCTGGTTTCCCAGTCTGTATCCTAGTGCCGGTTTGACGTTCCTGCAGTTTTCACTGTAAAACCGAATTTTAACAAGTACCTCCCAATATATATGTATGGAGTGGAGATTGCAAGTGAAAAGTAACTTTGTTTTCCCAACAAGCAAGTTGAAGGACGGCTTTCACACACAATTATCTCTCAGAACTGATCATGTGAAGAAACGTTCGTTCATCTAGCATAAATGGAACGGTTTGCAGGAGATACTTTTACTCTGGATTCTCAGTCTGTTTCCTAGAGTCGGTTTGAAGTTCCTGCAATTTACACTGTAAAACAGAGTTGAAGCTAGTACCTCCCCATACATATGTAAGGAACGGTGTTTGCAAGTGAAAAAAACTTTGTGTTCCCAACAAACTTGGTGATGGACCGCTTTCACACAAAATTATCTCTCAGAACCGAGCATGTGGAGAGACGTTCTTTCATCTAGCACCAAGGGAACGGGTTGCAGGGGAAACTATTACTCTGGATTCTCAGTCTGTTTCCTAGTGCCGGTTTGAAGTTCCTGCAATTTTCACTGTAAAACGAGTTGGAGCTAGTACCTCCCAATATATATGTATGGAGTTGAGTTTGCAAGTGAAAACAAACTTTGTGTTCCCAACAAGCAAGTTGAAGGCGGCTTTCACACACAATTATCTCTAAGAACTGATCATGTGGAGAGACGTTCTTTCATCTAGCACCAAGGGAACGGGTTGCAGGAGAAACTTTTATTCTAGTTTCTCAGTCTGTTTCCTAGTGCCGGATTGATGTTCCTGCCGTTTTCACTGTAAAAACGAATTGGGGCTAGTACCTCCCCATACATATGTATGGAGTGGAGTTTCCAACTGAAAATAGTCATTGGGATCACAACAAGCAAGGTGAAGTACGGCTTTCACTCACACTTATCTCTCAGAACTGAGCATGTGGAGAGAATTTCGTTCATATAGCACAAAGGGAACGGGTTGAAGGAGAAATTTTTACTCTGGTTTCTCAGTCTGTATCCTAGTGCCTGTTTGAAGTTCCTGCAGTTTTCACTGTAAAACCGAATTTTAGCAAGTACCTCCCAATATATATGTATGGAGTGGAGATTGCAAGTGAAAAGTAACTTTGTTTTCCCAACAAGCAAGTTGAAGAACGGCTTTCACACACAATTATCTCTCAGAAATGTTCATGTGAAGAAACGTTCGTTCATCTAGCGTAAATGGAACGGTTTGCAGGAGAAACTTTTACTCTGGATTCTCAGTCTGTTTCCTAGTGCCGGTTTGAAGTTCCTGCAATTTACACTGTAAAACAGAGTTGAAGCTAGTACCTCCCCATACATATGTATGGAACGGTGTTTGCAAGTGAAAAAAATTTGTGTTCCAAACAAACTTGGTGAAGGACCAGTTTCACACAAAATTATCTCTCAGAACTGAGCATGTGGAGAGACGTTCGTTCATCTAGCACCAAGGGAACGGGTTGCAGGAGAAATATATCCTCTGCTTTCTCAGTCTGTTTCCTAGTGCCGGTATGAAGTTTCTGCTTTTTTCACTCTAAAAACGAGATGGAGCTTGTACCACACCATATATATTTATGGATTGGATTTTGCAACTGAAAAGATTCTTTGTGTTCCCAACAAGCTTGGTGAAGGACGGTTTTCAAACACACTTATCTCTCAGAACTGAGCATGTGGACAGACTTTCTTTCATCTAGCACCAAGGGAACGGTTTGCAGGAGAAACTTTTACTCTGCTTTCCCAGTCTGTTTCCTAGTGCCGGTTTGAAGATCCTGCAATTTACACTGTAAAACATTGTTGGAGCTAGTACCTTCCCATATATATGTATGGAGTGGAGTTGGCAACTGAAAAGATACTATGTGTTCACAACAAACTACGTGAAGGACGGGTTTCACACATACTTATCTCTGAGAACTGAGCATGTGGAGAGACGTTCGTTCATCTAGCACCAAGGGAACGTGTTGCAGGAGAAACTTTTACTCTGGTTTCTCAGTCTGTTTCCTAGTGCCTGTTTGAAGTTCCTGCATTTTTCACTGTAAAACCGATTTGGAGATAGTACCCCCTCATATATATGTATGGAGTATATTTTGCAAGTGAATAGAATCTTTGTGTTCCCAACAAGATTGTGAAGGACGGCTTTCACACACACTTATCTCTCAGAAATGAGCATGTGGAGAGACGTTCGTTCATCTAGCACAAAGAGAATGGTTTGCAGGAGAAACTTTTACTCTGGTTTCTCAGTCTGTTTCCAAGTGCCGGTTTGAAGTTCCTGCATTTTTCACTGTAAAACCGATTTGGAGCTAGTACCTCCCAATATATATGTATGGAGTGGAGTTTGCAAGTGAAAAGAATCTTTGTGTTCCCAACAAGCTTGTGAAGGATGGCTTTCAGACACACTTATCTCTCAGAACTGAGCCTGTGGATAGACGTTCGTTCATCTAGCACCAATGGAACGGGTTGCAGGAGAAATTTTTACTCTGGTTTCCCAGTCTGTATCCTAGTGCCGGTTTGACGTTCCTGCAGTTTTCACTGTAAAACCGAATTTTAACAAGTACCTCCCAATATATATGTATGGAGTGGAGATTGCAAGTGAAAAGTAACTTTGTTTTCCCAACAAGCAAGTTGAAGGACGGCTTTCACACACAATTATCTCTCAGAACTGATCATGTGAAGAAACGTTCGTTCATCTAGCATAAATGGAACGGTTTGCAGGAGATACTTTTACTCTGGATTCTCAGTCTGTTTCCTAGAGTCGGTTTGAAGTTCCTGCAATTTACACTGTAAAACAGAGTTGAAGCTAGTACCTCCCCATACATATGTAAGGAACGGTGTTTGCAAGTGAATAAAACTTTGTGTTCCCAACAAACTTGGTGATGGACCGCTTTCACACACAATTATCTCTCAGAACTGAGCATGTGGAGAGACGTTCTTTCATCTAGCACCAAGGGAACGGGTTGCAGGGGAAACTATTACTCTGGATTCTCAGTCTGTTTCCTAGTGCCGGTTTGAAGTTCCTGCAATTTTCACTGTAAAACGAGTTGGAGCTAGTACCTCCCAATATATATGTATGGAGTTGAGTTTGCAAGTGAAAACAAACTTTGTGTTCCCAACAAGCAAGTTGAAGGCGGCTTTCACACACAATTATCTCTAAGAACTGATCATGTGGAGAGACGTTCTTTCATCTAGCACCAAGGGAACGGGTTGCAGGAGAAACTTTTATTCTAGTTTCTCAGTCTGTTTCCTAGTGCCGGATTGATGTTCCTGCCGTTTTCACTGTAAAAACGAATTGGGGCTAGTACCTCCCCATACATATGTATGGAGTGGAGTTTCCAACTGAAAATAGTCATTGGGATCACAACAAGCAAGGTGAAGTACGGCTTTCACTCACACTTATCTCTCAGAACTGAGCATGTGGAGAGAATTTCGTTCAAATAGCACAAAGGGAACGGGTTGAAGGAGAAATTTTTACTCTGGTTTCTCAGTCTGTATCCTAGTGCCGGTTTGAAGTTCCTGCAGTTTTCACTGTAAAACCGAATTTTAGCAAGTACCTCCCAATATATATGTATGGAGTGGAGATTGCAAGTGAAAAGTAACTTTGTTTTCCCAACAAGCAAGTTGAAGAACGGCTTTCACACACAATTATCTCTCAGAAATGTTCATGTGAAGAAACGTTCGTTCATCTAGCGTAAATGGAACGGTTTGCAGGAGAAACTTTTACTCTGGATTCTCAGTCTGTTTCCTAGTGCCGGTTTGAAGTTCCTGCAATTTACACTGTAAAACAGAGTTGAAGCTAGTACCTCCCCATACATATGTATGGAACGGTGTTTGCAAGTGAAAAAAATTTGTGTTCCAAACAAACTTGGTGAAGGACCAGTTTCACACAAAATTATCTCTCAGAACTGAGCATGTGGAGAGACGTTCGTTCATCTAGCACCAAGGGAACGGGTTGCAGGAGAAATATTTCCTCTGCTTTCTCAGTCTGTTTCCTAGTGCCGGTATGAAGTTCCTGCTTTTTTCACTCTAAAAACGAGATGGAGCTTGTACCACACCATATATATTTATGGATTGGATTTTGCAACTGAAAAGATTCTTTGTGTTCCCAACAAGCTTGGTGAAGGACGGTTTTCAAACACACTTATCTCTCAGAACTGAGCATGTGGACAGACTTTCTTTCATCTAGCACCAAGGGAACGGTTTGCAGGAGAAACTTTTACTCTGCTTTCCCAGTCTGTTTCCTAGTGCCGGTTTGATGTTCCTGAATTATCACTGTAAACCCGAGTTGGAGCTAGTACCTCCCCATATATATGTATGGAGTGGAGTTTGCAACTTAAAAGAAACTTTGTGTTCCCAACAAGCTAGGTGAAGGACGGATTTCACACACATTTATCTCTCAGAACTTAGCATGTGGAGAGACGTTTGTTCATCTAGAACCAGGGGAACGGGTTGCAATAGGAACTTTTACACTGGTTTCTCAGTCTGTTTCCTAGTGCAGGTCTGAAGTTCCTGCAGATTTCACAGTAAAACCGAGTTGGAGCTTGTACCTCCCCATATATATATATGGAGTGGAATTTGCAACTGAAAAGGAACTTTGTCTTCCCAACAAACTAGGTGAAGGACGGCTTTCACACACACTTATCTCTCAGAACTGAGCATGTGGAGAGACGTTCGTTCACCTAGCACAAATGGAACAGTTTGCAGGAAAAAGTTTTACTCTGGTTTCTCATTCTGATTCCTAGTTCCGGTTTGAAGTTCCTGCCGTTTTCACTGTAAAACCGAGTTGGAGCTAGTACCTCCCCTTACATATTTATGGATTGGAGTTTCCAACTGAAAATAATCATTGTGTTCCCAAAAAGCTAGTTGAAGGACGGCTTTCACACACACTTATCTCTCAGAACTGAGCATGTGGAGAGACTTTCGTTCAAATAGCACAAAGGGAACTGTTGCAGGAGAAACTTTTACTCTGGTTTCTCAGTCTGTTTCCTTGTGCCGGTTTGAAGTTCCTTCAGTTTTCACTGTAAAACAGAGTAGGAGCTTGTACCTCCCCATATATATGTATGGAGTAGAGTTTGCAAATGAAAAGGAACTTTGTGTTCCCAACAAGCTTGGTGAAGGACTACTTTTAAACACAATTATCTCTCAGAACTGAGCATGTGGAGAGACATTCGTTCATCTAGCACCAAGGGAACGGTTGGCAGGAGAAACTTTTTCTCTGGATTCTCAGTCTGTTTCCTACTGCCGGTTTGACGTTCCTGCAGTTTTCAAGGTAAAACCGAATTTTAGCTAGTACCTCCCAATATATATGTATGAAGAGGAGTTTGCAAGTGAAAAGAAACTTTGTGTTCCCAACAAGCAAGTTGAAGGACGGCTTTCACACACAAATATCTCTTAGAACTGATCATGTGAAGAGGCGTTCTTTCATCTAGCACAAATGGAACGGGTTGCAGGAGAAACTTTTACTCTGGTTTCTCAGTCTGTTTCCTAGTGCCGTTATGAAATTCCTGCAGTTTTCACTGTAAAACAGATTTTGACCTAGTACATCCCCATATAAATGTATGGAGTGGAGTTTGCAAATGAAAAGAACCTTTGTGTTCCCAAAAAGCTTGGTGAAGTACGGCTTTCACACACACTTATCTCTCAGAACTAAGCATGTGGAGAGACGTTCGTTCATCTAGCACCAAGGGAACGGGTTGCAGGAGAAACTTTTAGTCTGGTTTCTCAGTCTGTTTCCTAGTGTCAGTTTGAAGTTCCTGCATTTTTCACTGTAAAACTGAGTTGGAGCTAGTACCACCCCAAAAATATGTATGGAATGGAGTTTGCAACTGAAAAGAAACTGTGTGTTCCCAACAAGCAAAGTGAAGGACGGCTTTCACAAACACTTATCTCTCAAAACTGAGCATGTGGAGAGACGTTCGTTCATCTAGCACAAAGGGAACTGGTTGCAGGAGAAACTTTTACTCTGGTTTCTCAGTCTGTTTCCTAGTGCCGGTTTGAAGTTCATGCAGTTTTCACTGTAAAACCGAGCTGGAGGTAGTACCTCCCCATATATATGTATGGAGTGGAGTTTGCAACTGAAAAGAAACTTTGTGTTCCCAACAAGCAAATTGAAGGACGCCTTTCACACACACATATCTCTCAGAACTGAGCATGTGGAGAGACGTTCGTTCATCTAGCACCAAGGGAACTAGTTGCAGGTGAAACTTTTATTCTAGTTTCTCAGTCTGTTTCCTAGTGCCGGATTGAAGTTCCTGCCGTTTTAAGTGTAAAACCGAATTGGGGCTAGTACCTCCCCATACATATGTATGGAGTGGAGTTTCCAACTGAAAATAATCATTGGGATCCCAACAAGCAAGTTGAAGTACGGCTTTCACTCACACTTATCTCTCAGAACTGAGCATGTGGAGAGACGTTCGTTCAAATAGCACAAAGGGAACGGGTTGCAGGAGAAACTTTTACTCTGGTTTCTCAGTCTGTTACCTAGTGCTGGTTTGCAGTCCCTGCAGTTTTCACTGTAAAACAGAGTTGGAGCTAGTACCTCCCCGTATATATGTATGGAGTAGAGTTTGCAACTGAAAAGTAACTTTTTGTTCCCAACAAGCTTGGTGAAGGACGACTTTCACACACACTTATACCTCAGAACTGAGCATGTGGAGAGACTTTCGTTCATCTGGCACCAATGAAACGGGTTGCAGGAGAAACTTTTTCTCTGGTTTCCCAGTATGTTTCCTAGTGCCGGTGTGAAGATCCTGCAATTTAAACTGTAAAACAATTTTGGAGCTATTACCTCCCCAAATATATGTATGGAATGGTGTTTGCAAGTGAAAAGAAACTTTGTGTTCCCAACAAACTTGTTGAAGGACGGCTTTCACACACACTTATCTCTCAGAACTGAGCCTGTGGAGAGACGTTCGTTCATCTAGCACCAATGGAACGGGTTGCAGGAGAAATTTTTACTCTGGTTTCCCAGTCTGTATCCTAGTGCCGGTTTGAAGTTCCTGCAGTTTTCACTGTAAAACCGAATTTTAACAAGTACCTCCCAATATATATGTATGGAGTGGAGATTGCAAGTGATAAGTAACTTTGTTTTCCCAACAAGCAAGTTGAAGGACGGCTTTCACACACAATTATCTCTCAGAACTGATCATGTGAAGAAACGTTCGTTCATCTAGCATAAATGGAACGGTTTGCAGGAGATACTTTTACTCTGGATTCTCAGTCTGTTTCCTAGAGTCGGTTTGAAGTTCCTGCAATTTACACTGTAAAACAGAGTTGAAGCTAGTACCTCCCCATACATATGTAAGGAACGGTGTTTGCAAGTGAAAAAAACTTTGTGTTCCCAACAAACTTGGTGATGGACCGCTTTCACACAAAATTATCTCTCAGAACCGAGCATGTGGAGAGACGTTCTTTCATCTAGCACCAAGGGAACGGGTTGCAGGGGAAACTATTACTCTGGATTCTCAGTCTGTTTCCTAGTGCCGGTTTGAAGTTCCTGCAATTTTCACTGTAAAACGAGTTGGAGCTAGTACCTCCCAATATATATGTATGGAGTTGAGTTTGCAAGTGAAAACAAACTTTGTGTTCCCAACAAGCAAGTTGAAGGCGGCTTTCACACACAATTATCTCTAAGAACTGATCATGTGGAGAGACGTTCTTTCATCTAGCACCAAGGGAACGGGTTGCAGGAGAAACTTTTATTCTAGTTTCTCAGTCTGTTTCCTAGTGCCGGATTGATGTTCCTGCCGTTTTCACTGTAAAAACGAATTGGGGCTAGTACCTCCCCATACATATGTATGGAGTGGAGTTTCCAACTGAAAATAGTCATTGGGATCACAACAAGCAAGGTGAAGTACGGCTTTCACTCACACTTATCTCTCAGAACTGAGCATGTGGAGAGAATTTCGTTCATATAGCACAAAGGGAACGGGTTGAAGGAGAAATTTTTACTCTGGTTTCTCAGTCTGTATCCTAGTGCCTGTTTGAAGTTCCTGCAGTTTTCACTGTAAAACCGAATTTTAGCAAGTACCTCCCAATATATATGTATGGAGTGGAGATTGCAAGTGAAAAGTAACTTTGTTTTCCCAACAAGCAAGTTGAAGAACGGCTTTCACACACAATTATCTCTCAGAAATGTTCATGTGAAGAAACGTTCGTTCATCTAGCATAAATGGAACGGTTTGCAGGAGAAACTTTTACTCTGGATTCTCAGTCTGTTTCCTAGTGCCGGTTTGAAGTTCCTGCAATTTACACTGTAAAACAGAGTTGAAGCTAGTACCTCCCCATACATATGTATGGAACAGTGTTTGCAAGTGAAAAAAATTTGTGTTCCAAACAAACTTGGTGAAGGACCAGTTTCACACAAAATTATCTCTCAGAACTGAGCATGTGGAGAGACGTTCGTTCATCTAGCACCAAGGGAACGGGTTGCAGGAGAAATATTTCCTCTGCTTTCTCAGTCTGTTTCCTAGTGCCGGTATGAAGTTCCTGCTTTTTTCACTCTAAAAACGAGATGGAGCTTGTACCACACCATATATATTTATGGATTGGATTTTGCAACTGAAAAGATTCTTTGTGTTCCCAACAAGCTTGGTGAAGGACGGTTTTCAAACACACTTATCTCTCAGAACTGAGCATGTGGACAGACTTTCTTTCATCTAGCACCAAGGGAACGGTTTGCAGGAGAAACTTTTACTCTGCTTTCCCAGTCTGTTTCCTAGTGCCGGTTTGAAGATCCTGCAATTTACACTGTAAAACATTGTTGGAGCTAGTACCTTCCCATATATATGTATGGAGTGGAGTTGGCAACTGAAAAGATACTATGTGTTCACAACAAACTACGTGAAGGACGGGTTTCACACATACTTATCTCTGAGAACTGAGCATGTGGAGAGACGTTCGTTCATCTAGCACCAAGGGAACGTGTTGCAGGAGAAACTTTTACTCTGGTTTCTCAGTCTGTTTCCTAGTGCCTGTTTGAAGTTTCTGCATTTTTCACTGTAAAACCGATTTGGAGATAGTACCCCCTCATATATATCTATGGAGTATATTTTGCAAGTGAATAGAATCTTTGTGTTCCCAACAAGATTGTGAAGGACGGCTTTAACACACTTATCTCTCAGAAATGAGCATGTGGAGAGACGTTCGTTCATCTAGCACAAAGAGAATGGTTTGCAGGAGAAACTTTTACTCTGGTTTCTCAGTCTGTTTCCAAGTGCCGGTTTGAAGTTCCTGCATTTTTCACTGTAAAACCGATTTGGGGCTAGTACCTCCCAATATATATGTATGGAGTGGAGTTTGCAAGTGAAAAGAATCTTTGTGTTCCCAACAAGCTTGTGAAGGATGGCTTTCAGACACACTTATCTCTCAGAACTGAGCCTGTGGAGAGACGTTCGTTCATCTAGCACCAATGGAACGGGTTGCAGGAGAAATTTTTACTCTGGTTTCCCAGTCTGTATCCTAGTGCCGGTTTGAAGTTCCTGCAGTTTTCACTGTAAAACCGAATTTTAACAAGTACCTCCCAATATATATGTATGGAGTGGAGATTGCAAGTGAAAAGTAACTTTGTTTTCCCAACAAGCAAGTTGAAGGACGGCTTTCACACACAATTATCTCTCAGAACTGATCATGTGAAGAAACGTTCGTTCATCTAGCATAAATGGAACGGTTTGCAGGAGATACTTTTACTCTGGATTCTCAGTCTGTTTCCTAGAGTCGGTTTGAAGTTCCTGCAATTTACACTGTAAAACAGAGTTGAAGCTAGTACCTCCCCATACATATGTAAGGAACGGTGTTTGCAAGTGAAAAAAACTTTGTGTTCCCAACAAACTTGGTGATGGACCGCTTTCACACAAAATTATCTCTCAGAACTGAGCATGTGGAGAGACGTTCTTTCATCTAGCACCAAGGGAACGGGTTGCAGGGGAAACTATTACTCTGGATTCTCAGTCTGTTTCCTAGTGCCGGTTTGAAGTTCCTGCAGTTTTCACTGTAAAATCGAGTTGGAGCTAGTACCTCCCTATATATATGTATGGAGAGGAGTTTGCAACTGAAAAGAAACTTTGTGTTCCCAAAAAGCAAGGTGAACTAAGGCTTTCACACACACTTATCTCTCAGAACTGAGCATGTGGAGAGACTTTCGTTCACCTAGCATCAAGGGAACTGTTTGCATGTGAAACTTTTACTCTGGTTTCTCAGTCTGATTCCTAATGCCGGTTTGAAGTTCCTGCAGTTTTCACTCTAAACCCGAGTTGGAGCTAGTACCTCCCCATACATATGTATGGAGTGGAGTTTGCAAATGACAATAATCATTGTGTTCCCAACAAGAAATGTGAAGTATGGCTTTCACACACACTTATCTCTCAAAACTGAGCATGTGGAGTGACGTTCGTTCATCTAGCACCAAGGGAACTGGTTGCAGGAGAATCTTTTACTCTGGTTTCTCAGTCTCTTTCCTAGTGCCGGGTTGATGTTCCTGCAGTTTTCACTGTAAAACCGAGTTGGAGCTTGTACCTCCCCATATATATGTACAGAGTGGTGTTTTCAACAGAAAGAAGCTTCTTCTTCCCAACAAGCTAGGTGAAGGCCGGCTTTCACACACAATTATCTCTCAGAACTGAGCATGTGGAGAGACGTTCTTTCATCTAGCACCAAGGAAACGGGATACAGGAGAAACTTTTACTCTAATTTCTCAGACTGTTTCCTAGAGCCGGTTTGAAGTTCCTGCAGTTTTCAATGCAAAACTGAGTTGGAGCTATACCACCCCATATATATGTATGGAGAGGAGTCTGCAACTGAAAAGAAACTTTGTGTTCCCAATAAGCTAGGTGAAGGAAGGCTTTCACACACACATATCTCTCAGAACTGAACATGTGCAGAGACGTTCGTTCACCTAGCAACAATGGAACGGTTTGCAGGAGAAACTATTACTCTGGTTTCTCAGTCTGATTCCTAGTACCGGTTTGAAGTTCCTGCCGTTTTCACTGTAAAACCGAGTTGGATCTTGTACCTCCCCATATATATGTATAGAGTGGTGTTTTCAACAGAAAAGAAGCTTTTTCTTCCCAACAGGCTAGGTGAAGGCCGGCTTTCACATACACGTATATCTCAGAAATGAGCATGTGGTGATACTTTCATTCAAATAGCAGAACAGAACGAGTTGCAGGAGAAACATTTACTCTGGTTTCTCAGTCTGTTTCCTAGTGCCAGTTTGAAGTTCCTGCATTTTTCACTGTAAAACCGAGTTGGGGCTTGTACCTCCCCGTATATATGTATGGAGTGGAGTTGGCAACTGAAAAGATACTTTGTGTTCCCAACAAACTACGTGAAGTACGGGTTTCACACATTCTTATCTCTGAGATCTGAGCATGTGGAGAGACGTTCGTTCATCTAGCACCAAGGGAACGGTTTGCAGGAGAAACTTTTACTCTGGTTTCTCAGTCTGTTTCCTAGTGCCGGTTTGAAGTTCCTGCATTTTTCACTGTAAAACCGGGTTGGAGCTAGTACCTCCCAATATATATGTATGGAGTGGAGTTTGCAAGTGAAAAGAATCTTTGTGTTCCCAACAAGCTTGTGAAGGATGGCTTTCAGACACACTTATCTCTCAGAACTGAGCATGTGGAGAGACGTTCGATCATCTAGCACCAAGGGAAGGGGTTGCAGGGAAACTTTTACTCTGGTTTATCAGTCTGTTTCCTAGTGCCGGTATGAAGTTCCTGCAGTTTTCACTGTAAAATCGAGTTGGAGCTCGTACCTCCCTATATATATGTATGGAGAGGAGTTTGCAACGGAAAAGAATCTTTGTGTTCCCAAAAAGCAAGTTGAAGTAAGGCTTTCAAACACACTTATCTCTCAGAACTGAGCATGTGGAGAGACGTTCGTTCACCTAGCATCAAGGGAACGGTTTGCAGTAGAAACTTTTACTCTGGTTTCTCAGTCTGATTCCTAATGCCGGTTTGAAGTTCCTGCAGTTTTCACTCTAAACCCGAGTTGGAGCTAGTACCTCCCCATACATATGTATGGAGTGGAGTTTGCAAATGACAATAATCATTGTGTTCCCAACAAGAAATGTGAAGTATGGCTTTCACACACACTTATCTCTCAGAACTGAGCATGTGGAGTGACGTTCGTTCATCTAGCACCAAGGGAACTGGTTGCAGGAGAATCTTTTACTCTGGTTTCTCAGTCTCTTTCCTAGTGCCGGGTTGATGTTCCTGCCGTTTTCACTGTAAAACCGAGTTGGAGCTTGTACCTCCCCATATATATGTACAGAGTGGTGTTTTCAACAGAAAGAAGCTTCTTCTTCCCAACAAGCTAGGTGAAGGCCGGCTTTCACACACAATTATCTCTCAGAACTGAGCATGTGGAGAGACGTTCTTTCATCTAGCACCAAGGAAACGGGATACAGGAGAAACTTTTACTCTAATTTCTCAGACTGTTTCCTAGAGCCGGTTTGAAGTTCCTGCAGTTTTCAATGCAAAACTGAGTTGGAGCTATACCACCCCATATATATGTATGGAGAGGAGTCTGCAACTGAAAAGAAACTTTGTGTTCCCAATAAGCTAGGTGAAGGAAGGCTTTCACACACACATATCTCTCAGAACTGAACATGTGCAGAGACGTTCGTTCACCTAGCAACAATGGAACGGTTTGCAGGAGAAACTATTACTCTGGTTTCTCAGTCTGATTCCTAGTACCGGTTTGAAGTTCCTGCCGTTTTCACTGTAAAACCGAGTTGGATCTTGTACCTCCCCATATATATGTATAGAGTGGTGTTTTCAACAGAAAAGAAGCTTTTTCTTCCCAACAGGCTAGGTGAAGGCCGGCTTTCACATACACGTATATCTCAGAAATGAGCATGTGGTGATACTTTCATTCAAATAGCAGAACAGAACGAGTTGCAGGAGAAACATTTACTCTGGTTTCTCAGTCTGTTTCCTAGTGCCAGTTTGAAGTTCCTGCATTTTTCACTGTAAAACCGAGTTGGGGCTTGTACCTCCCCGTATATATGTATGGAGTGGAGTTGGCAACTGAAAAGATACTTTGTGTTCCCAACAAACTACGTGAAGTACGGGTTTCACACATTCTTATCTCTGAGATCTGAGCATGTGGAGAGACGTTCGTTCATCTAGCACCAAGGGAACGGTTTGCAGGAGAAACTTTTACTCTGGTTTCTCAGTCTGTTTCCTAGTGCCGGTTTGAAGTTCCTGCATTTTTCACTGTAAAACCGGGTTGGAGCTAGTACCTCCCAATATATATGTATGGAGTGGAGTTTGCAAGTGAAAAGAATCTTTGTGTTCCCAACAAGCTTGTGAAGGATGGCTTTCAGACACACTTATCTCTCAGAACTGAGCATGTGGAGAGACGTTCGATCATCTAGCACCAAGGGAAGGGGTTGCAGGGAAACTTTTACTCTCGTTTATCAGTCTGTTTCCTAGTGCCGGTATGAAGTTCCTGCAGTTTTCACTGTAAAATCGAGTTGGAGCTCGTACCTCCCTATATATATGTATGGAGAGGAGTTTGCAACGGAAAAGAATCTTTGTGTTCCCAAAAAGCAAGTTGAAGTAAGGCTTTCAAACACACTTATCTCTCAGAACTGAGCATGTGGAGAGACGTTCGTTCACCTAGCATCAAGGGAATGGTTTGCAGTAGAAACTTTTACTCTGGTTTCTCAGTCTGATTCCTAATGCCGGTTTGAAGTTCCTGCAATTTTCACTCTAAAACCGAGTTGGAGCTAGTACCTCCCCATACATATGTAAGGAGTGGACTTTGCAAATGACAAAAATCATTGTGTTCCCAACAAGAAATGTGAAGAACGGCTTTCACACACACTTATCTCTCAAAACTGAGCATGTAGAGAGACGTTCTTTCATCTAGCACCAAGGGAACCGGTTGCAGGAGAAACTTTTACTCTGGTTTGTCAGTCTGTTTCCTAGTGCCGGGTTGAAGTTCCTGCAGTTTTCACTGTAAAACCGAGTTGGAACTTGTATCTCCCCATATATATGTATAGAGTGGTGTTTTCAACACAAAAGAAGCTTTCTCTTCCCAACAAGCTAGGTGAAGGCCGGCTTTCACACACAATTATCTCTCAGAACTGAGCATGTGGAGAGACGTTCTTTTATCTAGCACCAAGGGAACGGGTTGCAGGAGAAACTTTTACTCTAAATTCTCAGACTGTTTCCTAGAGCCGGTTTGAAGTTCCTGCAGTTTTCAATGCAAAACCGAGTTGGAGCTATACCACCCCGTATATATGTATGGAGAGGAGTCTGCAACTGAAAAGAAACTTTGTGTTCCCAATAAGCTAGGTGAAGGAAGGCTTTCACACACACTTATCTCTCAGAACTGAACATGTGCAGAGACGTTCGTTCACCTAGCAACAATGGAACGGTTTGCAGGAGAAACTTTTACTCTGGTTTCGCAGTCTGATTCCTAGTACCGGTTTGAAGTTCCTGCCGTTTTCACTGTAAAACCGAGTTGGAGCTTGAACCTCCCCATACATATGTATGGAGTGGAGTTTCAACTGAAAATAATCATTGTGTTCCCAACAAGCAATGTGAAGGACGGCTTTCACATACACGTATATCTCAGAAATGAGCATGTGGTGATACTTTCATTCAAATAGCAGAACAGAACGAGTTGCAGGAGAAACATTTACTCTGGTTTCTCAGTCTGTTTCCTAGTGCCAGTTTGAAGTTCCTGCATTTTTCACTGTAAAACCGAGTTGAAGCTAGTACCCCCTCATATATATGTATGGAGTATATTTTGCAAGTGAATAGAATCTTTGTGTTCCCAACAATCTTGTGAAGGACGGCTTTCACACACACTTATCTCTCAGAAATGAGCATGTGGAGAGACGTTCGTTCATATAGCACAAAGAGAATACTTTGCAGGAGAAACTTTTACTCTGGTTTCTCAGTCTGTTTCCTAGTGCCGGTTTGAAGTTCCTGCTGTTGTCACAGTAAAACAGAGTTGGAGCTAGTACCTCCCCATATATATGTATGGAACGGTGTTTGCAAGTGAAAAAATTTTTGTGTTTCCAACAAAATTGGTGAAGGACGGCTTTCACACACAATTATCACTCAGAACTGAGCCAGTGGATAGACGTCCGTTCATCTAGCACCAAGGGAACGGGTTGCAGGGCAAACTTTTACTCTGGTTTCTCAGTCTGTTTCCTAGTGCCGGTTTGAAGTTCCTGCAGTTTTCACTGTAAAACCGTGTTGGAGCTTGTACCTCCCAATATATATGTATGGAGTGGAGTTTACAAGTGAAAAGAAACTTTGTGTTCCCAACAAGCAATGTGAAGGCGGCTTTCACACACAATATCTCTCAGAACTGATCATGTGGAGAGACGTTCTTTCATCTAGCACCAAGGGAAAGGTTTGCAGGAGAAACTTTTACTCTGGTTTCTCAGTCTGTTTCCTAGTGCCGGTTTGATGTTCCTGAACTTTTCACTGTAAAACCGTGTTGGAGTTAGAACCTCCCCGTATATATGTATGGAGTGGAGTTTGCAACTGAAAAGAATCATTGTGTTCCCCACAAGCTAGGTGAAGGACGGCTTTCACAGACACTTACCTCTCAGAACTGAGCATGTGGAGAGACGATCTTTCATCTAGCACCAAGGGAACGGTTTGCAGGAGAAATTTTTACTCTGGGTTCTCAGTCTGTTTCACAGTGCCGGAAGGAAATTCCTGCAGATATCACTGTAAAACCGAGTTGGGGCTTGTACCTCCCCATATATATGTATGGAGTGGAGTTGGCAACTGAAAAGATACTTTGTGTTCCCAACAAACTACGTGAAGTACGGGTTTCACACATACTTATCTCTGAGAACTGAGCATGTGGATAGACGTTCGTTCATCTAGCACAAAGGGAACTGGTTGCAGGAGATATATTTCCTCTGGTTTCTCAGTCTGTTTCCTAGTGCCGGTATGAATTTCCTGCAGTTTTCACTCTAAAAACGAGATGGAGCTTGTACCACACCATATATATGTATGGATTGGATTTTGCAACTGAAAAGATTCATTCTGTTCCAAACAAGCTTGGTGAAGGACGGCTTTCACACACACTTATCTCTCAGAACTGAGCATGTGGAGAGACGTTCGTAAATCTAGCACCAAGGGAACGGTTTGCAGGAGAAACTTTTACTCAGTTTTCTCAGTCTGTTTCCTAGTGCCGGTTTGAAGTTCCTGCATTTTTCACTGTAAAACCGGGTTGGAGCTAGTACCTCCCAATATATATGTATGGAGTGGAGTTTGCAAGTGAAAAGAATCTTTGTGTTCCCAACAAGCTTGTGAAGGATGGCTTTCAGACACACTTATCTCTCAGAACTGAGCATGTGGAGAGACGTTCGTTCATCTAGCACCAAGGGAACGGGTTGCAGGAGAAACTTTTACTCTGGTTTATCAGTCTGTTTCCTAGTGCCGGAATGTAGTTCCTGCAGTTTTCACTGTAAAATCGAGTTGGAGCTCGTACCTCCCTATATATATGTATGGAGAGGAGTTTGCAAAGGAAAAGAATCTTTGTGTTCCCAAAAAGCAAGGTGAAGTAAGGCTTTCAAACACACTTATCTCTCAGAACTGAGCATGTGGAGAGACGTTCGTTCACCTAGCATCAAGGGAACGTTTTTCAGGAGAAACTTTTACTCTGGTTTCTCAGTCTGATTCCTAATGCCGGTTTGAAGTTCCTGCAGTTTTCACTCTAAAACCGAGTTGGAGCTAGTACCTCCCCATACATATGTATGGAGTGGAGTTTGCAAATGTCAATTATCATTGTGTTCCCAACAAGAAATGTGAAGAACGGCTTTCACACACACTTATCTCTCAAAACTGTGCATGTAGAGAGACGTTCGTTCATCTAGCACCAAGGGAACCGGTTGCAGGAGAAACTTTTACTCTGGTTTGTCAGTCTGTTTCCTAGTGCCGGGTTGAAGTTCCTGCAGTTTTCACTGTAAAACCGAGTTGGTGCTTGTACCTCCCCATATATATGTATAGAGTGGTGTTTTCAACAGAAAAGAAGCTTTCTCTTCCCAACAAGCTAGGTGAAGGCCGGATTCACACACAATTATCTCTCAGAACTGAGCATGTGGAGAGACGTTCTTTCATCTAGCACCAAGGGAACGGGTTGCAGGAGAAACTTTTACTCTAATTTCTCAGACTGTTTCCTAGAGTCGGTTTGAAGTTCCTGAAGTTTTCAATGCAAAACCGAGTTGGAGCTATACCACCCCGTATATATTTATGGAGAGGAGTCTGCAACTGAAAAGAAACTTTGTGTTCCCAATAAGCTAGGTGAAGGAAGGCTTTCACACACACATATCTCTCAGAACTGAACATGTGCAGAGACGTTCGTTCACCTAGCAACAATGGAACTGTTTGCAGGAGAAACTTTTACTCTGGTTTCTCAGTCTGATTCCTAGTACCGGTTTGAAGTTCCTGCCGTTTTCACTGTAAAACCGAGTTGGAGCTAGAACCTCCCCATACATATGTATGGAGTGGAGTTTCAACTGAAAATAATCATTGTGTTCCCAACAAGCAATGTGAAGGACGGCTTTCACATACACGTATATCTTAGAAATGAGCATGTGGTGATACTTTCTTTCAAATAGCACAACAGAACGAGTTGCAGGAGAAACTTTTACTCTGGTTTCTAAGTCTGTTTCCTAGTGCTGGTTTGAAGTTCCTGCTGTTTTCACTGTAAAACGAGTTAGAGCTAGTACCTCCCAATATATATTTATGGAGTGGATTTTGCAAGAGAAAAGAAACTTTGTGTTCCCAACAAGCAAGTTGAAGGCGGCTTTCACATACAATTATCTCAGAACTGATCATGTGGAGAGACGTTCTTTCATCTATCACCAATGGAACGGTTTGCAGGAGAAACTTTTACTCTGGTTTCTCAGTCTGTTTCCTAGTGCCGGTTTGAAGTTCCTGCAGTTTACACTGTAAAACCGAGTTGGAGTTTGTACCTCCTCAAAAATATGTATGGAATGGAGTTTGCAACTGAAAAGAAACTGTGTGTTCCCAACAAGCAAAGTAAAGGACGGCTTTCACAAACACTTATCTCTCAGAACTGAGCATGTGGATAGACGTTCGTTCATCTAACACCAAGGGAACTGTTTGCAGGACAAACTTTTACTCTGGTTTCTCAGTCTGTTTCCTAGTGCCGGTTTGATGTTCCTGAAGTTTTCACTGTAAACCAGAGTTGGAGCTAGTAACTTCCCATATAGATGTATGGAGTGGAGTTTGCAACAGAAAAGAAACTTTGTGTTCCCAACAAGCTATGAGAAGTACGACTTTCACACACACTTATCTCTCAGATCTGAGCATGTGGAGAGACGTTCGTTCATCTAGAACCAAAGGAACGGGTTGCAAGGGAACTTTTACTCTGGTTTCTCTGTCTGTTTCATAGTGCCGGTCTGAAGTTCCTGCTTATTTCACTGTAAAACCGAGTTGGATCTTGTACCTCCCCATATATATGTATGGAGTGGAGTTGGCAACTGAAAAGATACTTTGTGTTCCCAACAAACTACGTGAAGGACGGGTTTCACACATACTTATATCTGAGAACTGAGCATGTGGAGAGACGGTCGTTCATCTAGCAACAAAGGAAAGGGTTGCAGGAGAAACTTCTACTCTGGTTTCACAGTCTGTTTCCTAGTGCCGGATTGAAGTTCCTGCAGTTGTCACAGTAAAACAGATTTGGAGGTAGTACCTCCCCATATATATGTATGGAACGGTATTTGCAAGTGAAAAAATTTTTGTGTTTCCAACAAAATTGGTCAAGGACGGCTTTCACACACAATTATCTCTCAGAACTGAGCCTGTGGATAGACGTCCGTTCATCTAGCACAAAGGGAACTAGTTGCAGGGCAAACTTTTACTCTGGTTTCTCAGTCTGTTTCCTAGTGCCGGTTTGAAGTTCCTGCAGTTTTCACTGTAAAACCGTGTTGGAGCTAGTACCTCCCCATATATATGTATGGAGTGGATTTTGCAACTGAAAAGAAACTTTGTGTTCCCAACAAGCTAGGTGAAGGACGGCTTTCACACACACTTATCTCTCAGAACTGAGCATGTGGAGAGACGTTCGTTCACCTAGCATCAAGGGAACGGTTTGCAGGAGAAACTTTTACTCTGGTTTCTCAGTCTGATTCCTAGTGCCGTGTTGAAGTTCCTGCAGTTTTCACTGTAAAACCGAGTTGGAGCTTGTACCTCCCCATATATATGTATAGAGTGGTGTTTTCAACAGAAAAGAAGCTTTCTCTTCCCAACAAGCTAGGTGAAGGCCGGCTTTCACACACAATTATCTCTCAGAACTGAGCATATGGAGAGATGTTCTTTCATTTAGTACCAAGGGAACGGGTTGCAGGAGAAACTTTTACTCTAATTTCTCAGACTGTTTCCTAGAGCCGGTTTGAATTTCCTGCTGTTTTCACTGCAAAACCGAGTTGGAGCTATACCACCCCATATATATGTATGGAGAGGAGTCTGCAACTGAAAAGAACTTTGTGTTCCCAATAAGCTAGGTGAAGGAAGGCTTTCACACACACTTATCTCTCGGAACTGAACATGTGCAGAGACGTTCGTTCACCTAGCAACAATGGAACGGTTTGCAGGAGAAACTTTTACTCTGGTTTCTCAGCCTGATTCCTAGTACCGGTTTGAAGTTCCTGCCGTTTTCACTGTAAAACCGAGTTGGAGCTAGAACCTCCCCATACATATGTATGGAGTGGAGTTTCAACTGAAAATAATCATTGTGTTCCCAACAAGCAATGTGAAGGACGGCTTTCACATACACGTATATCTCAGAAATGAGCATGTGGAGATACTTTCGTTCAAATAGCACAACAGAACGAGTTGCAGGAGAAACTTTTACTCTGGTTTCTCAGTCTGTTTCCTAGTGCCGGTTTGAAGTTCCTGCTGTTTTCACTATAAAACGAGTTAGAGCTTGTACCTCCCAATATATATTTATGGAGTGGAGTTTGCAAGAGAAAAGAAACTTTGTGTTCCCAACAAGCAAGTTGAAGGCGGCTTTCACATACAATTATCTCTCAGAACTGATCATGTGGAGAGACGTTCTTTCATCTATCACCAATGGAACGGTTTGCAGGAGAAACTTTTACTCTGGTTTCTCAGTCTGTTTCCTAGTGCCGGTTTGAAGTTCCTGCAGTTTACACTGTAAAACCGAGTTGGAGTTTGTACCTCCTCAAAAATATGTATGGAATGGAGTTTGCAACTGAAAAGAATCTGTGTGTTCCCAACAAGCAAAATAAAGGACGGCTTTCATAAACACTTATCTCTCAGAACTGAGCATGTGGATAGACGTTCGTTCATCTAACACCAAGGGAACGGTTTGCAGGACAAATTTTTACTCTGGTTTCTCAGTCTGTTTCCTAGTGCCGGTTTGATGTTCCTGAAGTTTTCACTGTAAACCAGAGTTGGAGCTAGTAACTTCCCATATAGATGTATGGAGTGGAGTTTGCAACAGAAAAGAATCTTTGTGTTCCCAACAAGCTATGAGAAGTACGGCTTTCACACACACTTATCTCTCAGATCTGAGCATGTGGAGAGACGTTCGTTCATCTAGAACCAAAGGAACGGTTTGCAAGGGAACTTTTACTCTGGTTTCTCAGTCTGTTTCATAGTGCCTGTCTGAAGTTCCTGCTTATTTCACTGTAAAACCGAGTTGGAGCTTGTACTTCCCCATATATATGTATGGAGTGGAGTTGGCAACTGAAAAGATACTTTGTGTTCCCAACAAACTACGTGAAGGACGGGTTTCACACATACTTATCTCTGAGAACTGAGCATGTGGAGAGACGGTCGTTCATCTAGCACCAAAGGAAAGGGTTGCAGGAGAAACTTTTACTTTGGTTTCTCAGTCTGTTTCCTAGTGCTGGTTGGAAGTTCCTGCATTTTTCACTGTAAAACCGAGTTGGAGCTAGTACCCCCTCATATATATGTATGGAGTATATTTTGCAAGTGAATAGAATCTTTGTGTTCCCAACAAGCTTGTGAAGGACGGCTTTCACACACACTTATCTCTCAGAAATGAGCATGTGGAGAGACGTTCGTTCATATATCACAAAGAGAATGGTTTGCAGGACAAACTTTTACTCTGGTTTCACAGTCTGTTTCCTAGTGCCGGTTTGAAGTTCCTGCAGTTGTCACAGTAAAACAGAGTTGGAGCTAGTACCTCCCCATATATATGTATGGAACGGTGTTTGCAAGTGAAAAAATTTTTGTGTTTCCAACAAAATTGGTGAAGGACGGCTTTCACACACAATTATCTCTCAGAACTGAGCCTGTGGATAGACGTCCGTTCATCTAGCACCAAGGGAACGGGTTGCAGGGCAAACTTTTACTCTGGTTTCTCAGTCTGTTTCCTAGTGCCGGTTTGAATTTCCTGCAGTTTTCACTGTAAAACCGTGTTGGAGCTAGTACTTCCCAATATATATGTATAGAGTGGTGTTTTCAACAGAAAAGAAGCTTTCTCTTCCCAACAAGCTAGGTGAAGGCCGGCTTTCACACACAATTTTCTCTCAGATCTGAGCATGTGGAGAGACTTTCGTTCATCTAGCACCAAGGGAACGGGTTGCAGGAGAAACTTTTACTCTAATTTCTCAGACAGTTTCCTAGAGCCGGTTTGAAGTTCCTGCAGTTTTCACTGTAAAACCGAGTTGGAGCTATACCTCCCCATATATATATATGGTGAGGAGTTTGCAACTGAAAAGAAACTTTGTGTTCCCAATAAGCTAGGTGAAGGAAGGCTTTCACAGACAATTATCTCTCGGAACTGAACATGTGCAGAGACGTTCGTTCACCTAGCAACATTGGAACGGTTTGCAGGAGAAACTTTTACTCTGGTTTCTCAGTCTGATTCCTAGTACCGGTTTGAAGTTCCTGCCGTTTTCACTGTAAAACCAAGTTGGAGCTAGAACCTCCCCATACATATGTAGGGAGTGGAGTTTCCAACTGAAAATAATCATTGTGTTCCCAACAAGCTTGGTGAAGGGCGACTTTCAAACACACTTATCTCTCAGAACTGAGCATGTGGAGAGACGTTCATTCATCTTGCACAAAGGGAACGTTTTGCAGGAGAAATTTTTACACTGGTTTCTCAGTCTGTTTCCTAGTGCCGGTTTGAAGTTCCTGCAATTTACACTGTAAAACAGATTTGGAGCTAGTACCTCCGCATATATATGTATGGAATGGTGTTTGCAAGTGAAAAGAAACTTTGTGTTCCCAACAAACTTGGTGAAGGACGGCTTTCACACACACTTATCTCTCAGAACTGAGCATGTGGAGATACGTTCATTCATCTAGCACCAAGGGAACCAGTTGCAGGAGAAACTTTTACTCTGGTTTCTCAGTCTGTTTCCTAGTGCCGGTTTGAAATTCCTGCAGTTTTCATTGTAAAATCGAATTTTAGCTAGTACCTTCCAATATATATGTATGGAGAGGAGTTTGCAACTGAAAAGAAACTTTGTGTTCCCAGCAAGTTTTGGGAAGATCGGCTTTCACACACACATATCTCTCAGAACTGAGCATGTGGAGAGACCTTCGTTCATCTAGCTCCAAGGGAACGGGTTGCAGTTGAAACTTTTACTCTGGATTCTCTGTGTGTTTCCTAGTGCCGGGTTGAAGTTCCTGCAATTTACACTGTAAAACAGATTTGGAGCTAGTACCTCCCCATATATATGTATGGAATGGTGTTTGCAAGTGAAAAGAACCTTTGTGTTCCCAACAAACTTGGTGAAGGACGGCTTTAACACACACTTATCTCTCAGAACTGAGCATGTGGAGATACGTTCGTTCATCTAGCATCAAGGGAACCGGTTGCAGGAGAAACTTTTACTCTGGTATCTCAGTCTGTTTCCTAGTGCCGGCTTGAAGTTCCTGCATTTTTCACTGTAAAACCGAGTTGGAGCTAGTACCTCCCCACATATATATTATGGAGTATAGTTTGCAAGTGAAAAACATTTTTGTGTTCCCAACAAGCTTCGGAAGGACTGGCTTTCACACACACTTATTTCTCAGAACTGAGCATGTGGAGAGACGTTCGTTCATCAAGCACCAAGGGAACGGGTTGCAGTTGAAATTTTTACTCTGGATTCTCAGTCTGTTTCCTAGTGCCGGTTTGAAGTCCCTGCAATTTACATTGTAAAACAGAGTTGGAGCTAGTACCTCCCCATATACATGTATGGAATGGTGTTTGCAAGTGAAAAAAACTTTGGGTTCCCGACAAACTTGGTGATGGACGGCTTTCACACAAACTTATCTCTCAGAACTGAGCATTTGGAGAGACGTTCGTTCATCTAGCACCAAGGGAACGGGTTGCAGGAGAAACTTTTACTCTGGTTTCTCAGTCTGTTTCCTAGTGCCGGTTTGAATTTCCTGCCGTTTTCACTGTAAAACCGAGTTGGAGCTAGAACCTCCCCATACATATGTATGGAGTGGAGTTTCCAAATGAAAATAATCACTGTTTTCCCAACAAGCAATATGAAGGACGGCTTTCACATACACGTATATCTCAGAAATGAGCATGTGGAGAGACTTTCGTTCAAATAGCAGAAAGGGAACGGGTTGCAGGAGAAACTTTTTCTCTGGTTTCTCAGTCTGTTTCCTTGTGCCAGTTTGAAGTTCCTGCAGTTTTCATTGTAAAATCGAATTTTAGCTAGTACCTTCCAATATATATGTATGGAGAGGTGTTTGCAACTGAAAAGAAACTTTGTGTTCCCAGCAAGCTTTGTGAAGGACGGCTTTCACACACACAATTCTCTCAGAACTGAGCATGTGGAGAGAGCTTCGTTCATCTTGCTCCAAGGGAACGGGTTGCAGGAGAAACTTCTACTCTGGTTTCACAGTCTGTTTCCTAGTGCCGGTTTGAAGTTCCTGCAGTTGTCACAGTAAAACAGAGTTGGAGCTAGTACCTCCCCATATATATGTATGGAACGGTATTTGCAAGTGAAAAAATTTTTGTGTTTCCAACAAAATTGGTCAAGGACGGCTTTCACACACAATTATCTCTCAGAACTGAGCCTGTGGATAGACGTCCGTTCATCTAGCACAAAGGGAACGAGTTGCAGGGCAAACTTTTACTCTGGTTTCTCAGTCTGTTTCCTAGTGCCGGTTTGAAGTTCCTGCAGTTTTCACTGTAAAACCGTGTTGGAGCTAGTACCTCCCCATATATATGTATGGAGTGGATTTTGCAACTGAAAAGAAACTTTGTGTTCCCAACAAGCTAGGTGAAGGACGGCTTTCACACACACCTATCTCTCAGAACTGAGCATGTGGAGAGACGTTCGTTCACCTAGCATCAAGGGAACGGTTTGCAGGAGAAACTTTTACTCTGGTTTCTCAGCCTGATTCCTAGTACCGGTTTGAAGTTCCTGCCGTTTTCACTGTAAAACCGAGTTGGAGCTAGATCCTCCCCATACATATGTATGGAGTGGAGTTTCAACTGAAAATAATCATTGTGTTCCCAACAAGCAATGTGAAGGACGGCTTTCACATACACGTATATCTCAGAAATGAGCATGTGGAGATACTTTCGTTCAAATAGCACAACAGAACGAGTTGCAGGAGAAACTTTTACTCTGGTTTCTCAGTCTGTTTCCTAGTGCCGGTTTGAAGTTCCTGCTGTTTTCACTATAAAACGAGTTAGAGCTTGTACCTCCCAATATATATTTATGGAGTGGAGTTTGCAAGAGAAAAGAAACTTTGTGTTCCCAACAAGCAAGTTGAAGGCGGCTTTCACATACAATTATCTCTCAGAACTGATCATGTGGAGAGACGTTCTTTCATCTATCACCAATGGAACGGTTTGCAGGAGAAACTTTTACTCTGGTTTCTCAGTCTGTTTCCTAGTGCCGGTTTGAAGTTCCTGCAGTTTACACTGTAAAACCGAGTTGGAGTTTGTACCTCCTCAAAAATATGTATGGAATGGAGTTTGCAACTGAAAAGAAACTGTGTGTTCCCAACAAGCAAAATAAAGGACGGCTTTCACAAACACTTATCTCTCAGAACTGAGCATGTGGATAGACGTTCGTTCATCTAACAACAAGGGAACGGTTTGCAGGACAAATTTTTACTCTGGTTTCTCAGTCTGTTTCCTAGTGCCGGTTTGATGTTCCTGAAATTTTCACTGTAAACCAGAGTTGGAGCTAGTAACTTCCCATATAGATGTATGGAGTGGAGTTTGCAACAGAAAAGAAACTTTGTGTTCCCAACAAGCTATGAGAAGTACGGCTTTCACACACACTTATCTCTCAGATCTGAGCATGTGGAGAGACGTTCGTTCATCTAGAACCAAAGGAACGGTTTGCAAGGGAACTTTTACTCTGGTTTCTCAGTCTGTTTCATAGTGCCTGTCTGAAGTTCCTGCTTATTTCACTGTAAAACCGAGTTGGAGCTTGTACCTCCCCATATATATGTATGGAGTGGAGTTGGCAACTGAAAAGATACTTTGTGTTCCCAACAAACTACGTGAAGGACGGGTTTCACACATACTTATCTCTGAGAACTGAGCATGTGGAGAGACGGTCGTTCATCTAGCACCAAAGGAAAGGGTTGCAGGAAAAACTTTTACTTTGGTTTCTCAGTCTGTTTCCTAGTGCTGGTTGGAAGTTCCTGCATTTTTCACTGTAAAACCGAGTTGGAGCTAGTACCCCCTCATATATATGTATGGAGTATATTTTGCAAGTGAATAGAATCTTTGTGTTCCCAACAAGCTTGTGAAGGACGGCTTTCACACACACTTATCTCTCAGAAATGAGCATGTGGAGAGACGTTCGTTCATATATCACAAAGAGAATGGATTGCAGGACAAACTTTTACTCTGGTTTCACAGTCTGTTTCCTAGTGCCGGTTTGAAGTTCCTGCAGTTGTCACAGTAAAACAGAGTTGGAGCTAGTACCTCCCCATATATATGTATGGAACGGTGTTTGCAAGTGAAAAAATTTTTGTGTTTCCAACAAAATTGGTGAAGGACGGCTTTCACACACAATTATCTCTCAGAACTGAGCCTGTGGATAGACGTCCGTTCATCTAGCACCAAGGGAACGGGTTGCAGGGCAAACTTTTACTCTGGTTTCTCAGTCTGTTTCCTAGTGCCGGTTTGAATTTCCTGCAGTTTTCACTGTAAAACCGTGTTGGAGCTAGTACTTCCCAATATATATGTATAGAGTGGTGTTTTCAACAGAAAAGAAGCTTTCTCTTCCCAACAAGCTAGGTGAAGGCCGGCTTTCACACACAATTATCTCTCAGATCTGAGCATGTGGAGAGACTTTCGTTCATCTAGCACCAAGGGAACGGGTTGCAGGAGAAACTTTTACTCTAATTTCTCAGACAGTTTAAAGAGCCGGTTTGAAGTTCCTGCAGTTTTCACTGTAAAACCGAGTTGGAGCTATACCTCCCCATATATATATATGGTGAGGAGTTTGCAACTGAAAAGAAACTTTGTGTTCCCAATAAGCTAGGTGAAGGAAGGCTTTCACACACACTTATCTCTCGGAACTGAACATGTGCAGAGACGTTCGTTCACCTAGCAACAATGGAACGGTTTGCAGGAGAAACTTTTACTCTGGTTTCTCAGTCTGATTCCTAGTACCGGTTTGAAGTTCCTGCCGTTTTCACTGTAAAACCCTGTTGGAGCTAGTACCTCCCCATAAATATGTATGGAGTAGAGTTGCAACTGAAAAGGAACTTTGTGTTCCCAACAAGCTTGGTGAAGGACGACTTTCAAACACACTTATCTCTCAGAACTGAGCATGTGGAGAGACGTTCATTCATCTTGCACAAAGGGAACGTTTTGCAGGAGAAACTTTTACTCTGGTTTCTCAGTCTGTTTCCTAGTGCCGGTTTGAAGTTCCTGCAATTTACACTGTAAAACAGATTTGGAGCTAGTACCTCCGCATATATATGTATGGAATGGTGTTTGCAAGTGAAAAGAAACTTTGTGTTCCCAACAAACTTGGTGAAGGACGGCTTTCACACACACTTATCTCTCAGAACTGAGCATGTGGAGAGACGTTCTTTCATCTAGCACCAAGGGAACCGGTTGCAGGAGAAACTTTTACTCTGGTTTCTCAGTCTGTTTCCTAGTGCCGGTTTGAAATTCCTGCAGTTTTCATTGTAAAATCGAATTTTAGCTAGTACCTTCCAATATATATGTATGGAGAGGAGTTTGCAACTGAAAAGAAACTTTGTGTTCCCAGCAAGTTTTGGGAAGATCGGCTTTCACACACACATATCTCTCAGAACTGAGCATGTGGAGAGACCTTCGTTCATCTAGCTCCAAAGGAACGGGTTGCAGTTGAAACTTTTACTCTGGATTCTCTGTCTGTTTCCTAGTGCCGGGTTGAAGTTCCTGCAATTTACACTGTAAAACAGATTTGGAGCTAGTACCTCCCCATATATATGTATGGAATGGTGTTTGCAAGTGAAAAGAACCTTTGTGTTCCCAACAAACTTGGTGAAGGACGGCTTTAACACACACTTATCTCTCAGAACTGAGCATGTGGAGATACGTTCGTTCATCTAGCATCAAGGGAACCGGTTGCAGGAGAAACTTTTACTCTGGTATCTCAGTCTGTTTCCTAGTGCCGGCTTGAAGTTCCTGCATTTTTCACTGTAAAACCGAGTTGGAGCTAGTACCTCCCCACATATATATTATGGAGTATAGTTTGCAAGTGAAAAACATTTTTGTGTTCCCAACAAGCTTCGGAAGGATGGCTTTCACACACACTTATTTCTCAGAACTGAGCATGTGGAGAGACGTTCGTTCATCAAGCACCAAGGGAACGGGTTGCAGTTGAAATTTTTACTCTGGATTCTCAGTCTGTTTCCTAGTGCCGGTTTGAAGTCCCTGCAATTTACATTGTAAAACAGAGTTGGAGCTAGTACCTCCCCATATACATGTATGGAATGGTGTTTGCAAGTGAAAAAACTTTGGGTTCCCGACAAACTTGGTGATGGACGGCTTTCACACAAACTTATCCCTCAGAACTGAGCATTTGGAGAGACGTTCGTTCATCTAGCACCAAGGGAACGGGTTGCAGGAGAAACTTTTACTCTGGTTTCTCAGTCTGTTTCCTAGTGCCGGTTTGAATTTCCTGCCGTTTTCACTGTAAAACCGAGTTGGAGCTAGAACCTCCCCATACATATGTATGGAGTGGAGTTTCCAAATGAAAATAATCACTGTTTTCCCAACAAGCAATATGAAGGACGGCTTTCACATACACGTATATCTCAGAAATGAGCATGTGGAGAGACTTTCGTTCAAATAGCAGAAAGGGAACGGGTTGCAGGAGAAACTTTTTCTCTGGTTTCTCAGTCTGTTTCCTAGTGCCAGTTTGAAGTTCCTGCAGTTTTCATTGTAAAATCGAATTTTAGCTAGTACCTTCCAATATATATGTATGGAGAGGTGTTTGCAACTGAAAAGAAACTTTGTGTTCCCAGCAAGCTTTGTGAAGGACGGCTTTCACACACACAATTCTCTCAGAACTGAGCATGTGGAGAGAGCTTCGTTCATCTAGCTCCAAGGGAACGGGTTGCAGTTGAAACTTTTACTCTGGATTCACAGTCTGTTTCCTAGTGCCGGTTTGAAGTTCCTGCAGTTTTCACTGTAAAACCGTGTTGGAGCTAGTACCTCCCCGTATATATGTATGGAGTGGATTTTGCAACTGAAAAGAAACTTTGTGTTCCCAACAAGCTAGGTGAAGGACGGCTTTCACACACACCTATCTCTCAGAACTGAGCATGTGGAGAGACGTTCGTTCACCTAGCATCAAGGGAACGGTTTGCAGGAGAAACTTTTACTCTGGTTTCTCAGCCTGATTCCTAGTACCGGTTTGAAGTTCCTGCCGTTTTCACTGTAAAACCGAGTTGGAGCTAGATCCTCCCCATACATATGTATGGAGTGGAGTTTCAACTGAAAATAATCATTGTGTTCCCAACAAGCAATGTGAAGGACGGCTTTCACATACACGTATATCTCAGAAATGAGCATGTGGAGATACTTTCGTTCAAATAGCACAACAGAACGAGTTGCAGGAGAAACTTTTACTCTGGTTTCTCAGTCTGTTTCCTAGTGCCGGTTTGAAGTTCCTGCTGTTTTCACTATAAAACGAGTTAGAGCTTGTACCTCCCAATATATATTTATGGAGTGGAGTTTGCAAGAGAAAAGAAACTTTGTGTTCCCAACAAGCAAGTTGAAGGCGGCTTTCACATACAATTATCTCTCAGAACTGATCATGTGGAGAGACGTTCTTTCATCTATCACCAATGGAACGGTTTGCAGGAGAAACTTTTACTCTGGTTTCTCAGTCTGTTTCCTAGTGCCGGTTTGAAGTTCCTGCAGTTTACACTGTAAAACCGAGTTGGAGTTTGTACCTCCTCAAAAATATGTATGGAATGGAGTTTGCAACTGAAAAGAAACTGTGTGTTCCCAACAAGCAAAATAAAGGACGGCTTTCACAAACACTTATCTCTCAGAACTGAGCATGTGGATAGACGTTCGTTCATCTAACAACAAGGGAACGGTTTGCAGGACAAATTTTTACTCTGGTTTCTCAGTCTGTTTCCTAGTGCCGGTTTGATGTTCCTGAAATTTTCACTGTAAACCAGAGTTGGAGCTAGTAACTTCCCATATAGATGTATGGAGTGGAGTTTGCAACAGAAAAGAAACTTTGTGTTCCCAACAAGCTATGAGAAGTACGGCTTTCACACACACTTATCTCTCAGATCTGAGCATGTGGAGAGACGTTCGTTCATCTAGAACCAAAGGAACGGTTTGCAAGGGAACTTTTACTCTGGTTTCTCAGTCTGTTTCATAGTGCCTGTCTGAAGTTCCTGCTTATTTCACTGTAAAACCGAGTTGGAGCTTGTACCTCCCCATATATATGTATGGAGTGGAGTTGGCAACTGAAAAGTTACTTTGTGTTCCCAACAAACTACGTGAAGGACGGGTTTCACACATACTTATCTCTGAGAACTGAGCATGTGGAGAGACGGTCGTTCATCTAGCACCAAAGGAAAGGGTTGCAGGAAAAACTTTTACTTTGGTTTCTCAGTCTGTTTCCTAGTGCTGGTTGGAAGTTCCTGCATTTTTCACTGTAAAACCGAGTTGGAGCTAGTACCCCCTCATATATATGTATGGAGTATATTTTGCAAGTGAATAGAATCTTTGTGTTCCCAACAAGCTTGTGAAGGACGGCTTTCACACACACTTATCTCTCAGAAATGAGCATGTGGAGAGACGTTCGTTCATATATCACAAAGAGAATGGATTGCAGGACAAACTTTTACTCTGGTTTCACAGTCTGTTTCCTAGTGCCGGTTTGAAGTTCCTGCAGTTGTCACAGTAAAACAGAGTTGGAGCTAGTACCTCCCCATATATATGTATGGAACGGTGTTTGCAAGTGAAAAAATTTTTGTGTTTCCAACAAAATTGGTGAAGGACGGCTTTCACACACAATTATCTCTCAGAACTGAGCCTGTGGATAGACGTCCGTTCATCTAGCACCAAGGGAACGGGTTGCAGGGCAAACTTTTACTCTGGTTTCTCAGTCTGTTTCCTAGTGCCGGTTTGAATTTCCTGCAGTTTTCACTGTAAAACCGTGTTGGAGCTAGTACTTCCCAATATATATGTATAGAGTGGTGTTTTCAACAGAAAAGAAGCTTTCTCTTCCCAACAAGCTAGGTGAAGGCCGGCTTTCACACACAATTATCTCTCAGATCTGAGCATGTGGAGAGACTTTCGTTCATCTAGCACCAAGGGAACGGGTTGCAGGAGAAACTTTTACTCTAATTTCTCAGACAGTTTCCTAGAGCCGGTTTGAAGTTCCTGCAGTTTTCACTGTAAAACAGAGTTGGAGCTATACCTCCCCATATATATATATGGTGAGGAGTTTGCAACTGAAAAGAAACTTTGTGTTCCCAATAAGCTAGGTGAAGGAAGGCTTTCACACACACTTATCTCTCGGAACTGAACATGTGCAGAGACGTTCGTTCACCTAGCAACAATGGAACGGTTTGCAGGAGAAACTTTTACTCTGGTTTCTCAGTCTGATTCCTAGTACCGGTTTGAAGTTCCTGCCGTTTTCACTGTAAAACCGAGTTGGAGCTAGAACTTCCCCATACATATGTAGGGAGTGGAGTTTCCAACTGAAAATAAACATTGTCTTCCCAACAAGCAATGTGAAGGACGGCTTTCACATACACTTATATCTCAGAAATGAGCATGTGGAGATACTTTCGTTCAAATAGCAGAAAAGAACGAGTTGCAGGAGAAACTTTTACTCTGGTTCCTCAGTCTGTTTCCTAGTGCCGGTTTGAAGTTCCTGCAGTTTTCACTGTAAAACCCTGTTGGAGCTAGTACCTCCCCATATATATGTATGGAGTAGAGTTGCAACTGAAAAGGAACTTTGTGTTCCCAACAAGCTTGGTGAAGGACGACTTTCAAACACACTTATCTCTCAGAACTGAGCATGTGGAGAGACGTTCATTCATCTTGCACCAAGGGAACGTTTTGCAGGAGAAATTTTTACTCTGGTTTCTCAGTCTGTTCCCTAGTGCCGGTTTGAAGTTCCTGCAATTTACACTGTAAAACAGATTTGGAGCTAGTACCTCCGCATATATATGTATGGAATGATGTTTGCAAGTGAAAAGAAACTTTGTGTTCCCAAGAAACTTGGTGAAGGACGGCTTTCACACACACTTATCTCTCAGAACTGAGCATGTGGAGATACGTTCATTCATCTAGCACCAAGGGAACCGGTTGCAGGAGAAACTTTTACTCTGGTTTCTCAGTCTGTTTCCTAGTGCCGGTTTGAAATTCCTGCAGTTTTCATTGTAAAATCGAATTTTAGCTAGTACCTTCCAATATATATGTATGGAGAGGAGTTTGCAACTGAAAAGAAACTTTGTGTTCCCAGCAAGTTTTGGGAAGATCGGCTTTCACACACACATATCTCTCAGAACTGAGCATGTGGAGAGACCTTCGTTCATCTAGCTCCAAGGGAACGGGTTGCAGTTGAAACTTTTACTCTGGATTCTCTGTGTGTTTCCTAGTGCCGGGTTGAAGTTCCTGCAATTTACACTGTAAAACAGATTTGGAGCTAGTACCTCCCCATATATATGTATGGAATGGTGTTTGCAAGTGAAAAGAACCTTTGTGTTCCCAACAAACTTGGTGAAGGACGGCTTTAACACACACTTATCTCTCAGAACTGAGCATGTGGAGATATGTTCGTTCATCTAGCATCAAGGGAACCGGTTGCAGGAGAAACTTTTACTCTGGTATCTCAGTCTGTTTCCTAGTGCCGGCTTGAAGTTCCTGCATTTTTCACTGTAAAACCGAGTTGGAGCTAGTACCTCCCCACATATATATTATGGAGTATAGTTTGCAAGTGAAAAACATTTTTGTGTTCCCAACAAGCTTCGGAAGGACGGCTTTCACACACACTTATTTCTCAGAACTGAGCATGTGGAGAGACGTTCGTTCATCAAGCACCAAGGGAACGGGTTGCAGTTGAAATTTTTACTCTGGATTCTCAGTCTGTTTCCTAGTGCCGGTTTGAAGTCCCTGCAATTTACATTGTAAAACAGAGTTGGAGCTAGTACCTCCCCATATACATGTATGGAATGGTGTTTGCAAGTGAAAAAAACTTTGGGTTCCCGACAAACTTGGTGATGGACGGCTTTCACACAAACATATCTCTCAGAACTGAGCATTTGGAGAGACGTTCGTTCATCTAGCACCAAGGGAACGGGTTGCAGGAGAAACTTTTACTCTGGTTTCTCAGTCTGTTTCCTAGTGCCGGTTTGAATTTCCTGCCGTTTTCACTGTAAAACCGAGTTGGAGCTAGAACCTCCCCATACATATGTATGGAGTGGAGTTTCCAAATGAAAATAATCACTGTTTTCCCAACAAGCAATATGAAGGACGGCTTTCACATACACGTATATCTCAGAAATGAGCATGTGGAGAGACTTTCGTTCAAATAGCAGAAAGGGAACGGGTTGCAGGAGAAACTTTTTCTCTGGTTTCTCAGTCTGTTTCCTAGTGCCGGTTTGAAGTTCCTGCAGTTTTCATTGTAAAATCGAATTTAAGTTAGTACCTTCCAATATATATGTATGGAGAGGTGTTTGCAACTGAAAAGAAACTTTGTGTTCCCAGCAAGCTTTGTGAAGGACGGCTTTCACACACACAATTCTCTCAGAACTGAGTATGTGGAGAGAGCTTTGTTCATCTAGCTCAAAGGGAACGGGTTGCAGTTGAAACTTTTACTCTGGATTCTCAGTCTGTTTCCTAGTGCCTGGTTGAAGTTCCTGCAATTTACACTGTAAAACAGATTTGGAGCTAGTACCTCCCCATATATATGTATGGAATGGTGTTTGCAAGTGAAAAGAAACTTTGTGTTCCCAACAAACTTGGTGAAGGACGGCTTTAACACACACTTATCTCTCAGAACTGAGCATGTTGAGACACGTTCGTTCATCTAGCACCAAGGGAACCGGTTGCAGGAGAAACTTTTACTCTGGTATCTCAGTCTGTTTCCTAGTGCTGGCTTGAAGTTCCTGCAGTTGTCACAGTCAAACAGAGTTGGTGCTAGTACCTCCCCATATATATGTATGGAACGGTGTTTGCAAGTGAAAAAATTTTTGTGTTTCCAACAAAATTGTTGAAGGACGGCTTTCACACACAATTATCACTCAGAACTGAGCCTGTGGATAGACGTCCGTTCATCTAGCACCAAGGGAACGGGTTGCAGGGCAAACTTTTACTCTGGTTTCTCAGTCTGTTTCCTAGTGCCGGTTTGAAGTTCCTGCAGTTTTCACTGTAAAACCGTGTTGGAGCTAGTACCTCCCAATATATATGTATGGAGTGGAGTTTACAAGTGAAAAGAAACTTTGTGTTCCCAACAAGCAATGTGAAGGCGGCTTTCACACACAATTCTCTCTCAGAACTGATCATGTGGAGAGACGTTCTTTCATCTAGCAACAAGGAAAGGTTTGCAGGAGAAACTTTTACTCTGGTATCTCAGTCTGTTTCCTAGTGCCGGTTTGATGTTCCTGAACTTTTCACTGTAAACCCGAGTTGGAGCTAGAACCTCCCCGTATATATGTATGGAGTGGAGTTTGCAACTGAAAAGAAACATTGTGCTCCCAACAAGCTAGGTGAAGGACGGCTTTCACAGACACTTACCTCTCAGAACTGAGCATGTGGAGAGACGATCGTTCATCTAGCACCAAGGGAACGGTTTGCAGGAGAAACTTTTACTCTGGGTTCTCAGTCTGTTTCATAGTGCCGGACGGAAATTCCTGCAGATTTCACTGTAAAACCGAGTTGGGGCTTGTACCTCCCCATATATATGTATGGAGTGGAGTTGGCAACTGAAAAGATACTTTGTGTTCCCAACAAACTACGTGAAGGACGGGTTTCACACATACTTATCTCTGAGAACTGAGCATGTGGAGAGACGTTCGTTCATCTAGCACCAAGGGAACTGGTTGCAGGAGGAATATTTCCTCTGGTTTCTCAGTCTGTTTCCTAGTGCCGGTATGATGTTCCTGCAGTTTTCACTCTAAAAACGAGATGGAGCTTGTACCACACCATATATATTTATGGATTGGATTTTGCAACTGAAAAGATTCTTTCTGTTCCAAACAAGCTTGGTGAAGGACGGCTTTCACACACACTTATCCCTCAGAACTGAGCATGTGGAGAGACGTTCGTTCATCTAGCACCAAGGGAACGGTTTGCAGGAGAAACTTTTACTCTGGTTTCTCAGTCTGTTTCCTAGTGCCGGTTTGAAGTTCCTGCATTTTTCACTGTAAAACCGGGTTGGAGCTAGTACCTCCCAATATATATGTATGGAGTGGAGTTTGCAAGTGAAAAGAATCTTTGTGTTCCCAACAAGCTTGTGAAGGATGGCTTTCAGACACACTTATCTCTCAGAACTGAGCATGTGGAGAGACGTTCGTTCATCTAGCACCAAGGGAACGGGTTGTGGGTGAAACTTTTACTCTGGTTTATCAGTCTGTTTCCTAGTGCCGGTATGAAGTTCCTGCAGTTTTCACTGTAAAATCGAGTTGGAGCTCGTAACTCCCTATATATATGTATGGAGAGGAGTTTGCAACGGAAAAGAATCTTTGTGTTCCAAAAAAGCAAGGTGAAGTAAGGCTTTCACACACACTTATCTCTCAGAACTGAGCATGTGGAGAGACGTTCGTTCACCTAGCATCAAGGGAACGGTTTGCAGGAGAAACTTTTACTCTGGTTTCTCAGTCTGATTCCTAATGCCGGTTTGAAGTTCCTGCAGTTTTCACTCTAAAACCGAGTTGGAGCTAGTACCTCCCCATACATATGTATGGAGTGGAGTTTGCAAATGAGAATAATCATTGTGTTCCCAACAAGCAATGTGAAGGACGGCTTTCACATACACGTATATCTCAGAAATGAGCATGTGGAGATACTTTCGTTCAAATAGCACAACAGAACGAGTTGCAGGAGAAACTTTTACTCTGGTTTCTCAGTCTGTTTCCTAGTGCCGGTTTGAAGTTCCTGCTGTTTTCACTATAAAACGAGTTAGAGCTTGTACCTCCCAATATATATTTATGGAGTGGTGTTTGCAAGAGAAAAGAAACTTTGTGTTCCCAACAAGCAAGTTGAAGGCGGCTTTCACATACAATTATCTCTCAGAACTGATCATGTGGAGAGACGTTCTTTCATCTATCACCAATGGAACGGTTTGCAGGAGAAACTTTTACTCTGGTTTCTCAGTCTGTTTCCTAGTGCCGGTTTGAAGTTCCTGCAGTTTACACTGTAAAACCGAGTTGGAGTTTGTACCTCCTCAAAAATATGTATGGAATGGAGTTTGCAACTGAAAAGAAACTGTGTGTTCCCAACAAGCAAAATAAAGGACGGCTTTCACAAACACTTATCTCTCAGAACTGAGCATGTGGATAGACGTTCGTTCATCTAACACCAAGGGAACGGTTTGCAGGACAAATTTTTACTCTGGTTTCTCAGTCTGTTTCCTAGTGCCGGTTTGATGTTCCTGAAGTTTTCACTGTAAACCAGAGTTGGAGCTAGTAACTTCCCATATAGATGTATGGAGTGGAGTTTGCAACAGAAAAGAAACTTTGTGTTCCCAACAAGCTATGAGAAGTACGGCTTTCACACACACTTATCTCTCAGATCTGAGCATGTGGAGAGACGTTCGTTCATCTAGAACCAAAGGAACGGTTTGCAATGGAACTTTTACTCTGGTTTCTCAGTCTGTTTCATAGTGCCTGTCTGAAGTTCCTGCTTATTTCACTGTAAAACCGAGTTGGAGCTTGTACTTCCCCATATATATGTATGGAGTGGAGTTGGCAACTGAAAAGATACTTTGTGTTCCCAACAAACTACGTGAAGGACGGGTTTCACACATACTTATCTCTGAGAACTGAGCATGTGGAGAGACGGTCGTTCATCTAGCACCAAAGGAAAGGGTTGCAGGAGAAACTTTTACTTTGGTTTCTCAGTCTGTTTCCTAGTGCTGGTTGGAAGTTCCTGCATTTTTCACTGTAAAACCGAGTTGGAGCTAGTACCCCCTCATATATATGTATGGAGTATATTTTGCAAGTGAATAGAATCTTTGTGTTCCCAACAAGCTTGTGAAGGACGGCTTTCACACACACTTATCTCTCAGAAATGAGCATGTGGAGAGACGTTCGTTCATATATCACAAAGAGAATGGTTTGCAGGACAAACTTTTACTCTGGTTTCACAGTCTGTTTCCTAGTGCCGGTTTGAAGTTCCTGCAGTTGTCACAGTAAAACAGAGTTGGAGCAAGTACCTCCCCATATATATGTATGGAACGGTGTTTGCAAGTGAAAAAATTTTTGTGTTTCCAACAAAATTGGTGAAGGACGGCTTTCACACACAATTATCTCTCAGAACTGAGCCTGTGGATAGACGTCCGTTCATCTAGTACCAAGGGAACGGGTTGCAGGGCAAACTTTTACTCTGGTTTCTCAGTCTGTTTCCTAGTGCCGGTTTGAATTTCCTGCAGTTTTCACTGTAAAACCGTGTTGGAGCTAGTACTTCCCAATATATATGTATAGAGTGGTGTTTTCAACAGAAAAGAAGCTTTCTCTTCCCAACAAGCTAGGTGAAGGCCGGCTTTCACACACAATTATCTCTCAGATCTGAGCATGTGGAGAGACTTTTGTTCATCTAGCACCAAGGGAACGGGTTGCAGGAGAAACTTTTACTCTAATTTCTCAGACAGTTTCCTAGAGCCGGTTTGAAGTTCCTGCAGTTTTCACTGTAAAACAGAGTTGGAGCTATACCTCCCCATATATATGTATGGTGAGGAGTTTGCAACTGAAAAGAAACTTTGTGTTCCCAATAAGCTAGGTGAAGGAAGGCTTTCACAGACACTTATCTCTCGGAACTGAACATGTGCAGAGACGTTCGTTCACCTAGCAACAATGGAACGGTTTGCAGGAGAAACTTTTACTCTGGTTTCTCAGTCTGATTCCTAGTACCGGTTTGAAGTTCCTGCCGTTTTCACTGTAAAACCGAGTTGGAGCTAGAACCTCCCCATACATATGTAGGGAGTGGAGTTTCCAACTGAAAATAATCATTGTGTTCCCAACAAGCAATGTGAAGGACGGCTTTCACATACACTTATATCTCAGAAATGAGCATGTGGCGATACTTTCGTTCAAATAGCAGAAAAGAACGAGTTGCAGGAGAAACTTTTACTCTGGTTCCTCAGTCTGTTTCCTAGGGCCGGTTTGAAGTTCCTGCAGTTTTCACTGTAAAACCCTGTTGGAGCTAGTACCTCCCCATAAATATGTATGGAGTAGAGTTGCAACTGAAAAGGAACTTTGTGTTCCCAACAAGCTTGGTGAAGGACGACTTTCAAACACACTTATCTCAGAACTGAGCATGTGGAGAGACGTTCATTCATCTTGCACCAAGGGAACGTTTTGCAGGAGAAACTTTTACTCTGGTTTCTCAGTCTGTTTCCTAGTGCCGGTTTGAAGTTCCTGCAATTTACACTGTAAAACAGATTTGGAGCTAGTACCTCCGCATATATATGTATGGAATGGTGTTTGCAAGTGAAAAGAAACTTTGTGTTCCCAACAAACTTTGTGAAGGACGGCTTTCACACACACTTATCTCTCAGAACTGAGCATGAGGAGATACGTTCATTCATCTAGCACCAAGGGAACCGGTTGCAGGAGAAACTTTTACTCTGGTTTCTCAGTCTGTTTCCTAGTGCCGGTTTGAAATTCCTGCAGTTTTCATTGTAAAATCGAATTTTAGCTAGTACCTTCCAATATATATGTATGGAGAGGAGTTTGCAACTGAAAAGAAACTTTGTGTTTCCAGCAAGTTTTGGGAAGATCGGCTTTCACACACACATATCTCTCAGAACTGAGCATGTGGAGAGACCTTCGTTCATCTAGCTCCAAGGGAACGGGTTGCAGTTGAAACTTTTACTCTGGATTCTCTGTGTGTTTCCTAGTGCCGGGTTGAAGTTCCTGCAATTTACACTGTAAAACAGATTTGGAGCTAGTACCTCCCCATATATATGTATGGAATGGTGTTTGTAATTGAAAAGAACCTTTGTGTTCCCAACAAACTTGGTGAAGGACGGCTTTAACACACACTTATCTCTCAGAACTGAGCATGTGGAGATACGTTCGTTCATCTAGCATCAAGGGAACCGGTTGCAGGAGAAACTTTTACTCTGGTATCTCAGTCTGTTTCCTAGTGCCGGCTTGAAGTTCCTGCATTTTTCACTGTAAAACCGAGTTGGAGCTAGTACCTCCCCACATATATATTATGGAGTATAGTTTGCAAGTGAAAAACATTTTTGTGTTCCCAACAAGCTTCGGAAGGACGGCTTTCACACACACTTATTTCTCAGAACTGAGCATGTGGAGAGACGTTCGTTCATCAAGCACCAAGGGAACGGGTTGCAGTTGAAATTTTTACTCTGGATTCTCAGTCTGTTTCCTAGTGCCGGTTTGAAGTCCCTGCAATTTACATTGTAAAACAGAGTTGGAGCTAGTACCTCCCCATATACATGTATGGAATGGTGTTTGCAAGTGAAAAAAACTTTGGGTTCCCGACAAACTTGGTGATGGACGGCTTTCACACAAACTTATCTCTCAGAACTGAGCATTTGGAGAGACGTTCGTTCATCTAGCACCAAGGGATCGGGTTGCAGGAGAAACTTTTACTCTGGTTTCTCAGTCTGTTTCCTAGTGCCGGTTTGAATTTCCTGCCGTTTTCACTGTAAAACCGAGTTGGAGCTAGAACCTCCCCATACATATGTATGGAGTGGAGTTTCCAAATGAAAATAATCACTGTTTTCCCAACAAGCAATATGAAGGACGGCTTTCACATACACGTATATCTCAGAAATGAGCATGTGGAGAGACTTTCGTTCAAATAGCAGAAAGGGAACGGGTTGCAGGAGAAACTTTTTCTCTGGTTTCTCAGTCTGTTTCCTAGTGCCAGTTTGAAGTTCCTGCAGTTTTCATTGTAAAATCGAATTTTAGCTAGTACCTTCCAATATATATGTATGGAGAGGTGTTTGCAACTGAAAAGAAACTTTGTGTTCCCAGCAAGCTTTGTGAAGGACGGCTTTCACACACACAATTCTCTCAGAACTGAGCATGTGGAGAGAGCTTCGTTCATCTAGCTCCAAGGGAACGGGTTGCAGTTGAAACTTTTACTCTGGATTCTCAGTCTGTTTCCTAGTGCCTGGTTGAAGTTCCTGCAATTTACACTGTAAAACAGATTTGGAGCTAGTACCTCCCCATATATATGTATGGAATGGTGTTTGCAAGTGAAAAGAAACTTTGTGTTCCCAACAAACTTGGTGAAGGACGGCTTTAACACACACTTATCTCTCAGAACTGAGCATGTTGAGACACGTTCGTTCATCTAGCACCAAGAGAACCGGTTGCAGGAGAAACTTTTACTCTGGTATCTCAGTCTGTTTCCTAGTGCTGGCTTGAAGTTCATGCAGTTTTCAATGTAAAACCGTGTTGGAGCTAGTACCTCCCCATATATATGTATGGAACGGTGTTTGCAAGTGAAAAAATTTTTGTGTTTCCAACAAAATTAGTGAAGGACGGCTTTCACACACAAATATCACTCAGAACTGAGCCTGTGGATAGACGTCCGTTCATCTATCACCAAGGGAACGAGTTGCAGGGCAAACTTTTACTCTGGTTTCTCAGTCTGTTTCCTAGTGCCGGTTTGAAGTTCCTGCAGTTTTCACTGTAAAACCGTGTTGGAGCTAGTACCTCCCAATATATATGTATGGAGTGGAGTTTACAAGTGAAAAGAAACTTTGTGTTCCCAACAAGCAATGTGAAGGCGGCTTTCACACACAATTCTCTCTCAGAACTGATCATGTGGAGAGACGTTCTTTCATCTAGCACCAAGGGAAAGGTTTGCAGGAGAAACTTTTACTCAGGTATCTCATTCTGTTTCCTAGTGCCGGTTTGATGTTCCTGAACTTTTCACTGTAAACCCGAGTTGGAGCTAGAACCTCCCCGTATATATGTATGGAGTGGAGTTTGCAACTGAAAAGAAACATTGTGCTCCCAACAAGCTAGGTGAAGGACGGCTTTCACAGACACTTACCTCTCAGAACTGAGCATGTGGAGAGACGATCGTTCATCTAGCACCAAGGGAACGGTTTGCAGGAGAAACTTTTACTCTGGGTTCTCAGTCTGTTTCATAGTGCCGGACGGAAATTCCTGCAGATTTCACTGTAAAACCGAGTTGGGGCTTGTACCTCCCCATATATATGTATGGAGTGGAGTTGGCAACTGAAAAGATACTTTGTGTTCCCAACAAACTACGTGAAGGACGGGTTTCACACATACTTATCTCTGAGAACTGAGCATGTGGAGAGACGTTCGTTCATCTAGCACCAAGGGAACTGGTTGCAGGAGAAATATTTCCTCTGGTTTCTCAGTCTGTTTCCTAGTGCCGGTATGAAGTTCCTGCAGTTTTCACTCTAAAAACGAGATGGAGCTTGTACCACACCATATATATGTATGGATTGGATTTTGCAACTGAAAAGATTCTTTCTGTTCCAAACAAGCTTGGTGAAGGACGGCTTTCACACACACTTATCTCTCAGAACTCAGCATGTGGAGAGACGTTCGTTCATCTAGCACCAAGGGAACGGTTTGCAGGAGAAACTTTTACTCTGGTTTCTCAGTCTGTTTCCTAGTGCCGGTTTGAAGTTCCTGCATTTTTCACTGTAAAACCGAGTTGGAGCTAGTACCTCCCAATATATATGTATGGAGTGGAGTTTGCAAGTGAAAAGAATCTTTGTGTTCCCAACAAGCTTGTGAAGGATGGCTTTCAGACACACTTATCTCTCAGAACTGAGCATGTGGAGAGACGTTCGTTCATCTAGCACCAAGGGAACGGGTTGCAGGTGAAACTTTTACTCTGGTTTATCAGTCTGTTTCCTAGTGCCGGTATGAAGTTCCTGCAGTTTTCACTGTAAAATCGAGTTGGAGCTCGTAACTCCCTATATATATGTATGGAGAGGAGTTTGCAACGGAAAAGAATCTTTGTGTTCCCAAAAAGCAAGGTGAAGTAAGGCTTTCACACACACTTATCTCTCAGAACTGAGCATGTGGAGAGACGTTCGTTCACCTAGCATCAAGGGAACGGTTTGCAGGAGAAACTTTTACTCTGGTTTCTCAGTCTGATTCCTAATGCCGGTTTGAAGTTCCTGCAGTTTACACTCTAAAACCGAGTTGGAGCTAGTACCTCCCCATACATATGTATGGAGTGGAGTTTGCAAATGAGAATAATCATTGTGTTCCCAACAAGAAATGTGAAGTACGGCTTTCACACACACTTATCTCTCAAAACTGAGCATGTGGAGAGACGTTCGTTCATCTAGCACCAATGGAACGGGTTGCAGGAGAAACTTTTACTCTGGTTTCTCAGTCTGTTTCCTAGTGCCGGGTTGAAGTTCCTGCAGTTTTCACTGTAAAACCGAGTTGGAGCTTGTACCTCCCCATATATATGTATAGAGTGGTGTTTTCAACAGAAAAGAAGCTTTCTCTTCAAAACAAGCTAGGTGAAGGCCGGCTTTCACACACAATTATCTCTCAGAACTGAGCATGTGGAGAGACGTTCTTTCATCTAGCACCAAGGGAACGGGTTGCAGGAGAAACTTTTACTCTAATTTCTCAGACTGTTTCCTAGAGCCGGTTTGAAGTTCCTGCAGTTTTCACTGCAAAATCAAGTTGGAGCTATACCACCCCATATATATGTATGGAGAGGAGTCTGCAACTGAAAAGAAACTTTGTGTTCCCTGTAAGCTAGGTGAAGGAAGGCTTTCACACACACTTATCTCTCAGAACTGAACATGTGGAGATACGTTCGTTCATCTAGCATCAAGGGAACCGGTTGCAGGAGAAACTTTTACTCTGTTATCTCAGTCTGTTTCCTAGTGCCGGCTTGAAGTTCCTGCATTTTTCACTGTAAAACCGAGTTGGAGCTAGTACCTTCCCATATATATATTTATGGAGTATAGTTTGCAAGTGAAAAAAATTTTTGTGTTCCCAACAAGCTTGGGAAGGACGGCTTTCACACACACTTATTTCTCAGATTTGAGCATGTGGAGAGACGTTCGTTCATCAAGCACCAAGGGAACGGGTTGCAGTTGAAATTTTTACTCTGGATTCTCAGTCTGTTTCCTAGTGCCGGTTTGAAGTTCCTGCAGTTTTCACTGTAAAACCCTGTTGGAGCTAGTACCTCCCCATAAATATGTATGGAGTAGAGTTGCAACTGAAAAGGAACTTTGTGTTCCAAACAACCTTGGTGAAGGACGACTTTCAAACACACTTATCTCTCAGAACTGAGCATGTGGAGAGACGTTCATTCATCTTGCACCAAGGGAACGTTTTGCAGGAGAAACTTTTACTCTGGTTTCTCAGTCTGTTTCCTAGTGCCTGTTTGAAGTTTCTGCAATTTACACTGTAAAACAGATTTGGAGCTAGTACCTCCGCATATATATGTATGGAATGGTGTTTGCAAGTGAAAAGAAACTTTGTGTTCCCAACAAACTTGGTGAAGGACGGCTTTCACACACACTTATCTCTCAGAACTGAGCATGAGGAGATACGTTCATTCATCTAGCACCAAGGGAACCAGTTGCAGGAGAAACTTTTACTCTGGTTTCTCAGTCTGTTTCCTAGTGCCGGTTTGAAATTCCTGCAGTTTTCATTGTAAAATCGAATTTTAGCTAGTACCTTCCAATATATATGTATGGAGAGGAGTTTGCAACTGAAAAGAAACTTTGTGTTCCCAGCAAGTTTTGGGAAGATCGGCTTTCACACACACATATCTCTCAGAACTGAGCATGTGGAGAGACCTTCGTTCATCTAGCATCAAGGGAACCGGTTGCAGGAGAAACTTTTACTCTGGTATCTCAGTCTGTTTCCTAGTGCCGGCTTGAAGTTCCTGCATTTTTCACTGTAAAACCGAGTTGGAGCTAGTACCTCCCCACATATATATTATGGAGTATAGTTTGCAAGTGAAAAACATTTTTGTGTTCCCAACAAGCTTCGGAAGGACGGCTTTCACACACACTTATTTCTCAGAACTGAGCATGTGGAGAGACGTTCGTTCATCAAGCACCAAGGGAACGGGTTGCAGTTGAAATTTTTACTCTGGATTCTCAGTCTGTTTCCTAGTGCCGGTTTGAAGTCCCTGCAATTTACATTGTAAAACAGAGTTGGAGCTAGTACCTCCCCATATACATGTATGGAATGGTGTTTGCAAGTGAAAAAAACTTTGGGTTCCCGACAAACTTGGTGATGGACGGCTTTCACACAAACTTATCTCTCAGAACTGAGCATTTGGAGAGACGTTCGTTCATCTAGCACCAAGGGAACGGGTTACAGGAGAAACTTTTACTCTGGTTTCTCAGTCTGTTTCCTAGTGCCGGTTTGAATTTCCTGCCGTTTTCACTGTAAAACCGAGTTGGAGCTAGAACCTCCCCATACATATGTATGGAGTGGAGTTTCCAACTGAAAATAATCACTGTTTTCCCAACAAGCAATATGAAGGACGTCTTTCACATACACGTATATCTCAGAAATGAGCATGTGGAGAGACTTTCGTTCAAATAGCAGAAAGGGAACGGGTTGCAGGAGAAACTTTTTCTCTGGTTTCTCAGTCTGTTTCCTAGTGCCAGTTTGAAGTTCCTGCCGTTTTCATTGTAAAATCGAATTTTAGCTAGTACCTTCCAATATATATGTATGGAGAGGTGTTTGCAACTGAAAAGAAACTTTGTGTTCCCAGCAAGCTTTGTGAAGGACGGCTTTCACACACACAATTCTCTCAGAACTGAGCATGTGGAGAGAGCTTCGTTCATCTAGCTCCAAGGGAACGGGTTGCAGTTGAAACTTTTACTCTGGATTCTCAGTCTGTTTCCTAGTGCCTGGTTGAAGTTCCTGCAATTTACACTGTAAAACAGATTTGGAGCTAGTACCTCCCCATATATATGTATGGAATGGTGTTTGCAAGTGAAAAGAAACTTTGTGTTCCCAACAAACTTGGTGAAGGACGGCTTTAACACACACTTATCTCTCAGAACTGAGCATGTTGAGACACGTTCGTTCATCTAGAACCATAGGAACCGGTTGCAGGAGAAACTTTTACTCTGGTATCTCAGTCTGTTTCCTAGTGCTGGCTTGAAGTTCCTGCCGTTTTCACTGTAAAACCCTGTTGGAGCTAGTACCTCCCAATATATATGTATGGAGTGGAGTTTACAAGTGAAAAGAAACTTTGTGTTCCCAACAAGCAATGTGAAGGCGGCTTTCACACACAATTCTCTCTCAGAACTGATCATGTGGAGAGACGTTCTTTCATCTAGCACCAAGGGAAAGGTTTGCAGGAGAAACTATTACTCTGGTTTCTCAGTCTGTTTCCTAGTGCCGGTTTGATGTTCCTGAACTTTTCACTGTAAACCCGAGTTGGAGCTAGAACCTCCCCGTATATATGTATGGAGTGGAGTTTGCAACTGAAAAGAAACATTGTGCTCCCAACAAGCTAGGTGAAGGACGGCTTTCACAGACACTTACCTCTCAGAACTGATCATGTGGAGAGACGTTCGTTCATCTAGAACCAAGGGAACGGTTTGCAGGAGAAACTTTTACTCTGGGTTCTCAGTCTGTTTCATAGTGCCGGACGGAAATTCCTGCAGATTTCACTGTAAAACCGAGTTGGGGCTTGTACCTCCCCATATATATGTATGGAGTGGAGTTGGCAACTGAAAAGATACTTTGTGTTCCCAACAAACTACGTGAAGGACGGGTTTCACACATAATTATCTCTGAGAACTGAGCATGTGGAGAGACGTTCGTTCATCTAGCACCAAGGGAACTGGTTGCAGGAGAAATATTTCCTCTGGTTTCTCAGTCTGTTTCCTAGTGCCGGTATGAAGTTCCTGCAGTTTTCACTCTAAAAACGAGATGGAGCTTGTACCACACCATATATATTTATGGATTGGATTTTGCAACTGAAAAGATTCTTTCTGTTCCCAACAAGCTTGGTGAAGGACGGCTTTCACACACACTTATCTCTCAGAACTGAGCATGTGGAGAGACGTTCGTTCATCTAGCACCAAGGGAACGGTTTGCAGGAGAAACTTTTACTCTGGTTTCTCAGTCTGTTTCCTAGTGCCGGTTTGAAGTTCCTGCAATTTTCACTCTAAAACCGAGTTGGAGCTAGTACCTCCCCATACATATGTAAGGAGTGGAGTTTGCAAATGAGAATAATCATTGTGTTCCCAACAAGAAATGTGAAGTACGGCTTTCACACACACTTATCTCTCAAAACTGAGCATGTGGAGAGACGTTCGTTCATCTAGCACCAAGGGAACGGGTTGCAGGAGAAACTTTTACTCTGGTTTCTCAGTCTGTTTCCTAGTGCCGGGTTGAAGTTCCTGCAGTTTTCACTGTAAAACCGAGTTGGAGCTTGTACCTCCCCATATATATGTATAGAGTGGTGTTTTCAACAGAAAAGAAGCTTTCTCTTCAAAACAAGCTAGGTGAAGGCCGGCTTTCACACACAATTATCTCTCAGAACTGAGCATGTGGAGAGACGTTCTTTCATCTAGCACCAAGGGAACAGGTTGCAGGAGAAACTTTTACTCTAATTTCTCAGACTGTTTCCTAGAGCCGGTTTGAAGTTCCTGCAGTTTTCACTGCAAAACCGAGTTGGAGCTATACCACCCCATATATATGTATGGAGAGGAGTCTGCAACTGAAAAGAAACTTTGTGTTCCCTGTAAGCTAGGTGAAGGAAGGCTTTCACACACACTTATCTCTCAGAACTTAACATGTGCAGAGACGTTCGTTCACCCTGCAACAATGGAATGGTTTGCAGGAGAAACTTTTACTCTGGTTTCTCAGTCTGATTCCTAGTACCGGGTTGAAGTTCCTGCCGTTTTCACTGTAAAACCGAGTTGAAGCTAGAACCTCCCCATACATATGTATTGAGTGGAGTTTCTACTGAAAATAATCATTGTGTTCCCAACAAGCAATGTGAAGGACGGCTTTCACATACACGTATATCTCAGAAATGAGCTTGTGGAGATACTTTCGTTCAAATAGCAGAACAGAACGAGTTGCAGGAGAAATTTTACTCTGGTTTCTCAGTCTGTTTCCTAGTGCCGGTTTGAAGTTCCTGCATTTTTCACTGTAAAACCGAGTTGGAGCTAGTACCCCCTCATATATATGTATGGAGTATATTTTGCAAGTGAATAGAATCTTTGTGTTCCCAACAAGCTTGTGAAGGACGGCTTTCACACACACTTATCTCTCAGAAATGAGCATGTGGAGAGACTTTCGTTCATATAGCACATAGAGAATGGTTTGCAGGAGAAACTTTTACTCTGTTTTCTCAGTCTGTTTCCTAGTGCCGGTTTGAAGTTCCTGCAGTTGTCACAGTAAAACAGAGTTGGAGCTAGTACCTCCCCATATATATGTATGGAACGGTGTTTGCAAGTGAAAAAATTTTTGTGTTTCCAACAAAATTGGTGAAGGACGGCTTTCACACCCAATTATGTCTCAGAACTGAGCCTGTGGATAGACGTTCGTTCATCTAGCACCAGGGAACGTGTTCAGGGCAACTTTTACTCTGGTTTCTCAGTCTGTTTCCTTGTCCCGGTTTGAAGTTCCTGCAGTTTTCACTGTAAAACCGTGTTGGAGCTAGTACCTCCCAATATATATGTATGGAGTGGAGTTTACAAGTGAAAAGAAACTTTGTGTTCCCAACAAGCAATGTGAGGGCGGCTTTCACACACAATTATCTCTCAGAACTGATCATGTGGAGAGACGTTCTTTCATCTAGCACCAAGGGAAAGGTTTGCAGGAGAAACTTTTACTCGGGTTTCTCAGTCTGTTTCCTAGTGCCGGTTTGATGTTCCTGAACTTTTCACTGTAAACCCGAGTTGGAGCTAGAACCTCCCCTTATATATGTATGGAGTGGGGTTTGCAACTGAAAAGAATCATTGTGTTCCCAACAAGCTAGGTGAAGGACGGCTTTCACAGACACTTATCTCTCAGAACTGAGCATGTGGAGAGACGATCGTTCATCTAGCACCAAGGGAACGGTTTGCAGGAGAAATTTTACTCTGGGTTGCCAGGCTGTTTCATAGTGCCGGACGGAAATTCCTGCAGATTTCACTGTAAAACCGAGTTGGGGCTTGTCCCTCCCCATATATAAGTATGGAGTGGAGTTGGTATCTGAAAAGATACTTTGTGTTCCCAACAAACTACGTGAAGGACCGGTTTCACACATACTTATCTCTGAGAACTGAGCATGTGGAGAGACGTTCGTTCATCTAGCACAAAGGGAACTGGTTGCAGGAGAAATATTTCCTCTGGTTTCTCAGTCTGTTTCCTAGTGCCGGTATGAAGTTCCTGCAGTTTTCACTCTAAAAACGAGATGGAGCTTGTACCACACCATATATATGTATGGATTGGATTTTGCAACTGAAAAGATTCTTTCTGTTCCAAACAAGCTTGTTGAAGGACGGCTTTCACACACACTTATCTCTCAGAACTGAGCATGTGGAGAGACGTTCGTTCATCTAGCACCAAGGGAACGGTTTGCAGGAGAAACTTTTACTCTATTTTCTCAGTCTGTTTCCGAGTGCCGGTTTGAAGTTCCTGCAGTTTTCACTGTAAAACCGAGTTGGAGCTTGTACCTCCCCATATATATGTATAGAGTGGTGTTTTCAACAGAAAAGAATCTTTCTCTTCCCAACAAGCTAGGTGAAGGCCGGCTTTCACACACAATTTTCTCTCAGAACTGAGCATGTGGAGAGACGTTCGTTCATCTAGCACCTAGGGAACGGGTTGCAGGAGAAACTTTTACTCTGGTTTCTCAGTCTGTTTCCTAGAGCCGGTTTGAAGTTCCTGCAGTTTTCACTCTAAAACCGAGTTGGAGCTATAACACCCCATATATATGTATGGTGAGGAGTTTGCAACTGAAAAGAAACTTTGTGTTCCCAATAAGCTAGGTGAAGGAAGGCTTTCACACACACTTATCTCTCGGAACTGAACATGTGCAGAGACGTTCGTTCACCTAGCAACAATGGAACGGTTTGCAGGAGAAACTTTTACTCTGGTTTCTCAGTATGATTCCTAGTACCGGTGTGAAGTTCCTGCCGTTTTCACTGTATAACCGAGTTGGAGATAGAACTTCCCCATACATATGTATGGAGTGGCGTTTCCAACTGAAAATAATCATTGTGTTCCCAACAAGCAATGTGAAGGACGGCTTTCACATACACTTATATCTCAGAAATGAGCATGTGGAGATAATTTCGTTCAAATAGCAGAAAAGAACGAGTTGCAGGAGAAACTTTTACTCTGGTTTCTCAGTCTGTTTCCTAGTGCCGGTTTGAAGTTCCTGCAGTTTTCACTGTAAAATCCAGTTGGTGCTAGTACCTCCCCATATACATGTATGGAGTAGAGTTGCAACTGAAAAGGAACTTTGTGTTCCCAACAAGCTTGGTGAAGGACGACTTTCAAACACACTTATCTCTCAGAACTGAGCATGTGGAGAGACGTTCGTTCATCTAGCACCAAGGGAACGGGTTGCAGGAGAAACTTTTACTCTGGTTTCTCAGTCTGTTTCCTAGTGCCGGTTGGAAGTTCCAGCAATTTACACTGTAAAACAGATTTGGAGCTTGTACCTCCCCATATATATGTATGGAATGGTGTTTGCAAGTGAAAAGAAACTTTGTGTTCCCAACAAACTTGGTGAAGGACGGCTTTCACACACACATATCTCTCAGAACTGAGCATGTGGAGATACGTTCATTCATCTAGCACCAAGGGAACCGGTTGCACGAGAAACTTTTACTCTGGTTTCTCAGTCTGTTTCCTAGTGCCGGTTTGAAGTTCCTGCTGTTTTCACTGTAAAACGAGTTAGAGCTAGTACCTCCCAATATATATTTATGGAGTGGAGTTTGCAAGAGAAAAGAAACTTTGTGTTCCCAACAAGCAAGGTGAAGGCGGCTTTCACATACAATTATCTCTCAGAACTGATCATGTGGAGAGACGTTCTTTCATCTATCACCAATGGAACGGTATGCAGGAGAAACTTTTACTCTGGTTTCTCAGTCTGTTTCCTAGTGCCAGTTTGAAGTTCCTGCAGTTTACACTGTAAAACCGAGTTGGAGTTTGTACCTCCTCAAAAATATGTATGGAATGGAGTTTGCAACTGAAAAGAAACTGTGTGTTCCCAACAAGCAAAGTAAAGGACGGCTTTCACAAACACTTATCTCTCAGAACTGAGCATGTGGATAGACGTTCGTTCATCTAACACCAAGGGAACGGTTTGCAGGACAAACTTTTACTCTGGTTTCTCAGTCTGTTTCCTAGTGCCGGTTTGATGTTCCTGAAGTTTTCACTGTAAACCAGAGGTGGAGCTAGTAACTTCCCATATAGATGTATGGAGTGGTGTTTGCAACAGAAAAGAAACTTTGTGTTCCCAACAAGCTATGAGAAGTACGGCTTTCACAGACACTTACCTCTCAGAACTGAGCATGTGGAGAGACGATCGTTCATCTAGAACCAAGGGAACGGTTTGCAGGAGAAACTTTTACTCTGGGTTCTCAGTCTGTTTCATAGTGCCGGACGGAAATTCCTGCAGATTTCACTGTAAAACCGAGTTGGGGCTTGTACCTCCCCATATATATGTATGGAGTGGAGTTGGCAACTGAAAAGATACTTTGTGTTCCCAACAAACTAAGTGAAGTACGGGTTTCACACATACTTATCTCTGAGAACTGAGCATGTGGAGAGACGTTCGTTCATCTAGCACAAAGGGAACTGGTTGCAGGAGAAATATTTCCTCTGGTTTCTCAGTCTGTTTCCTAGTGCCGGTATGAAGTTCCTGCAGTTTTCACTCTAAAAACGAGATGGAGCTTGTACCACACCATATATATTTATGGATTGGATTTTGCAACTGAAAAGATTCTTTCTGTTCCAAACAAGCTTGGTGAAGGACGGCTTTCACACACACTTATCTCTCAGAACTGAGCATGTGGAGAGACGTTCGTTCATCTAGCACCAAGGGAACGGTTTGCAGGAGAAACTTTTACTCTGGTTTCTCAGTCTGTTTCCTAGTGCCGGTTTGAAGTTCCTGCAGTTTTCACTCTAAAACCGAGTTGGAGCTAGTACCTCCCCATACATATGTATGGAGTGGAGTTTGCAAATGAGAATAATCATTGTGTTCCCAACAAGAAATGTGAAGTACGGCTTTCACACACACTTTTCTCTCAAAACTGAGCATGTGGAGAGACGTTCGTTCATCTAGCACCAAGGGAACGGGTTGCAGGAGAAACTTTTACTCTGGTTTCTCAGTCTGTTTCCTAGTGCCGGGTTGAAGTTCCTGCAGTTTTCACTGTAAAACCGAGTTGGAGCTTGTACCTCCCCATATATATGTATAGAGTGGTGTTTTCAACAGAAAAGAAGCTTTCTCTTCAAAACAAGCTAGGTGAAGGCCGGCTTTCACACACAATTATCTCTCAGAACTGAGCATGTGGAGAGACGTTCTTTCATCTAGCACCAAGGGAACAGGTTGCAGGAGAAACTTTTACTCTAATTTCTCAGACTGTTTCCTAGAGCCGGTTTGAAGTTCCTGCAGTTTTCACTGCAAAACCGAGTTGGAGCTATACCACCCCATATATATGTATGGAGAGGAGTCTGCAACTGAAAAAAACTTTGTGTTCCCTGTAAGCTAGGTGAAGGAAGGCTTTCACACACACTTATCTCTCAGAACTTAACATGTGCAGAGACGTTCGTTCACCTAGCAACAATGGAATGGTTTGCAGGAGAAACTTTTACTCTGGTTTCTCAGTCTGATTCCTAGTACCGGGTTGAAGTTCCTGCCGTTTTCACTGTAAAACCGAGTTGAAGCTAGAACCTCCCCATACATATGTATTGAGTGGAGTTTCTACTGAAAGTAATCATTGTGTTCCCAACAAGCAATGTGAAGGACGGCTTTCACATACAAGTATATCTCAGAAATGAGCTTGTGGAGATACTTTCGTTCAAATAGCAGAACAGAACGAGTTGCAGGAGAAACTTTTACTCTGGTTTCTCAGTCTGTTTCCTAGTGCCGGTTTGAAGTTCCTGCATTTTTCACTGTAAAACCGAGTTGGAGCTAGTACCCCCTCATATATATGTATGGAGTATATTTTGCAAGTGAATAGAATCTTTGTGATCCCAACAAGCTTGTGAAGGACGGCTTTCACACACACTTATCTCTCAGAAATGAGCATGTGGAGAGACTTTCGTTCATATAGCACATAGAGAATGGTTTGCAGGAGAAACTTTTACACTGGTTTCTCAGTCTGTTTCCTAGTGCCGGTTTGAAGTTCCTGCAGTTGTCACAGTAAAACACAGTTGAAGCTAGAACCTCCCCATATATATGTATGGAACGGTGTTTGCAAATGAAAAAATTTTTGTGTTTCCAACAAAATTGTTGAAGGACGGCTTTCACACCCAATTATGTCTCAGAACTGAGCCTGTGGATAGACGTTCGTTCATCTAGCACCAGGGAACGTGTTCAGGGCAAACTTTTACTCTGGTTTCTCAGTCTGTTTCCTTGTCCCGGTTTGACGTTCCTGCAGTTTTCACTGTAAAACCGTGTTGGAGCTAGTACCTCCCAATATATATGTATGGAGTGGAGTTTACAAGTGAAAAGAAACTTTGTGTTCCCAACAAGCAATGTGAAGGCGGCTTTCACACACAATTCTCTCTCAGAATTGATCATGTGGAGAGACGTTCTTTCATCTAGCACCAAGGGAAAGGTTTGCAGGAGAAACTTTTACTCTGGTTTCTCAGTCTGTTTCCTAGTGCCGGATTGATGTTCCTGAACTTTTCACTGTAAACCCGAGTTGGAGCTAGAACCTCCCCTTATATATGTATGGAGTGGAGTTTGCAACTGAAAAGAATCATTGTGTTCCCAACAAGCTAGGTGAAGGACGGCTTTCACAGACACTTATCTCTCAGAACTGAGCATGTGGAGAGACGATCGTTCATCTAGCACCAAGGGAACGGTTTGCAGGAGAAATTTTACTCTGGGTTCTCAGGCTGTTTCATAGTGCCGGACGGAAATTCCTGCAGATTTCACTGTAAAACCGAGTTGGGGCTTGTACCTCCCCATATATAAGTATGGAGTGGAGTTGGCAACTGAAAAGATACTTTGTGTTCCCAACAAACTACGTGAAGGACGGGTTTCACACATACTTATCTCTGAGAACTGAGCATGTGGAGAGACGTTCGTTCATCTAGCACAAAGGGAACTGGTTGCAGGAGAAATATTTCCTCTGGTTTCTCAGTCTGTTTCCTAGTGCCGGTATGAAGTTCCTGCAGTTTTCACTCTAAAAACGAGATGGAGCTTGTACCACACCATATATATGTATGGATTGGATTTTGCAACTGAAAAGATTCTTTCTGTTCCAAACAAGCTTGTTGAAGGACGGCTTTCACACACACTTATCTCTCAGAACTGAGCATGTGGAGAGACGTTCGTTCATCTAGCACCAAGGGAACGGTTTCAGGAGAAACTTTTACTCTATTTTCTCAGTCTGTTTCCTAGTGCCGGTTTGAAGTTCCTGCAGTTTTCACTGTAAAACCGAGTTGGAGCTTGTACCTCCCCATATATATGTATAGAGTGGTGTTTTCAACAGAAAAGAATCTTTCTCTTCCCAACAAGCTAGGTGAAGGTCGGCTTTCACACACAATTATCTCTCAGAACTGAGCATGTGGAGAGACGTTCGTTCATCTAGCACCTAGGGAACGGGTTGCAGGAGAAACTTTTACTCTAATTTCTCAGACAGTTTCCTAGAGCCGGTTTGAAGTTCCTGCAGTTTTCACTGTAAAACCGAGTTGGAGCTATACCACCCCATATATATGTATGGTGAGGAGTTTGCAACTGAAAAGAAACTTTGTGTTCCCAATAAGCTAGGTGAAGGAAGGCTTTCACACACACTTATCTCTCGGAACTGAACATGTGCAGAGACGTTCGTTCACCTAGCAACAATGGAACGGTTTGCAGGAGAAACTTTTACTCTGGTTTCTCAGTATGATTCCTAGTACCGGTGTGAAGTTCCTGCCGTTTTCACTGTATAACCGAGTTGGAGCTAGAACTTCCCCATACATATGTATGGAGTGGCGTTTCCAACTGAAAATAATCATTGTGTTCCCAACAAGCAATGTGAAGGACGGCTTTCACATACACTTATATCTCAGAAATGAGCATGTGGAGATAATTTCGTTCAAATAGCAGAAAAGAACGAGTTGCAGGAGAAACTTTTACTCTGGTTTCTCAGTCTGTTTCCTAGTGCCGGTTTGAAGTTCCTGCAGTTTTCACTGTAAAATCCAGTTGGTGCTAGTACCTCCCCATATAAATGTATGGAGTAGAGTTGCAACTGAAAAGGAACTTTGTGTTCCCAACAAGCTTGGTGAAGGACGACTTTCAAACACAATTATCTCTCAGAACTGAGCATGTGGAGAGACGTTCGTTCATCTAGCACCAAGGGAACGGGTTGCAGGAGAAACTTTTACTCTGGTTTCTCAGTCTGTTTCCTAGTGCCGGTTGGAAGTTCCAGCAATTTACACTGTAAAACAGATTTGGAGCTTGTACCTCCCCATATATATGTATGGAATGGTGTTTGCAAGTGAAAAGAAACTTTGTGTTCCCAACAAACTTGGTGAAGGACGGCTTTCACACACACATATCTCTCAGAACTGAGCATGTGGAGATACGTTCATTCATCTAGCACCAAGGGAACCGGTTGCAGGAGAAACTTTTACTCTGGTTTCTCAGTCTGTTTCCTAGTGCCGGTTTGAAGTTCCTGCTGTTTTCACTGTAAAACGAGTTAGAGCTAGTACCTCCCAATATATATTTATGGAGTGGAGTTTGCAAGAGAAAAGAAACTTTGTGTTCCCAACAAGCAAGCTGAAGGCGGCTTTCACATACAATTATCTCTCAGAACTGATCATGTGGAGAGACGTTCTTTCATCTATCACCAATGGAACGGTATGCAGGAGAAACTTTTACTCTGGTTTCTCAGTCTGTTTCCTAGTGCCAGTTTGAAGTTCCTGCAGTTTACACTGTAAAACCGAGTTGGAGTTTGTACCTCCTCAAAAATATGTATGGAATGGAGTTTGCAACTGAAAAGAAACTGTGTGTTCCCAACAAGCAAAGTAAAGGACGGCTTTCACAAACACTTATCTCTCAGAACTGATCATGTGGATAGACGTTCGTTCATCTAACACCAAGGGAACGGTTTGCAGGACAAACTTTTACTCTGGTTTCTCAGTCTGTTTCCTAGTGCCGGTTTGATGTTCCTGAAGTTTTCACTGTAAACCAGAGGTGGAGCTAGTAACTTCCCATATAGATGTATGGAGTGGTGTTTGCAACAGAAAAGAAACTTTGTGTTCCCAACAAGCTATGAGAAGTACGGCTTTCACACACACTTATCTCTCAGATCTGAGCATGTGGAGAGACGTTCGTTCATCTAGAACCAAAGGAACGGGTTGCAAGGGAACTTTTACTCTGGTTTCTCAGTCTGTTTCATAGTGCCGGTCTGAAGTTCCTGCTTATTTCACTGTAAAACCGAGTTGGAACTTGTACCTCCCCATATATATGTATGGAGTGGAGTTGGCAACTGAAAAGATACTTTGTGTTCCCAACAAACTACGTGAAGGGCGGGTTTCACACATACTTATCTCTGAGAACTGAGCATGTGGAGAGACGGTCGTTCATCTAGCACCAAAGGAAAGGGTTGCAGGAGAAACTTGTACTCTGGTTTCTCAGTCTGTTTCCTAGTGCCAGTTTGAAGTTCCTGCATTTTTCACTGTAAAGCCGAGTTGGACCTAGTACCTCCTCATATATATGTATGGAGCATATTTTGCAAGTGAATATAATCTTTGTGTTCCCAACAAGCTTGTGAAGGACGGCTTTCACACACACTTATCTCTCAGAAATGAGCATGTGGAGAGACGTTCGTTCATATAGCACAAAGAGAATGGTTTGCAGGAGAAACATTTACTCTGGTTTCTCAGTCTGTTTCCTAGTGCCGGTTTGAAGTTCCTGCAGTTGTCACAGTAAAACAGAGTTGGTGCTAGTACCTCCCCATATATATGTATGGAACGGTGTTTGCAAGTGAAAAAATTTTTGTGTTTCCAACAAAATTGTTGAAGGACGGCTTTCACACACAATTATCACTCAGAACTGAGCCTGTGGACAGACGTCCGTTCATCTAGCACCAAGGGAACGGTTTGCAGGGCAAACTTTTACTCTGGTTTCTCAGTCTGTTTCCTAGTGCCGGTTTGAAGTTCCTGCAGTTTTCACTGTAAAACCGTGTTGGAGCTAGTACCTCCCAATATATATGTATGGAGTGGAGTTTACAAGTGAAAAGAAACTTTGTGTTCCCAACAAGCAATGTGAAGGCGGCTTTCACACACAATTATTTCTCAGAACTGACCATGTGGAGAGACGTTCGTTCATCTAGCACAAAGGGAACTGGTTGCAGGAGAAATATTTCCTCTGGTTTCTCAGTCTGTTTCCTAGTGCCGGTATGAAGTTCCTGCAGTTTTCACTCTAAAAACGAGATGGAGCTTGTACCACACCATATATATGTATGGATTGGATTTTGCAACTGAAAAGATTCTTTCTGTTCCAAACAAGCTTGGTGAAGGACGGCTTTCACACACACTTATCTCTCAGAACTGAGCATGTGGAGAGACGTTCTTTCATCTAGCACCAAGGGAACGGTTTGCAGGAGAAACTTTTACTCTAGTTTCTCAGTCTGTTTCCTAGTGCCGGTTTGAAGTTCCTGCAGTTTTCACTGTAAAACCGAGTTGGAGCTTGTACCTCCCCATATATATGTATAGAGTGTTGTTTTCAACAGAAAAGAAGCTTTCTCTTCCCAACAAGCTAGGTGAAGGCCGGCTTTCACACACAATTATCTCTCAGAACTGAGCATGTGGAGAGACGTTCGTTCATCTAGCACCAATTGAACGGGTTGCAGGAGAAACTTTTACTCTAATTTCTCAGACAGTTTCCTAGAGCCGGTTTGAAGTTCCTGCAGTTTTCACTGTAAAACCGAGTTGGAGCTATACCTCCCCATATATATGTATGGTGAGGAGTTTGCAACTGAAAAGAAACTTTGTGTTCCCAATAAGCTAGGTGAAGGAAGGCTTTCACACACACTTATCTCTCGGAACTGAACATGTGCAGAGACGTTCGTTCACCTAGCAACAATGGAACGGTTTGCAGGAGAAACTTTTACTCTGGTTTCTCAGTCTGATTCCTAGTACCGGTTTGAAGTTCCTGCCGTTTTCACTGTAAAACCGAGTTGGAGCTAGAACCTCCCCATACATATGTATGGAGTGGAGTTTCAAACTGAAAATAATCATTGTGTTCCCAACAAGCAATGTGAAGGACGGCTTTCACATACACTTATATCTCAGAAATGAGCATGTGGAGATACTTTCGTTCAAATAGCAGAAAAGAACGAGTTGCAGGAGAAATTTTACTCTGGTTTCTCAGTCTGTTTCCTAGTGCCGGTTTGAAGTTCCTGCAGTTTTCACTGTAAAATCCAGTTGGAGCTAGTACTTCCCCATATATATGTATGGAGTAGAGTTGCAACTGAAAAGGAACTTTGTGTTCCCAACAAGCTTGGTGAAGGACGACTTTCAAACACACATATCTCTCAGAACTGAGCATGTGATGAGACGTTCGTTCATCTAGCACCAAGGGAACGGGTTGTAGGAGAAACTTTTACTCTGGTTTCTCAGTCTGTTTCCTAGTGCCGGTTTGAAGTTCCTGCAATTTACACTGTAAAACAGATTTGGAGCTAGTACCTCCCCATATATATGTATGGAATGGTGTTTGCAAGTGAAAAGAAACTTTGTGTTCCCAACAAACTTGGTGAAGGACGGCTTTCACACACACATATCTCTCAGAACTGAGCATCTGGAGATACGTTCATTCATCTAGCACCAAGGGAACCGGTTGCAGGAGAAACTTTTACTCTGGTTTCTCAGTCTGTTTCCTAGTGCCGGTTTGAAGTTCCTGCAGTTTTCACTGTAAAATCCAGTTGGAGCTAGTACCTCCCCATATATATGTATGGAGTAGAGTTGCACCTGAAAAGGAACTTTGTGTTCCCAACAAGCTTGGTGAAGGACGACTTTCAAACACACTTATCTCTCAGAACTGAGCATGTGGAGAGACGTTCGTTCATCTAGCACCAAGGGAACGGGTTGCAGGAGAAACTTTTACTCTGGTTTCTCAGTCTGTTTCTAGTGCCGGTTTGATGTTCCTGAAGTTTTCACTGTAAACCAGAGGTGGAGCTAGTAACTTCCCATATAGATGTATGGAGTGGTGTTTGCAACAGAAAAGAAACTTTGTGTTCCCAACAAGCTATGAGAAGTACGGCTTTCACACACACTTATCTCTCAGATCTGAGCATGTGGAGAGACGTTCGTTCATCTTGAACCAAAGGAACGAGTTGCAAGGGAACTTTTACTCTGGTTTCTCAGTCTGTTTCATAGTGCCGGTCTGAAGTTCCTGCTTATTTCACTGTAAAACCGAGTTGGAACTTGTACCTCCCCATATATATGTATGGAGTGGAGTTGGCAACTGAAAAGATACTTTGTGTTCCCAACAAACTACGTGAAGGGCGGGTTTCACCCATACTTATCTCTGAGAACTGAGCATGTGGAGAGACGGTCGTTCATCTAGCACCAAAGAAAGGGTTGCAGGAGAAACTTGTACTCTGGTTTCTCAGTCTGTTTCCTAGTGCCAGTTTGAAGTTCCTGCATTTTTCACTGTAAAGCCGAGTTGGAGCTAGTACCCCCTCATATATATGTATGGAGCATATTTTGCAAGTGAATATAATCTTTGTGTTCCCAACAAGCTTGTGAAGGACGGCTTTCACACACACTTATCTCTCAGAAATGAGCATGTGGAGAGACGTTCGTTCATATAGCACAAAGAGAATGGTTTGCAGGAGAAACATTTACTCTGGTTTCTCAGTCTGTTTCCTAGTGCCGGTTTGAAGTTCCTGCAGTTGTCACAGTAAAACAGAGTTGGTGCTAGTACCTCCCCATATATATGTATGGAACGGTGTTTGCAAGTGAAAAAATTTTTGTGTTTCCAACAAAATTGGTGAAGGACGGCTTTCACACACAATTATCTCTCAGAACTGAGCCTGTGGACAGACGTCCGTTCATCTAGCACCAAGGGAACGGGTTGCAGGGAAACATTTACTCTGGTTTCTCAGTCTGTTTCCTAGTGCCGGTTTGAAGTTCCTGCAGTTTTCACTGTAAAACCGTGTTGGAGCTAGTACCTCCCAATATATATGTATGAAGTGGAGTTTACAAGTGAAAAGAAACTTTGTGTTCCCAACAAGCAATGTGAAGGCGGCTTTCACACACAATTATTTCTCAGAACTGAGCATGTGGAGAGACGTTCGTTCATCTAGCACAAAGGGAACTGGTTGCAGGAGAAATATTTCCTCTGGTTTCTCAGTCTGTTTCCTAGTGCCGGTATGAAGTTCCTGCAGTTTTCACTCTAAAAACGAGATGGAGCTTGTACCACACCATATATATGTATGGATTGGATTTTGCAACTGAAAAGATTCTTTCTGTTCCAAACAAGCTTGGTGAAGGACGGCTTTCACACACACTTATCTCTCAGAACTGAGCATGTGGAGAGACGTTCTTTCATCTAGCACCAAGGGAACGGTTTGCAGGAGAAACTTTTACTCTAGTTTCTCAGTCTGTTTCCTAGTGCCGGTTTGAAGTTCCTGCAGTTTTCACTGTAAAACCGAGTTGGAGCTTGTACCTCCCCATATATATGTATAGAGTGTTGTTTTCAACAGAAAAGAAGCTTTCTCTTCCCCACAAGCTAGGTGAAGGCCGGCTTTCACACACAATTATCTCTCAGAACTGAGCATGTGGAGAGACGTTCGTTCATCTAGCACCAATTGAACGGGTTGCAGGAGCAACTTTTACTCTAATTTCTCAGACAGTTTCCTAGAGCCGGTTTGAAGTTCCTGCAGTTTTCACTGTAAAACCGAGTTGGAGCTATACCTCCCCATATATATGTAGGGTGAGGTGTTTGCAACTGAAAAGAAACTTTGTGTTCCCAATAAGCTAGGTGAAGGAAGGCTTTCACACACACTTATCTCTCGGAACTGAACATGTGCAGAGACGTTCGTTCACCTAGCAACAATGGAACGGTTTGCAGGAGAAACTTTTACTCTGGTTTCTCAGTCTGATTCCTAGTACCGGTTTGAAGTTCCTGCCGTTTTCACTGTAAAACCGAGTTGAAGCTAGAACCTCCCCATATATATGTATGGAGTGGAGTTTCAAACTGAAAATAATCATTGTGTTCCCAACAAGCAATGTGAAGGACGGCTTTCACATACACTTATATCTCAGAAATGAGCATGTGGAGATAATTTCGTTCAAATAGCAGAAAAGAACGAGTTGCAGGAGAAACTTTTACTCTGGTTTCTCAGTCTGTTTCCTAGTGCCGGTTTGAAGTTCCTGCAGTTTTCACTGTAAAATCCAGTTGGTGCTAGTACCTCCCCATATAAATGTATGGAGTAGAGTTGCAACTGAAAAGGAACTTTGTGTTCCCAACAAGCTTGGTGAAGGACGACTTTCAAACACAATTATCTCTCAGAACTGAGCATGTGGAGAGACGTTCGTTCATCTAGCACCAAGGGAACGGGTTGCAGGAGAAACTTTTACTCTGGTTTCTCAGTCTGTTTCCTAGTGCCGGTTGGAAGTTCCAGCAATTTACACTGTAAAACAGATTTGGAGCTTGTACCTCCCCATATATATGTATGGAATGGTGTTTGCAAGTGAAAAGAAACTTTGTGTTCCCAACAAACTTGGTGAAGGACGGCTTTCACACACACATATCTCTCAGAACTGAGCATGTGGAGATACGTTCATTCATCTAGCACCAAGGGAACCGGTTGCAGGAGAAACTTTTACTCTGGTTTCTCAGTCTGTTTCCTAGTGCCGGTTTGAAGTTCCTGCTGTTTTCACTGTAAAACGAGTTAGAGCTAGTACCTCCCAATATATATTTATGGAGTGGAGTTTGCAAGAGAAAAGAAACTTTGTGTTCCCAACAAGCAAGCTGAAGGCGGCTTTCACATACAATTATCTCTCAGAACTGATCATGTGGAGAGACGTTCTTTCATCTATCACCAATGGAACGGTATGCAGGAGAAACTTTTACTCTGGTTTCTCAGTCTGTTTCCTAGTGCCAGTTTGAAGTTCCTGCAGTTTACACTGTAAAACCGAGTTGGAGTTTGTACCTCCTCAAAAATATGTATGGAATGGAGTTTGCAACTGAAAAGAAACTGTGTGTTCCCAACAAGCAAAGTAAAGGACGGCTTTCACAAACACTTATCTCTCAGAACTGAGCATGTGGATAGACGTTCGTTCATCTAACACCAAGGGAACGGTTTGCAGGACAAACTTTTACTCTGGTTTCTCAGTCTGTTTCCTAGTGCCGGTTTGATGTTCCTGAAGTTTTCACTGTAAACCAGAGGTGGAGCTAGTAACTTCCCATATAGATGTATGGAGTGGTGTTTGCAACAGAAAAGAAACTTTGTGTTCCCAACAAGCTATGAGAAGTACGGCTTTCACACACACTTATCTCTCAGATCTGAGCATGTGGAGAGACGTTCGTTCATCTAGAACCAAAGGAACGGGTTGCAAGGGAACTTTTACTCTGGTTTCTCAGTCTGTTTCATAGTGCCGGTCTGAAGTTCCTGCTTATTTCACTGTAAAACCGAGTTGGAACTTGTACCTCCCCATATATATGTATGGAGTGGAGTTGGCAACTGAAAAGATACTTTGTGTTCCCAACAAACTACGTGAAGGGCGGGTTTCACACATACTTATCTCTGAGAACTGAGCATGTGGAGAGACGGTCGTTCATCTAGCACCAAAGGAAAGGGTTGCAGGAGAAACTTGTACTCTGGTTTCTCAGTCTGTTTCCTAGTGCCAGTTTGAAGTTCCTGCATTTTTCACTGTAAAGCCGAGTTGGACCTAGTACCTCCTCATATATATGTATGGAGCATATTTTGCAAGTGAATATAATCTTTGTGTTCCCAACAAGCTTGTGAAGGACGGCTTTCACACACACTTATCTCTCAGAAATGAGCATGTGGAGAGACGTTCGTTCATATAGCACAAAGAGAATGGTTTGCAGGAGAAACATTTACTCTGGTTTCTCAGTCTGTTTCCTAGTGCCGGTTTGAAGTTCCTGCAGTTGTCACAGTAAAACAGAGTTGGTGCTAGTACCTCCCCATATATATGTATGGAACGGTGTTTGCAAGTGAAAAAATTTTTGTGTTTCCAACAAAATTGTTGAAGGACGGCTTTCACACACAATTATCACTCAGAACTGAGCCTGTGGACAGAAGTCCGTTCATCTAGCACCAAGGGAACGGGTTGCAGGGCAAACTTTTACTCTGGTTTCTCAGTCTGTTTCCTAGTGCCGGTTTGAAGTTCCTGCAGTTTTCACTGTAAAACCGTGTTGGAGCTAGTACCTCCCAATATATATGTATGGAGTGGAGTTTACAAGTGAAAAGAAACTTTGTGTTCCCAACAAGCAATGTGAAGGCGGCTTTCACACACAATTATTTCTCAGAACTGAGCATGTGGAGAGACGTTCGTTCATCTAGCACAAAGGGAACTGGTTGCAGGAGAAATATTTCCTCTGGTTTCTCAGTCTGTTTCCTAGTGCCGGTATGAAGTTCCTGCAGTTTTCACTCTAAAAACGAGATGGAGCTTGTACCACACCATATATATGTATGGATTGGATTTTGCAACTGAAAAGATTCTTTCTGTTCCAAACAAGCTTGGTGAAGGACGGCTTTCACACACACTTATCTCTCAGAACTGAGCATGTGGAGAGACGTTCTTTCATCTAGCACCAAGGGAACGGTTTGCAGGAGAAACTTTTACTCTAGTTTCTCAGTCTGTTTCCTAGTGCCGGTTTGAAGTTCCTGCAGTTTTCACTGTAAAACCGAGTTGGAGCTTGTACCTCCCCATATATATGTATAGAGTGTTGTTTTCAACAGAAAAGAAGCTTTCTCTTCCCAACAAGCTAGGTGAAGGCCGGCTTTCACACACAATTATCTCTCAGAACTGAGCATGTGGAGAGACGTTCGTTCATCTAGCACCAATTGAACGGGTTGCAGGAGAAACTTTTACTCTAATTTCTCAGACAGTTTCCTAGAGCCGGTTTGAAGTTCCTGCAGTTTTCACTGTAAAACCGAGTTGGAGCTATACCTCCCCATATATATGTATGGTGAGGAGTTTGCAACTGAAAAGAAACTTTGTGTTCCCAATAAGCTAGGTGAAGGAAGGCTTTCACACACACTTATCTCTCGGAACTGAACATGTGCAGAGACGTTCGTTCACCTAGCAACAATGGAACGGTTTGCAGGAGAAACTTTTACTCTGGTTTCTCAGTCTGATTCCTAGTACCGGTTTGAAGTTCCTGCCGTTTTCACTGTAAAACCGAGTTGGAGCTAGAACCTCCCCATACATATGTATGGAGTGGAGTTTCAAACTGAAAATAATCATTGTGTTCCCAACAAGCAATGTGAAGGACGGCTTTCACATACACTTATATCTCAGAAATGAGCATGTGGAGATACTTTCGTTCAAATAGCAGAAAAGAACGAGTTGCAGGAGAAATTTTACTCTGGTTTCTCAGTCTGTTTCCTAGTGCCGGTTTGAAGTTCCTGCAGTTTTCACTGTAAAATCCAGTTGGAGCTAGTACCTCCCCATATATATGTATGGAGTAGAGTTGCAACTGAAAAGGAACTTTGTGTTCCCAACAAGCTTGGTGAAGGACGACTTTCAAACACACATATCTCTCAGAACTGAGCATGTGATGAGACGTTCGTTCATCTAGCACCAAGGGAACGGGTTGTAGGAGAAACTTTTACTCTGGTTTCTCAGTCTGTTTCCTAGTGCCGGTTGGAAGTTCCTGCAATTTACACTGTAAAACAGATTTGGAGCTAGTACCTCCCCATATATATGTATGGAATGGTGTTTGCAAGTGAAAAGAAACTTTGTGTTCCCAACAAACTTGGTGAAGGACGGCTTTCACACACACATATCTCTCAGAACTGAGCATCTGGAGATACGTTCATTCATCTAGCACCAAGGGAACCGGTTGCAGGAGAAACTTTTACTCTGGTTTCTCAGTCTGTTTCCTAGTGCCGGTTTGAAGTTCCTGCAGTTTTCACTGTAAAATCCAGTTGGAGCTAGTACCTCCCCATATATATGTATGGAGTAGAGTTGCACCTGAAAAGGAACTTTGTGTTCCCAACAAGCTTGGTGAAGGACGACTTTCAAACACACTTATCTCTCAGAACTGAGCATGTGGAGAGACGTTCGTTCATCTAGCACCAAGGGAACGGGTTGCAGGAGAAACTTTTACTCTGGTTTCTCAGTCTGTTTCTAGTGCCGGTTTGATGTTCCTGAAGTTTTCACTGTAAACCAGAGGTGGAGCTAGTAACTTCCCATATAGATGTATGGAGTGGTGTTTGCAACAGAAAAGAAACTTTGTGTTCCCAACAAGCTATGAGAAGTACGGCTTTCACACACACTTATCTCTCAGATCTGAGCATGTGGAGAGACGTTCGTTCATCTTGAACCAAAGGAACGGGTTGCAAGGGAACTTTTACTCTGGTTTCTCAGTCTGTTTCATAGTGCCGGTCTGAAGTTCCTGCTTATTTCACTGTAAAACCGAGTTGGAACTTGTACCTCCCCATATATATGTATGGAGTGGAGTTGGCAACTGAAAAGATACTTTGTGTTCCCAACAAACTACGTGAAGGGCGGGTTTCACCCATACTTATCTCTGAGAACTGAGCATGTGGAGAGACGGTCGTTCATCTAGCACCAAAGAAAGGGTTGCAGGAGAAACTTGTACTCTGGTTTCTCAGTCTGTTTCCTAGTGCCAGTTTGAAGTTCCTGCATTTTTCACTGTAAAGCCGAGTTGGAGCTAGTACCCCCTCATATATATGTATGGAGCATATTTTGCAAGTGAATATAATCTTTGTGTTCCCAACAAGCTTGTGAAGGACGGCTTTCACACACACTTATCTCTCAGAAATGAGCATGTGGAGAGACGTTCGTTCATATAGCACAAAGAGAATGGTTTGCAGGAGAAACATTTACTCTGGTTTCTCAGTCTGTTTCCTAGTGCCGGTTTGAAGTTCCTGCAGTTGTCACAGTAAAACAGAGTTGGTGCTAGTACCTCCCCATATATATGTATGGAACGGTGTTTGCAAGTGAAAAAATTTTTGTGTTTCCAACAAAATTGGTGAAGGACGGCTTTCACACACAATTATCTCTCAGAACTGAGCCTGTGGACAGACGTCCGTTCATCTAGCACCAAGGGAACGGGTTGCAGGGCAAACATTTACTCTGGTTTCTCAGTCTGTTTCCTAGTGCCGGTTTGAAGTTCCTGCAGTTTTCACTGTAAAACCGTGTTGGAGCTAGTACCTCCCAATATATATGTATGAAGTGGAGTTTACAAGTGAAAAGAAACTTTGTGTTCCCAACAAGCAATGTGAAGGCGGCTTTCACACACAATTATTTCTCAGAACTGAGCATGTGGAGAGACGTTCGTTCATCTAGCACAAAGGGAACTGGTTGCAGGAGAAATATTTCCTCTGGTTTCTCAGTCTGTTTCCTAGTGCCGGTATGAAGTTCCTGCAGTTTTCACTCTAAAAACGAGATGGAGCTTGTACCACACCATATATATGTATGGATTGGATTTTGCAACTGAAAAGATTCTTTCTGTTCCAAACAAGCTTGGTGAAGGACGGCTTTCACACACACTTATCTCTCAGAACTGAGCATGTGGAGAGACGTTCTTTCATCTAGCACCAAGGGAACGGTTTGCAGGAGAAACTTTTACTCTAGTTTCTCAGTCTGTTTCCTAGTGCCGGTTTGAAGTTCCTGCAGTTTTCACTGTAAAACCGAGTTGGAGCTTGTACCTCCCCATATATATGTATAGAGTGTTGTTTTCAACAGAAAAGAAGCTTTCTCTTCCCCACAAGCTAGGTGAAGGCCGGCTTTCACACACAATTATCTCTCAGAACTGAGCATGTGGAGAGACGTTCGTTCATCTAGCACCAATTGAACGGGTTGCAGGAGCAACTTTTACTCTAATTTCTCAGACAGTTTCCTAGAGCCGGTTTGAAGTTCCTGCAGTTTTCACTGTAAAACCGAGTTGGAGCTATACCTCCCCATATATATGTAGGGTGAGGTGTTTGCAACTGAAAAGAAACTTTGTGTTCCCAATAAGCTAGGTGAAGGAAGGCTTTCACACACACTTATCTCTCGGAACTGAACATGTGCAGAGACGTTCGTTCACCTAGCAACAATGGAACGGTTTGCAGGAGAAACTTTTACTCTGGTTTCTCAGTCTGATTCCTAGTACCGGTTTGAAGTTCCTGCCGTTTTCACTGTAAAACCGAGTTGAAGCTAGAACCTCCCCATATATATGTATGGAGTGGAGTTTCAAACTGAAAATAATCATTGTGTTCCCAACAAGCAATGTGAAGGACGGCTTTCACATACACTTATATCTCAGAAATGAGCATGTGGAGATACTTTCGTTCAAATAGCAGAAAAGAACGAGTTGCAGGAGAAATTTTACTCTGGTTTCTCAGTCTGTTTCCTAGTGCCGGTTTGAAGTTCCTGCAGTTTTCACTGTAAAATCCAGTTGGAGCTAGTACCCCCTCATATATATGTATGGAGTATATTTTGCAAGTGAATAGAATCTTTGTGTTCCCAACAAGCTTGTGAAGGACGGCTTTCACACACACTTATCTCTCAGAAATGAGCATGTGGAGAGACTTTCGTTCATATAGCACATAGAGAATGGTTTGCAGGAGAAACTTTTACTCTGGTTTCTCAGTCTATTTCCTAGTGCCGGTTTGAAGTTCCTGCAGTTGTCACAGTAAAACAGAGTTGGAGTTAGTACCTCCCCATATATATGTATGGAACGGTGTTTGCAAGTGAAAAAATTTTTGTGTTTCCAACAAAATTGGTGAAGGACGGCTTTCACACACAATTATGTCTCAGGACTGAACGTGTGGATAGACGTTCGTTCATCTAGCACCAGGGAACGTGTTCAGGGCAAACTTTTACTCTGGTTTCTCAGTCTGTTTCCTAGTCCCGGTTTGAAGTTCCTGCAGTTTTCACTGTAAAACCGTGTTGGAGCTAGTACCTCCCAATATATATGTATGGAGTGGAGTTTACAAGTGAAAAGAAACTTTGTGTTCCCAACAAGCAATGTGAAGGCGGCTTTCACACACAATTATCTCTCAGAACTGATCATGTGGAGAGACGTTCTTTCATCTAGCACCAAGGGAAAGGTTTGCAGGAGAAACTTTTACTCTGGTTTCTCAGTCTGTTTCCTAGTGCCGGTTTGATGTTCCTGAACTTTTCACTGTAAACCCGAGTTGGAGCTAGAACCTCCCCTTATATATGTATGGAGTGGAGTTTGCAACTGAAAAGAAACATTGTGTTCCCAACAAGCTAGGTGAAGGACGGCTTTCACAGACACTTATCTCTCAGAACTTAGCATGTGGAGAGACGATCGTTCATCTAGCACCAAGGGAAAGGTTTGCAGGAGAAATTTTACTCTGGGTTCTCAGGCTGTTTCATAGTGCCGGACGGAAATTCCTGCAGATTTCACTGTAAAACCGAGTTGGGGCTTGTACCTCCCCATATATAAGTATGGAGTGGAGTTGGCAACTGAAAAGATACTTTGTGTTCCCAACAAACTACGTGAAGGACGGGTTTCACACATACTTATCTCTGAGAACTGAGCATGTGGATAGACGTTCGTTCATCTAGCACAAAGGGAACTGGTTGCAGGAGAAATATTTCCTCTGGTTTCTCAGTCTGTTTCCTAGTGCCGGTATGAAGTTCCTGCAGTTTTCACTCTAAAAACGAGATGGAGCTTGTACCACACCATATATATGTATGGATTGGATTTTGCAACTGAAAAGATTCTTTCTGTTCCAAACAAGTTTGTTGAAGGACGGCTTTCACACACACTTATCTCTCAGAACTGAGCATGTGGAGAGACGTTCTTTCATCTAGCACCAAGGGAACGGTTTGCAGGAGAAACTTTTACTCTATTTTCTCAGTCTGTTTCCTTGTGCCGGTTTGAAGTTCCTGCAGTTTTCACTGTAAAACCGAGTTGGAGCTTGTACCTCCCCATATATATTTATAGAGTGGTGTTTTCAACAGAAAAGAATCTTTCTCTTCCCAACAAGCTAGGTGAAGGCCGGCTTTCACACACAATTATCTCTCAGAACTGAGCATGTGGAGAGACGTTCGTTCATCTAGCACCTAGGGAACGGGTTGCAGGAGAAACTTTTACTCTAATTTCTCAGACAGTTTCCTAGAGCCGGTTTGAAGTTCCTGCAGTTTTCACTGTAAAACCGAGTTGGAGCTATACCACTCCATATATATGTATGGTGAGGAGTTTGCAACTGAAAAGAAACTTTGTGTTCCCAATAAGCTAGGTGAAGGAAGGCTTTCACACACAATTATCTCTCGGAACTGAACATGTGCAGAGACGTTCGTTCACCTAGCAACAATGGAACGGTTTGCAGGAGAAACTTTTACTCTGGTTTCTCTGTATGATTCCTAGTACCGGTGTGAAGTTCCTGCCGTTTTCACTGTATAACCGAGTTGGAGCTAGAACTTCCCCATACATATGTATGGAGTGGCGTTTCCAACTGAAAATAATCATTGTGTTCCCAACAAGCAATGTGAAGGACGGCTTTCACATACACTTATATCTCAGAAATGAGCATGTGGAGATAATTTCGTTCAAATAGCAGAAAAGAACGAGTTGCAGGAGAAACTTTTACTCTGGTTTCTCAGTCTGTTTCCTAGTGCCTGTTTGAAGTTCCTGCAGTTTTCACTGTAAAATCCAGTTGGAGCTAGTACCTCCCCATATACATGTATGGAGTAGAGTTGCAACTGAAAAGGAACTTTGTGTTCCCAACAAGCTTGGTGAAGGACGACTTTCAAACACACTTATCTCTCAGAACTGAGCATGTGGAGAGACGTTCGTTCATCTAGCACCAAGGGAACGGGTTGTAGGAGAAACTTTTACTCTGGTTTCTCAGTCTGTTTCCTAGTGCCGGTTGGAAGTTCCAGCAATTTACACTGTAAAACAGATTTGGAGCTTGTACCTCCCCATATATATGTATGGAATGGTGTTTGCAAGTGAAAAGAAACTTTGTGTTCCCAACAAACTTGGTGAAGGACGGCTTTCACACACACATATCTCTCAGAACTGAGCATGTGGAGATACGTTCATTCATCTAGCACCAAGGGAACCGGTTGCAGGAGAAACTTTTACTCTGGTTTCTCAGTCTGTTTCCTAGTGCCGGTTTGAAGTTCCTGCTGTTTTCACTGTAAAACGAGTTAGAGCTAGTACCTCCCAATATATATTTATGGAGTGGAGTTTGCAAGAGAAAGAAACTTTGTGTTCCCAACAAGCAAGGTGAAGGCGGCTTTCACATACAATTATCTCTCAGAACTGATCATGTGGAGAGACGTTCTTTCATCTATCACCAATGGAACGGTATGCAGGAGAAACTTTTACTCTGGTTTCTCAGTCTGTTTCCTAGTGCCAGTTTGAAGTTCCTGCAGTTTACACTGTAAAACCGAGTTGGAGTTTGTACCTCCTCAAAAATATGTATGGAATGGAGTTTGCAACTGAAAAGAAACTGTGTGTTCCCAACAAGCAAAGTAAAGGACGGCTTTCACAAACACTTATCTCTCAGAACTGAGCATGTGGACAGACGTTCGTTCATCTAACACCAAGGGAACTGTTTGCAGGACAAACTTTTACTCTGGTTTCTCAGTCTGTTTCCTAGTGCCGGTTTGATGTTCCTGAAGTTTTCACTGTAAACCAGAGGTGGAGCTAGTAAATTCCCATATAGATGTATGGAGTGGTGTTTGCAACAGAAAAGAAACTTTGTGTTCCCAACAAGCTATGAGAATTACGGCTTTCACACACACTTATCTCTCAGATCTGAGCATGCGGAGAGACGTTCGTTCATCTAGAACCAAAGGAACGGGTTGCAAGGGAACTTTTACTCTGGTTTCTCAGTCTGTTTCATAGTGCCGGTCTGAAGTTCCTGCTTATTTCACTGTAAAACCGAGTTGGAACTTGTACCTCCCCATATATATGTATGGAGTGGAGTTGGCAACTGAAAAGATACTTTGTGTTCCCAACAAACAACGTGAAGGGCGGGTTTCACACATACTTATCTCTGAGAACTGAGCATGTGGAGAGACGGTCGTTCATCTAGCACCAAAGGAAAGGGTTGCAGGAGAAACTTGTACTCTGGTTTCTCAGTCTGTTTCCTAGTGCCAGTTCGAAGTTCCTGCATTTTTCACTGTAAAGCCGAGTTGGAGCTAGTACCCCCTCATATATATGTATGGAGCATATTTTGCAAGTGAATATAATCTTTGTGTTCCCAACAAGCTTGTGAAGGACGGCTTTCACACACACTTATCTCTCAGAAATGAGCATGTGGAGAGACGTTCGTTCATATAGCACAAAGAGAATGGTTTGCAGGAGAAACATTTACTCTGGTTTCTCAGTCTGTTTCCTAGTGCCGGTTTGAAGTTCCTGCAGTTGTCACAGTAAAACAGAGTTGGTGCTAGTACCTCCCCATATATATGTATGGAACGGTGTTTGCAAGTGAAAAAATTTTTGTGTTTCCAACAAAATTGGTGAAGGACGGCTTTCACACACAATTATCTCTCAGAACTGAGCCTGTGGACAGACGTCCGTTCATCTAGCACCAAGGGAACGGGTTGCAGGGCAAACTTTTACTCTGGTTTCTCAGTCTGTTTCCTAGTCCCGGTTTGAAGTTCCTGCAGTTTTCACTGTAAAACCGTGTTGGAGCTAGTACCTCCCAATATATATGTATGGAGTGGAGTTTACAAGTGAAAAGAAACTTTGTGTTCCCAACAAGCAATGTGAAGGCGGCTTTCACACACAATTATTTCTCAGAACTGAGCATGTGGAGAGACGTTCGTTCATCTAGCACAAAGGGAACTGGTTGCAGGAGAAATATTTCCTGTGGTTTCTCAGTCTGTTTCCTAGTGCCGGTATGAAGTTCCTGCAGTTTTCACTCTAAAAACGAGATGGAGCTTGTACCACACCATATATATGTATGGATTGGATTTTGCAACTGAAAAGATTCTTTCTGTTCCAAACAAGCTTGGTGAAGGACGGCTTTCACACACACTTATCTCTCAGAACTAAGCATGTGGAGAGACGTTCTTTCATCTAGCACCAAGGGAACGGTTTGCAGGAGAAACTTTTACCCTAGTTTCTCAGTCTGTTTCCTAGTGCCGGTTTGAAGTTCCTGCAGTTTTCACTGTAAAACCGAGTTGGAGCTATACCTCCCCATATATATGTATGGTGAGGAGTTTGCAACTGAAAAGAAACTTTGTGTTTCCAATAAGCTATTTGAAGGAAGGCTTTCACACACACTTATCTCTCGGAACTGAACATGTGCAGAGACGTTCGTTCACCTAGCAACAATGGAACGGTTTGCAGGAGAAACTTTTACTCTGGTTTCTCAGTCTGATTCCTAGTACCGGTTTGAAGTTCCTGCCGTTTTCACTGTAAAACCGAGTTGGAGCTAGAACCTCCCCATACATATGTATGGAGTGGAGTTTCAAACTGAAAATAATCATTGTGTTCCCAACAAGCAATGTGAAGGACGGCTTTCACATACACTTATATCTCAGAAATGAGCATGTGGAGATACTTTCGTTCAAATAGCAGAAAAGAACGAGTTGCAGGAGAAATTTTACTCTGGTTTCTCAGTCTGTTTCCTAGTGCCGGTTTGAAGTTCCTGCAGTTTTCACTGTAAAATCCAGTTGGAGCTAGTACCTCCCCATATATATGTATGGAGTAGAGTTGCAACTGAAAAGGAACTTTGTGTTCCCAACAAGCTTGGTGAAGGACGACTTTCAAACACACATATCTCTCAGAACTGAGCATGTGGAGAGACGTTCGTTCATCTAGCACCAAGGGAACGGGTTGTAGGAGAAACTTTTACTCTGGTCTCTCAGTCTGTTTCCTAGTGCCGGTTGGAAGTTCCTGCAATTTACACTGTAAAACAGATTTGGAGCTAGTACCTCCCCATATATATGTATGGAATGGTGTTTGCAAGTGAAAAGAAACTTTGTGTTCCCAACAAACTTGGTGAAGAACGGCTTTCACACACACATATCTCTCAGAACTGAGCATCTGGAGATACGTTCATTCATCTAGCACCAAGGGAACCGGTTGCAGGAGAAACTTTTACTCTGGCTTCTCAGTCTGTTTCCTAGTGCCGGTTTGAAGTTCCTGCAGTTTTCACTGTAAAATCCAGTTGGAGCTAGTACCTCCCCATATATATGTATGGAGTAGAGTTGCAACTTAAAAGGAACTTTGTGTTCCCAACAAGCTTGGTGAAGGACGACTTTCAAACACACTTATCTCTCAGAACTGACCATGTGGAGAGACGTTCGTTCATCTAGCACCAAGGGAACGGGTTGCAGGAGAAAATTTTACTCTGGTTTCTCAGTCTGTTTCCTAGTGCCGGTTGGAAGTTCCTGCAATTTACACTGTAAAACAGATTTGGAGCTAGTACCTCCCCATATATATGTATGGAATGGTGTTTGCAAGTGAAAAGAAACTTTGTGTTCCCAACAAACTTGGTGAAAGACGGCTTTCACACACACATATCTCTCAGAACTGAGTATGTGGAGATACGTTCATTCATCTAGCACCAAGGGAACCGGTTGCAGGAGAAACTTTTACTCTGGTTTCTCAGTCTGTTTCCTAGTGCCGGCTTGAAGTTCCTGCAGTTTTCATTGTAAAATCGAGTTTTAGCAAGTACCTTCCAATATATATGTATGGAGAGGAGTTTGCAACTGAAAAGAAACTTTGTGTTCCCAACAAGCTTTGTGAAGGACGGCTTTCACACACACATATCTCTCAGAACTGAGCATGTGGAGAGACCTTCGTTCATCTAGCTCCAAGGGAACGGGTTGCAGTTGAAATTTTTACTCTGGTTTCTCAGTCTGTTTCCTAGTGCCGGTTTGAAGTTCCTGCAATTTACACTGTAAAACAGATTTGGAGCTAGTACCTCCCCATATATATGTATGGAATGGTGTTTGCAAGTGAAAAGAAACTTTGTGTTCCCAACAAACTTGGTGAAGGACGGCTTTAACACACAATTATCTCTCAGAACTGAGCATGTGGAGATACGTTCATTCATCTAGCACCAAGGGAACCGGTTGCAGGAGAAACTTTTACTCTGGTATCTCAGTCTGTTTCCTAGTGCCGGCTTGAAGTTCCTGCAGTTTTCACTGTAAAACCGAGTTGGAGCTAGTACTTCCCCATATATATATATGGAGTATAGTTTGCAAGTGAAAAAAATTTTTGTGTTCCCAACAAGCTTGGGAAGGACGGCTTTCACACACACTTATTTCTCAGATCTGAGCATGTGGAGAGACGTTCGTTCATCAAGCAGCAAGGGAACGGGTTGCAGTTGAAATTTTTACTCTGGATTCTCAGTCTATTTCCTAGTGCCGGTTTGAAGTTCCTGCAATTTACACTGTAAAACAGAGTTGGAGCTAGTACCACCCAATATACATGTATGGAATGGTGTTTGCAAGTGAAAAAAACTTTGTGTTCCCGACAAACTTGGTGAAGGACGGCTTTCACACACACTTATCTCTCAGAACTGAGCATTTGGAGAGACGTTCGTTCATCTAGCACCAAGGGAACGGGTTGCAGGAGAAACTTTTACTCTGGTTTCTCAGTCTGTTTCCTAGTGCCGGATTGAATTTCCTGCTGTTTTCCCTGTAAAACCGAGTTGGAGCTAGAACCTTCCCATACACATGTATGGAATGTAGTTTCCAACTGAAAATAATCATTGTGTTCCCAACAAGCAATATGAAGGACGGCTTTCACATACACTTATATCTCAGAAATGAGCATGTGGAGAGACTTTCGTTCAAATAGCAGAAAGGGAACGGGTTGCAGGAGAAACTTTTTCTCTGGTTTCTCAGTCTGTTTCCTAGTGCCGTTATGAAGTTCCTGCAGTTTTCACTGTAAAACAGATTTGGACCTAAGTACCTCCCCATATAAATGTATGAAGTGGAGTTTGCAACTGAAAAGAAACTTTGTGTTCCCAACAAGCTATGTGAAGGACGGCTTTCACACACATTTATCTCTCAGAACTGAGAATGTGGAAAGACGTTCGTTCACCTAGCACCAAGGGAATGGGTTGCAGGAGAAACTTTTACTCTGGATTCTCAGTATGATTCCTAGTGCCGCTTTGAAGTTCCTGCAGTTTTCACTGTAAAACCGAGTTGGAGCTAGAACCTCCCCAAAAATTTGTATGGAATGGAGTTTGTAACTGAAAAGAAACTGTGTGTTCCGAACAAGCAAAATGAAGGACGGCTTTAACACACACTTATCTCTCAGAACTGAGCATGTGGAGAGACGTTCGTTCATCTAGCACCAAGGAACTAGTTGCAGGAGAAACATTTCCTCTGATTTCTCAGTCTGTCTCCTAGTGCCGGTTTGAAGTTCCTACAGTTTTCACTGTAAAACAGAGTTGGAGCTAGTACCTCCCAATATATATGTATGGAGTGGAGTTTGCAAGTGAAAAGAAACTTTGTGTTCCCAACAAGCAAGGTGAAGTACGGCATTCACACACATTTATCTCTCAGAACTGAGCATGTGGAGAGACGTTCGTTCATCTAGAACCAATGGAACGGTTTGCAGTAGAAACTTTTACTCTGGTTTCTCAGTATGATTCCTAGTACCGGTTTGAAGTTCCTGACGTTTTCACTGTAAAACCGAGTTGGAGCTAGTACCTCCCCATACATATGTATGGAGTGGAGTTTCCAACTGAAAATTATCATTGTGTTCCCAACAAGCAAGGTGAAGGACGGCTTTCACACACACATATCTCTCAGAACTGAGCATGTGGAGAGACTTTCGTTCAAATAGCACAAAGGGAACGGGTTGCAGGAGAAACTTTTACTCTGGTTTCTCAGTCTGTTCCCTAGTGCCGGTTTGAAGTTCCTGCAGTTTTCACTGTAAAAAATTGTTGGAGATAGTACCTCCCCATATATATGTATGGAGTAGAGTTTGCAATTGAAAAAGAACTTTGTGTTCCCAACAAGCTTGGTGAAGGACGACTTTCACACACATTTATCTGTCAGAACTGAGCATGTGCAGAGACTTTCGTTCATCTAGAACCAAGGGAACGGGTTGCAAGATAAACTTTTACTTTGGTTTCTCAGTCTGTTTCGTAGTGCTGGTTTGAAATTCCTGCAATTTACACTTTAAAACAAAGTTGGAGCTAGTACCTCCCCATATATATGTATGGAATGGTGTTTGCAAGTGAAAAGGAACATTGTTTTCCCAACAAACTTGGTGAAGGGCGGCTTTCACACACACTTATCTCTCACAACTGAGCATGTGGAGAGACATTCGTTCATCTAGCACCAAGGGAACGGGTGGCAGGAGAAACTTTTACTCTGGTTTCTCAATCTGTTTCCTAGTGCCGGTTTGACGTTCCTGCAGTTTTCACTGTAAAACCGAATTTTAGCTAGTACCTCCCAATATATATGTATGGAGTGGAATTTGCAAGTGAAAAGAAACTTTGTGTTCCCAACAAGAAATGTGAAGGACGGCTTTCACACACAATTATCTCTCAGAACTGATCATGTGGAGAGACGTTCGTTCATCAAGCACAAATGGAACGGGTTGCAGGAGAAACTTTTACTCTGGTTTCTCATTCTGTTTCCTAGTGCCGTTACGAAGTTCCTGCAGTTTTCACTGTAAAACAGATTTGGACCTAGTACATCCTCATATAAATGTATGGAGTGGAGTTTGCAAGTGAAAAGAAACTTTGTGTTCCCAACAAGCAAGGAGAAGGACGGCTTTCACACACATTTATCTCTCAGAACTGAGAATGTGGAAAGAATTTCATTCACCTAGCAGCAAGGGAACGGGTTGCAGGAGAAACTTTTACTCTGGTTTCTCAGTATGATTCCTAGTGCCGGTTTGAAGTTCCAGCAGTTTTCACTGTAAAACCGAGTTGCAGCTAGTACCTCCCCAAAAATTTCTATGGAATGGTGTTTGTAACTGAAAAGAAACTGTGTGTTCCCAACAAGCAAAATGAAGGACGGCTTTCACACACACTTATCTCTCAGAACTGAGCATGTGGAGAGAGATTCATTCATCTAGCACCAAGGGAACGGTTTGCAGGAGAAACTTTTACTCTGGTCTCTCAGTCTGTTTCCTAGTGCCGGCTTGAAGTTCCTGCAGTTTTCATTGTAAAATCGAGTTTTAGCAAGTACCTTCCAATATATATGTATGGAGAGGAGTTTGCAACTGAAAAGAAACTTTGTGTTCCCAACAAGCTTTGTGAAGGATGGCTTTCACACACACATATCTCTCAGAACTGTGCATGTGGAGAGACCTTCGTTCATCTAGCACCAAGGGAACGGGTTGCAGTTGAAATTTTTACTCTGGTTTCTCAGTCTGTTTCCTAGTGCCGGTTTGAAGTTCCTGCAATTTACACTGTAAAACAGATTTGGAGCTAGTACCTCCCCATATATATTTATGGAATGGTGTTTGCAAGTGAAAAGAAACTTTGTGTTCCCAACAAACTTGGTGAAGGACGGCTTTAACACACAATTATCTCTCAGAACTGAGCATGTGGGGATACGTTCATTCATCTAGCACCAAGGGAACCGGTTGCAGGAGAAACTTTTACTCTGGTATCTCAGTCTGTTTCCTAGTGCTGGCTTGAAGTTCCTGCAGTTTTCACTGTAAAACCGAGTTGGAGCTAGTACTTCCCCATATATATATATGGAGTATAGTTTGCAAGTGAAAAAAATTTTTGTGTTCCCAACAAGCTTGGGAAGGACGGCTTTCACACACACTTATTTCTCAGATCTGAGCATGTGGAGAGACGTTCGTTCATCAAGCAGCAAGGGAACGGGTTGCAGTTGAAATTTTTACTCTGGATTCTCAGTCTATTTCCTAGTGCCGGTTTGAAGTTCCTGCAATTTACACTGTAAAACAGAGTTGGAGCTAGTACCACCCAATATACATGTATGGAATGGTGTTTGCAAGTGAAAAAAACTTTGTGTTCCCGACAAACTTGGTGAAGGACGGCTTTCACACACACTTATCTCTCAGAACTGAGCATTTGGGGAGACGTTCGTTCATCTAGCACCAAGGGAACGGGTTGCAGGAGAAACTTTTACTCTGGTTTCTCAGTCTGTTTCCTAGTGCCGGATTGAATTTCCTGCTGTTTTCCCTGTAAAACCGAGTTGGAGCTAGAACCTTCCCATACACATGTATGGAATGTAGTTTCCAACTGAAAATAATCATTGTGTTCCCAACAAGCAATATGAAGGACGGCTTTCACATACACTTATATCTCAGAAATGAGCATGTGGAGAGACTTTCGTTCAAATAGCAGAAAGGGAACGGGTTGCAGGAGAAACTTTTTCTCTGGTTTCTCAGTCTGTTTCCTAGTGCCGTTATGAAGTTCCTGCAGTTTTCACTGTAAAACAGATTTGGACCAAGTACCTCCCCATATAAATGTATGAAGTGGAGTTTGCAACTGAAAAGAAACTTTGTGTTCCCAACAAGCTATGTGAAGGACGGCTTTCACACACATTTATCTCTCAGAACTGAGAATGTGGAAAGACGTTCGTTCACCTAGCACCAAGGGAATGGGTTGCAGGAGAAACTTTTACTCTGGATTCTCAGTATGATTCCTAGTGCCGCTTTGAAGTTCCTGCAGTTTTCACTGTAAAACCGAGTTGGAGCTAGAACCTCCCCAAAAATTTGTATGGAATGGAGTTTGTAACTGAAAAGAAACTGTGTGTTCCGTACAAGCAAAATGAAGGACGGCTTTAACACACACTTATCTCTCAGAACTGAGCATGTGGAGAGACGTTCGTTCATCTAGCACCAAGGAACTGGTTGCAGGAGAAACATTTCCTCTGGTTTCTCAGTCTGTCTCCTAGTGCCGGTTTGAAGTTCCTACAGTTTTCACTGTAAAACAGAGTTGGAGCTAGTACCTCCCAATATATATGTATGGAGTGGTGTTTGCAAGTGAAAAGAAACTTTGTGTTCCCAACAAGCAAGGTGAAGTACGGCATTCACACACATTTATCTCTCAGAACTGAGCATGTGGAGAGACGTTCGTTCATCTAGAACCAATGGAACGGTTTGCAGTAGAAACTTTTACTCTGGTTTCTCAGTATGATTCCTAGTACCGGTTTGAAGTTCCTGACGTTTTCACTGTAAAACCGAGTTGGAGCTAGTACCTCCCCATACATATGTATGGAGTGGAGTTTCCAACTGAAAATTATCATTGTGTTCCCAACAAGCAAGGTGAAGGACGGCTTTCACACACACATATCTCTCAGAACTGAGCATGTGGAGAGACTTTCGTTCAAATAGCACAAAGGGAACGGGTTGCAGGAGAAACTTTTACTCTGGTTTCTCAGTCTGTTCCCTAGTGCCGGTTTGAAGTTCCTGCAGTTTTCACTGTAAAAAATTGTTGGAGATAGTACCTCCCCATATATATGTATGGAGTAGAGTTTGCAATTGAAAAAGAACTTTGTGTTCCCAACAAGCTTGGTGAAGGACGACTTTCACACACATTTATCTGTCAGAACTGAGCATGTGCAGAGACTTTCGTTCATCTAGAACCAAGGGAACGGGTTGCAAGAGAAACTTTTACTTTGGTTTCTCAGTCTGTTTCGTAGTGCCGGTTTGAAATTCCTGCAATTTACACTTTAAAACAAAGTTGGAGCTAGTACCTCCCCATATATATGTATGGAATGGTGTTTGCAAGTGAAAAGGAACATTGTTTTCCCAACAAACTTGGTGAAGGGCGGCTTTCACACACACTTATCTCTCACAACTGAGCATGTGGAGAGACATTCGTTCATCTAGCACCAAGGGAACGGGTGGCAGGAGAAACTTTTACTCTGGTTTCTCAATCTGTTTCCTAGTGCCGGTTTGACGTTCCTGCAGTTTTCACTGTAAAACCGAATTTTAGCTAGTACCTCCCAATATATATGTATGGAGTGGAATTTGCAAGTGAAAAGAAACTTTGTGTTCCCAACAAGAAATGTGAAGGACGGCTTTCACACACAATTATCTCTCAGAACTGATCATGTGGAGAGACGTTCGTTCATCAAGCACAAATGGAACGGGTTGCAGGAGAAACTTTTACTCTGGTTTCTCATTCTGTTTCCTAGTGCCGTTACGAAGTTCCTGCAGTTTTCACTGTAAAACAGATTTGGACCTAGTACATCCTCATATAAATGTATGGAGTGGAGTTTGCAAGTGAAAAGAAACTTTGTGTTCCCAACAAGCAAGGAGAAGGACGGCTTTCACACACATTTATCTCTCAGAACTGAGAATGTGGAAAGAAGTTCATTCACCTAGCAGCAAGGGAACGGGTTGCAGGAGAAACTTTTACTCTGGTTTCTCAGTATGATTCCTAGTGCCGGTTTGAAGTTCCAGCAGTTTTCACTGTAAAACCGAGTTGGAGCTAGTACCTCCCCAAAAATTTGTATGGAATGGAGTTTGTAACTGAAAAGAAACTGTGTGTTCCCAACAAGCAAAATGAAGGACGGCTTTCACACACACTAATCTCTCAGAACTGAGCATGTGGAGAGACGTTCTTTCATCTAGCACCAAGGGAACGGTTTGCAGGAGAAACTTTTACTCTGGTCTCTCAGTCTGTTTCCTAGTGCCGGTTTGATGTTCCTGAAGTTATCAGTGTAAACCCGAGTTGGAGCTAGTACCTCCCAATATATGTATGGAGTTGAGTTTGCAACTTAAAAGAAACTTTGTGTTCCCAACTAGCTAGGTGAAGGACGGCTTTCACACACACTTATCTCTCAGATCTTACCATGTGGAGAGACGTTCGTTCATCTAGAACCAGGGGAACGGGTTGCAATAGGAACTTTTACACTGGTTTCTCAGTGTGTTTCCTAGTGCAGGTCTGAAGTTCCTGCAGATTTCACTGTAAAACCGAGTTGGAGCTTGTACCTCCCCATATATATGTATGGAGTGCAGTTGGCAATTGAAAAGATACTTTCTGTTCCCAACAATCTTCGTAAAGGACGGGTATCACACATAATTATCTCTGAGAACTGAGCATGTGGAGAGACGTTCGTTCATCTAGCACCAAGGAACTAGTTGCAGGAGAAACATTTCCTCTGGTTTCTCAGTCTGTCTCCTAGTGCCGGTTTGAAGTTCCTGCAGTTTTCACTGTAAAACAGAGTTGGAGCTAGTACCTCCCAATATATATGTATGGAGTGGAGTTTGCAAGTGAAAAGGAACTTTGTGTTCCCAACAAGCAAGGTGAAGTACGGCATTCACACACATTTATCTCTCAGAACTGAGCATGTGGAGAGACGTTCGTTCATCTAGAACCAATGGAACGGTTTACAGTAGAAACTTTTACTCTGGTTTCTCAGTATGATTCCTAGTACCGGTTTGAAGTTCCTGAAGTTTTCACTGTAAAACCGAGTTGGAGGTAGTACCTCCCCATACATATGTATGGAGTGGAGTTTCCAACTGAAAATTATCATTGTGTTCCCAACAAGCAAGGTGAAGGACGGCTTTCACACACACATATCTCTCAGAACTGAGCATGTGGAGAGACTTTCGTTCAAATAGCACAAAGGGAACGGGTTGCAGGAGAAACTTTTACTCTGGTTTCTCAGTCTGTTCCCTAGTGCCGGTTTGAAGTTCCTGCAGTTTTCACTGTAAAAAATTGTTGGAGATAGTACCTCCCCATATATATAAATGGAGTAGGGTTTGCAATTGAAAAAGAACTTTGTGTTCCCAACAAGCTTGGTGAAGGACGACTTTCACACACATTTATCTGTCAGAACTGAGCATGTGCAGAGACTTTCGTTCATCTAGAACCAAGGGAACGGGTTGCAAGAGAAACTTTTACTTTGGTTTCTCAGTCTGTTTCGTAGTGCCGGTTTGAAATTCCTGCAATTTACACTTTAAAACAAAGTTGGAGCTAGTACCTCCCCATATATATGTATGGAATGGTGTTTGCAAGTGAAAAGGAACATTGTTTTCCCAACAAACTTGGTGAAGGGCGGCTTTCACACACACTTATCTCTCACAACTGAGCATGTGGAGAGACATTCGTTCATCTAGCACCAAGGGAACGGGTGGCAGGAGAAACTTTTACTCTGGTTTCTCAATCTGTTTCCTAGTGCCGGTTTGACGTTCCTGCAGTTTTCACTGTAAAACCGAATTTTAGCTAGTACCTCCCAATATATATGTATGGAGTGGAATTTGCAAGTGAAAAGAAACTTTGTGTTCCCAACAAGAAATGTGAAGGACGGCTTTCACACACAATTATCTCTCAGAACTGATCATGTGGAGAGACGTTCGTTCATCAAGCACAAATGGAACGGGTTGCAGGAGAAACTTTTACTCTGGTTTCTCATTCTGTTTCCTAGTGCCGTTACGAAGTTCCTGCAGTTTTCACTGTAAAACAGATTTGGACCTAGTACATCCTCATATAAATGTATGGAGTGGAGTTTGCAAGTGAAAAGAAACTTTGTGTTCCCAACAAGCAAGGAGAAGGACGGCTTTCACACACATTTATCTCTCAGAACTGAGAATGTGGAAAGAATTTCATTCACCTAGCAGCAAGGGAACGGGTTGCAGGAGAAACTTTTACTCTGGTTTCTCAGTATGATTCCTAGTGCCGGTTTGAAGTTCCAGCAGTTTTCACTGTAAAACCGAGTTGGAGCTAGTACCTCCCCAAAAATTTCTATGGAATGGTGTTTGTAACTGAAAAGAAACTGTGTGTTCCCAACAAGCAAAATGAAGGACGGCTTTCACACACACTTATCTCTCAGAACTGAGCATGTGGAGAGAGATTCTTTCATCTAGCACCAAGGGAACGGTTTGCAGGAGAAACTTTTACTCTGGTCTCTCAGTCTGTTTCCTAGTGCCGGCTTGAAGTTCCTGCAGTTTTCATTGTAAAATCGAGTTTTAGCAAGTACCTTCCAATATATATGTATGGAGAGGAGTTTGCAACTGAAAAGAAACTTTGTGTTCCCAACAAGCTTTGTGAAGGATGGCTTTCACACACACATATCTCTCAGAACTGAGCATGTGGAGAGACCTTCGTTCATCTAGCACCAAGGGAACGGGTTGCAGTTGAAATTTTTACTCTGGTTTCTCAGTCTGTTTCCTAGTGCCGGTTTGAAGTTCCTGCAATTTACACTGTAAAACAGATTTGGAGCTAGTTCCTCCCCATATATATTTATGGAATGGTGTTTGCAAGTGAAAAGAAACTTTGTGTTCCCAACAAACTTGGTGAAGGACGGCTTTAACACACAATTATCTCTCAGAACTGAGCATGTGGGGATACGTTCATTCATCTAGCACCAAGGGAACCGGTTGCAGGAGAAACTTTTACTCTGGTATCTCAGTCTGTTTCCTAGTGCCGGCTTGAAGTTCCTGCAGTTTTCACTGTAAAACCGAGTTGGAGCTAGTACTTCCCCATATATATATGGAGTATAGTTTGCAAGTGAAAAAAATTTTTGTGTTCCCAACAAGCTTGGGAAGGACGGCTTTCACACACACTTATTTCTCAGATCTGAGCATGTGGAGAGACGTTCGTTCATCAAGCAGCAAGGGAACGGGTTGCAGTTGAAATTTTTACTCTGGATTCTCAGTCTATTTCCTAGTGCCGGTTTGAAATTCCTGCAATTTACACTGTAAAACAGAGTTGGAGCTAGTACCACCCAATATACATGTATGGAATGGTGTTTGCAAGTGAAAAAAACTTTGTGTTCCCGACAAACTTGGTGAAGGACGGCTTTCACACACACTTATCTCTCAGAACTGAGCATTTGGAGAGACGTTCGTTCATCTAGCACCAAGGGAACGGGTTGCAGGAGAAACTTTTACTCTGGTTTCTCAGTCTGTTTCCTAGTGCCGGATTGAATTTCCTGCTGTTTCCCTGTAAAACCGAGTTGGAGCTAGAACCTTCCCATACACATATATGGAATGTAGTTTCCAACTGAAAATAATCATTGTGTTCCCAACAAGCAATATGAAGGACGGCTTTCACATACACTTATATCTCAGAAATGAGCATGTGGAGAGACTTTCGTTCAAATAGCAGAAAGGGAACGGGTTGCAGGAGAAACTTTTTCTCTGGTTTCTCAGTCTGTTTCCTAGTGCCGTTATGAAGTTCCTGCAGTTTTCACTGTAAAACAGATTTGGACCAAGTACCTCCCCATATAAATGTATGAAGTGGAGTTTGCAACTGAAAGAAACTTGTGTTCCCAACAAGCTATGTGAAGGGACGGCTTTCACACACATTTATCTCTCAGAACTGAGAATGTGGAAAGACGTTCGTTCACCTAGCACCAAGGGAATGGGTTGCAGGAGAAACTTTTACTCTGGATTCTCAGTATGATTCCTAGTGCCGCTTTGAAGTTCCTGCAGTTTTCACTGTAAAAGCGAGTTGGAGCTAGAACCCTCCCCAAAATTTGTATGGAATGGAGTTTGTAACTGAAAAGAAACTGTGTGTTCCGAACAAGCAAAATGAAGGACGGCTTTAACACACACTTATCTCTCAGAACTGAGCATGTGGAGAGACGTTCGTTCATCTAGCACCAAGGAACTAGTTGCAGGAGAAACATTTCCTCTGGTTTCTCAGTCTGTCTCCTAGTGCCGGTTTGAAGTTCCTACAGTTTTCACTGTAAAACAGAGTTGGAGCTAGTACCTCCCAATATATATGTATGGAGTGGAGTTTGCAAGTGAAAAGAAACTTTGTGTTCCCAACAAGCAAGGTGAAGTACGGCATTCACACACATTTATCTCTCAGAACTGAGCATGTGGAGAGACGTTCGTTCATCTAGAACCAATGGAACGGTTTGCAGTAGAAACTTTTACTCTGGTTTCTCAGTATGATTCCTAGTACCGGTTTGAAGTTCCTGACGTTTTCACTGTAAAACCGAGTTGGAGCTAGTACCTCCCCATACATATGTATGGAGTGGAGTTTCCAACTGAAAATTATCATTGTGTTCCCAACAAGCAAGGTGAAGGACGGCTTTCACACACACATATCTCTCAGAACTGAGCATGTGGAGAGACTTTCGTTCAAATAGCACAAAGGGAACGGGTTGCAGGAGAAACTTTTACTCTGGTTTCTCAGTCTGTTCCCTAGTGCCGGTTTGAAGTTCCTGCAGTTTTCACTGTAAAAAATTGTTGGAGATAGTACCTCCCCATATATATGTATGGAGTAGAGTTTGCAATTGAAAAAGAACTTTGTGTTCCCAACAAGCTTGGTGAAGGACGACTTTCACACACATTTATCTGTCAGAACTGAGCATGTGCAGAGACTTTCGTTCATCTAGAACCAAGGGAACGGGTTGCAAGAGAAACTTTTACTTTGGTTTCTCAGTCTGTTTCGTAGTGCCGGTTTGAAATTCCTGCAATTTACACTTTAAAACAAAGTTGGAGCTAGTACCTCCCCATATATATGTATGGAATGGTGTTTGCAAGTGAAAAGGAACATTGTTTTCCCAACAAACTTGGTGAAGGGCGGCTTTCACACACACTTATCTCTCACAACTGAGCATGTGGAGAGACATTCGTTCATCTAGCACCAAGGGAACGGGTGGCAGGAGAAACTTTTACTCTGGTTTCTCAATCTGTTTCCTAGTGCCGGTTTGACGTTCCTGCAGTTTTCACTGTAAAACCGAATTTTAGCTAGTACCTCCCAATATATATGTATGGAGTGGAATTTGCAAGTGAAAAGAAACTTTGTGTTCCCAACAAGAAATGTGAAGGACGGCTTTCACACACAATTATCTCTCAGAACTGATCATGTGGAGAGACGTTCGTTCATCAAGCACAAATGGAACGGGTTGCAGGAGAAACTTTTACTCTGGTTTCTCATTCTGTTTCCTAGTGCCGTTACGAAGTTCCTGCAGTTTTCACTGTAAAACAGATTTGGACCTAGTACATCCTCATATAAATGTATGGAGTGGAGTTTGCAAGTGAAAAGAAACTTTGTGTTCCCAACAAGCAAGGAGAAGGACGGCTTTCACACACATTTATCTCTCAGAACTGAGAATGTGGAAAGAAGTTCATTCACCTAGCAGCAAGGGAACGGGTTGCAGGAGAAACTTTTACTCTGGTTTCTCAGTATGATTCCTAGTGCCGGTTTGAAGTTCCAGCAGTTTTCACTGTAAAACCGAGTTGGAGCTAGTACCCTCCCCAAAATTTGTATGGAATGGAGTTTGTAACTGAAAAGAAACTGTGTGTTCCCAACAAGCAAATGAAGGACGGCTTTCACACACACTAATCTCTCAGAACTGAGCATGTGGAGAGACGTTCTTTCATCTAGCACCAAGGGAACGGTTTGCAGGAGAAACTTTTACTCTGGTCTCTCAGTCTGTTTCCTAGTGCCGGTTTGATGTTCCTGAAGTTATCAGTGTAAACCCGAGTTGGAGCTAGTACCTCCCAATATATGTATGGAGTTGAGTTTGCAACTTAAAAGAAACTTTGTGTTCCCAACTAGCTAGGTGAAGGACGGCTTTCACACACACTTATCTCTCAGATCTTACCATGTGGAGAGACGTTCGTTCATCTAGAACCAGGGGAACGGGTTGCAATAGGAACTTTTACACTGGTTTCTCAGTGTGTTTCCTAGTGCAGGTCTGAAGTTCCTGCAGATTTCACTGTAAAACCGAGTTGGAGCTTGTACCTCCCCATATATATGTATGGAGTGCAGTTGGCAATTGAAAAGATACTTTCTGTTCCCAACAATCTTCGTAAAGGACGGGTTTCACACATAATTATCTCTGAGAACTGAGCATGTGGAGAGACGTTCGTTCATCTAGCACCAAGGAACTAGTTGCAGGAGAAACATTTCCTCTGGTTTCTCAGTCTGTCTCCTAGTGCCGGTTTGAAGTTCCTGCAGTTTTCACTGTAAAACAGAGTTGGAGCTAGTACCTCCCAATATATATGTATGGAGTGGAGTTTGCAAGTGAAAAGGAACTTTGTGTTCCCAACAAGCAAGGTGAAGTACGGCATTCACACACATTTATCTCTCAGAACTGAGCATGTGGAGAGACGTTCGTTCATCTAGAACCAATGGAACGGTTTACAGTAGAAACTTTTACTCTGGTTTCTCAGTATGATTCCTAGTACCGGTTTGAAGTTCCTGAAGTTTTCACTGTAAAACCGAGTTGGAGGTAGTACCTCCCCATACATATGTATGGAGTGGAGTTTCCAACTGAAAATTATCATTGTGTTCCCAACAAGCAAGGTGAAGGACGGCTTTCACACACACATATCTCTCAGAACTGAGCATGTGGAGAGACTTTCGTTCAAATAGCACAAAGGGAATGGGTTGCAGGAGAAACTTTTACTCTGGTTTCTCAGTCTGTTCCCTAGTGCCGGTTTGAAGTTCCTGCAGTTTTCACTGTAAAAAATTGTTGGAGATAGTACCTCCCCATATATATAAATGGAGTAGGGTTTGCAATTGAAAAAGAACTTTGTGTTCCCAACAAGCTTGGTGAAGGACGACTTTCACACACATTTATCTGTCAGAACTGAGCATGTGCAGAGAATTTCGTTCATCTAGAACCAAGGGAACGGGTTGCAAGAGAAACTTTTACTTTGGTTTCTCAGTCTGTTTCGTAGTGCCGGTTTGAAATTCCTGCAATTTACACTTTAAAACAAAGTTGGAGCTAGTACCTCCCCATATATATGTATGGAATGGTGTTTGCAAGTGAAAAGGAACATTGTTTTCCCAACAAACTTGGTGAAGGGCGGCTTTCACACACACTTATCTCTCAGAACTGAGCATTTGGAGAGACGTTCGTTCATCTAGCACCAAGGGAACGGGTTGCAGGAAAAACTTTTACTCTGGTTTCTCAGTCTGTTTCCTAGTGCCGGCTTGAAGTTCCTGCAGTTTTCATTGTAAAATCGAGTTTTAGCAAGTACCTTCCAATATATATGTATGGAGAGGAGTTTGCAACTGAAAAGTAATTTTGTGTTCCCAACAAGCTTTGTGAAGGACGGCTTTCACACACACATATCTCTCAGAACTGAGCATGTGGAGAGACCTTCGTTCATCTAGCTCCAAGGGAACGGGTTGCAGTTGAAATTTTTACTCTGGTTTCTCAGTCTGTTTCCTAGTGCCGGTTTGAAGTTCCTGCAATTTACACTGTAAAACAGATTTGGAGCTAGTACCTCCCCATATATATGTATGGAATGGTGTTTGCTAGTGAAAAGAAACTTTGTGTTCCCAACAAACTTGGTGAAGGATGGCTTTAACACACAATTATCTCTCAGAACTGAGCATGTGGAGATACGTTCATTCATCTAGCACCAAGGGAACCGGTTGCAGGAGAAACTTTTACTCTGGTATCTCAGTCTGTTTCCTAGTGCCGGCTTGAAGTTCCTGCAGTTTTCACTGTAAAACCGAGTTGGAGCTAGTACTTCCCCATATATATATATGGAGTATAGTTTGCAAGTGAAAAAAATTTTTGTGTTCCCAACAAGCTTGGGAAGGACGGCTTTCACACACACTTATTTATCAGATCTGAGCATGTGGAGAGACGTTCGTTCATCAAGCACCAAGGGAACGGGTTGCAGTTGAAATTTTTACTCTGGATTCTCAGTCTATTTCCTAGTGCTGGTTTGAAGTTCCTGCAATTTACACTGTAAAACAGAGTTGGAGCTAGTACCACCCAATATACATGTATGGAATGGTGTTTGCAAGTGAAAAAAACTTTGTGTTCCCGACAAACTTGGTGAAGGACGGCTTTCACACACACTTATCTCTCAGAACTGAGCATTTGGAGAGACGTTCGTTCATCTAGCAACAAGGGAACAGGTTGCAGGAGAAACTTTTACTCTGGTTTCTCAGTCTGTTTCCTAGTGCCGGATTGAATTTCCTGCTGTTTTCCCTGTAAAACCGAGTTGGAGCTAGAACCTTCCCATACACATGTATGGAGTGTAGATTCCAACTGAAAATAATCATTGTGTTCCCAACAAGCAATATGAAGGACGGCTTTCACATACACTTATATCTCAGAAATGAGCATGTGGAGAGTCTTTCGTTCAAATAGCAGAAAGGGAACGGGTTGCAGGAGAAACTTTTTCTCTGGTTTCTCAGTCTGTTTCCTAGTGCCGTTATGAAGTTCCTGCAGTTTTCACTGTAAAACAGATTTGGAACTAGTACCTCCCCATATAAATGTATGAAGTGGAGTTTGCAACTGAAAAGAAACTTTGTGTTCCCAACAAGCTATGTGAAGGACGGCTTTCACACACATTTATCTCTCAGAACTGAGAATGTGGAAAGACGTTCGTTCACCTAGCACCAAGGGAATGGGTTGCAGGAGAAACTTTTACTCTGGATTCTCAGTAAGATTCCTAGTGCCTCTTTGAAGTTCCTGCAGTTTTCACTGTAAAACCGAGTTGGAGCTAGTACCTCCAGAAAATTTGTATGGAATGGAGTTTGTAACTGAAAAGAAACTGTGTGTTCCCAACAAGCAAAATGAAGGACGGCTTTAACACACACCTATCTCTCAGAACTGAGCATGTGGAGAGACTTTCGTTCAAATAGCACAAAGGGAACGGGTTGCAAGAGAAACTTTTACTCTGGTTTCTCAGTCTGTTCCCTAGTGCCGGTTTGAAGTTCCTGCAGTTTTCACTGTAAAAAATTGTTGGAGATAGTACCTCCCCATATATATGTATGGAGTAGAGTTTGCAATTGAAAAAGAACTTTGTGTTCCCAACAAGCTTGGTGAAGGACGACTTTCACACACATTTATCTGTCAGAACTGAGCATGTGCAGAGACTTTCGTTCATCTAGAACCAAGGGAACGGGTTGCAAGAGAAACTTTTACTTTGGTTTCTCAGTCTGTTTCGTAGTGCCGGTTTGAAATTCCTGCAATTTACACTTTAAAACAAAGTTGGAGCTAGTACCTCCCCATATATATGTATGGAATGGTGTTTGCAAGTGAAAGGAACATTGTTTTCCCAACAAACTTGGTGAAGGGCGGCTTTCACACACACTTATCTCTCACAACTGAGCATGTGGAGAGACATTCGTTCATCTAGCACCAAGGGAACGGGTGGCAGGAGAAACTTTTACTCTGGTTTCTCAATCTGTTTCCTAGTGCCGGTTTGACGTTCCTGCAGTTTTCACTGTAAAACCGAATTTTAGCTAGTACCTCCCAATATATATGTATGGAGTGGAATTTGCAAGTGAAAAGAAACTTTGTGTTCCCAACAAGAAATGTGAAGGACGGCTTTCACACACAATTATCTCTCAGAACTGATCATGTGGAGAGACGTTCGTTCATCAAGCACAAATGGAACGGGTTGCAGGAGAAACTTTTACTCTGGTTTCTCATTCTGTTTCCTAGTGCCGTTACGAAGTTCCTGCAGTTTTCACTGTAAAACAGATTTGGACCTAGTACATCCTCATATAAATGTATGGAGTGGAGTTTGCAAGTGAAAAGAAACTTTGTGTTCCCAACAAGCAAGGAGAAGGACGGCTTTCACACACATTTATCTCTCAGAACTGAGAATGTGGAAAGAAGTTCATTCACCTAGCAGCAAGGGAACGGGTTGCAGGAGAAACTTTTACTCTGGTTTCTCAGTATGATTCCTAGTGCCGGTTTGAAGTTCCAGCAGTTTTCACTGTAAAACCGAGTTGGAGCTAGTACCTCCCCAAAAATTTGTATGGAATGGTGTTTGTAACTGAAAAGAAACTGTGTGTTCCCAACAAGCAAAATGAAGGACGGCTTTCACACACACTTATCTCTCAGAACTGAGCATGTGGAGAGACGTTCTTTCATCTAGCACCAAGGGAACGGTTTGCAGGAGAAACTTTTACTCTGGTCTCTCAGTCTGTTTCCTAGTGCCGGTTTGATGTTCCTGAAGTTATCAGTGTAAACCCGAGTTGGAGCTAGTACCTCCCAATATATGTATGGAGTTGAGTTTGCAACTTAAAAGAAACTTTGTGTTCCCAACTAGCTAGGTGAAGGACGGCTTTCACACACACTTATCTCTCAGATCTTAGCATGTGGAGAGACGTTCGTTCATCTAGAACCAGGGGAACAGGTTGCAATAGGAACTTTTACACTGGTTTCTCAGTGTGTTTCCTAGTGCAGGTCTGAAGTTCCTGCAGATTTCACTGTAAAACCGAGTTGGAGCTTGTACCTCCCCATATATATGTATGGAGTGCAGTTGGCAATTGAAAAGATACTTTCTGTTCCCAACAAACTACGTAAAGGACGGGTTTCACACATAATTATCTCTGAGAACTGAGCATGTGGAGAGACGTTCGTTCATCTAGCACCAAGGAACTAGTTGCAGGAGAAACATTTCCTCTGGTTTCTCAGTCTGTCTCCTAGTGCCGGTTTGAAGTTCCTGCAGTTTTCACTGTAAAACAGAGTTGGAGCTAGTACCTCCCAATATATATGTATGGAGTGGAGTTTGCAAGTGAAAAGAAACTTTGTGTTCCCAACAAGCAAGGTGAAGTACGGCATTCACACACATTTATCTCTCAGAACTGAGCATGTGGAGAGACGTTCGTTCATCTAGAACCAATGGAACGGTTTGCAGTAGAAACTTTTACTCTGGTTTCTCAGTATGATTCCTAGTACCGGTTTGAAGTTCCTGACGTTTTCACTGTAAAACCGAGTTGGAGCTAGTACCTCCCCATACTTATGTATGGAGTGGAGTTTCCAACTGAAAATTATCATTGTGTTCCCAACAAGCAAGGTGAAGGACGGCTTTCACACACACATATCTCTCAGAACTGAGCATGTGGAGAGACTTTCGTTCAAATAGCACAAAGGGAACGGGTTGCAGGAGAAAATTTTACTCTGGTTTCTCAGTCTGTTCCCTAGTGCCGGTTTGAAGTTCCTGCAGTTTTCACTGTAAAAAATTGTTGGAGATAGTACCTCCCCATATATATAAATGGAGTAGGGTTTGCAATTGAAAAAGAACTTTGTGTTCCCAACAAGCTTGGTGAAGGACGACTTTCACACACATTTATCTGTCAGAACTGAGCATGTGCAGAGAATTTCGTTCATCTAGAACCAAGGGAACGGGTTGCAAGAGAAACTTTTACTTTGGTTTCTCAGTCTGTTTCGTAGTGCCGGTTTGAAATTCCTGCAATTTACACTTTAAAACAAAGTTGGAGCTAGTACCTCCCCATATATATGTATGGAATGGTGTTTGCAAGTGAAAAGGAACATTGTTTTCCCAACAAACTTGGTGAAGGGCGGCTTTCACACACACTTATCTCTCACAACTGAGCATGTGGAGAGACATTCGTTCATCTAGCACCAAGGGAACGGGTGGCAGGAGAAACTTTTACTCTGGTTTCTCAATCTGTTTCCTAGTGCCGGTTTGACGTTCCTGCAGTTTTCACTGTAAAACCGAATTTTAGCTAGTACCTCCCAATATATATGTATGGAGTGGAATTTGCAAGTGAAAAGAAACTTTGTGTTCCCAACAAGAAATGTGAAGGACGGCTTTCACACACAATTATCTCTCAGAACTGATCATGTGGAGAGACGTTCGTTCATCAAGCACAAATGGAACGGGTTGCAGGAGAAACTTTTACTCTGGTTTCTCATTCTGTTTCCTAGTGCCGTTACGAAGTTCCTGCAGTTTTCACTGTAAAACAGATTTGGACCTAGTACATCCTCATATAAATGTATGGAGTGGAGTTTGCAAGTGAAAAGAAACTTTGTGTTCCCAACAAGCAAGGAGAAGGACGGCTTTCACACACATTTATCTCTCAGAACTGAGAATGTGGAAAGAAGTTCATTCACCTAGCAGCAAGGGAACGGGTTGCAGGAGAAACTTTTACTCTGGTTTCTCAGTATGATTCCTAGTGCCGGTTTGAAGTTCCAGCAGTTTTCACTGTAAAACCGAGTTGGAGCTAGTACCTCCCCAAAAATTTGTATGGAATGGTGTTTGTAACTGAAAAGAAACTGTGTGTTCCCAACAAGCAAAATGAAGGACGGCTTTCACACACACTTATCTCTCAGAACTGAGCATGTGGAGAGACGTTCTTTCATCTAGCACCAAGGGAACGGTTTGCAGGAGAAACTTTTACTCTGGTCTCTCAGTCTGTTTCCTAGTGCCGGTTTGATGTTCCTGAAGTTATCAGTGTAAACCCGAGTTGGAGCTAGTACCTCCCAATATATGTATGGAGTTGAGTTTGCAACTTAAAAGAAACTTTGTGTTCCCAACTAGCTAGGTGAAGGACGGCTTTCACACACACTTATCTCTCAGATCTTAGCATGTGGAGAGACGTTCGTTCATCTAGAACCAGGGGAACAGGTTGCAATAGGAACTTTTACACTGGTTTCTCAGTGTGTTTCCTAGTGCAGGTCTGAAGTTCCTGCAGATTTCACTGTAAAACCGAGTTGGAGCTTGTACCTCCCCATATATATGTATGGAGTGCAGTTGGCAATTGAAAAGATACTTTCTGTTCCCAACAAACTACGTAAAGGACGGGTTTCACACATAATTATCTCTGAGAACTGAGCATGTGGAGAGACGTTCGTTCATCTAGCACCAAGGAACTAGTTGCAGGAGAAACATTTCCTCTGGTTTCTCAGTCTGTCTCCTAGTGCCGGTTTGAAGTTCCTGCAGTTTTCACTGTAAAACAGAGTTGGAGCTAGTACCTCCCAATATATATGTATGGAGTGGAGTTTGCAAGTGAAAAGAAACTTTGTGTTCCCAACAAGCAAGGTGAAGTACGGCATTCACACACATTTATCTCTCAGAACTGAGCATGTGGAGAGACGTTCGTTCATCTAGAACCAATGGAACGGTTTGCAGTAGAAACTTTTACTCTGGTTTCTCAGTATGATTCCTAGTACCGGTTTGAAGTTCCTGACGTTTTCACTGTAAAACCGAGTTGGAGCTAGTACCTCCCCATACTTATGTATGGAGTGGAGTTTCCAACTGAAAATTATCATTGTGTTCCCAACAAGCAAGGTGAAGGACGGCTTTCACACACACATATCTCTCAGAACTGAGCATGTGGAGAGACTTTCGTTCAAATAGCACAAAGGGAACGGGTTGCAGGAGAAAATTTTACTCTGGTTTCTCAGTCTGTTCCCTAGTGCCGGTTTGAAGTTCCTGCAGTTTTCACTGTAAAAAATTGTTGGAGATAGTACCTCCCCATATATATGTATGGAGTGGAGTTGGCAACTGACAAAGAACTTTGTGTTCCCAACAAGCTTGGTGAAGGACGACTTTCACACACATTTATCTGTCAGAACTGAGCATGTGCAGAGACTTTCGTTCATCTAGAACCAAGGGAACGGGTTGCAAGAGAAACTTTTACTTTGGTTTCTCAGTCTGTTTCGTAGTGCCGGTTTGAAATTCCTGCAATTTACACTTTAAAACAAAGTTGGAGCTAGTACCTCCCCATATATATGTATGGAATGGTGTTTGCAAGTGAAAAGGAACATTGTTTTCCCAACAAACTTGGTGAAGAGCGGCTTTCACACACACTTATCTCTCACAACTGAGCATGTGGAGAGACATTCGTCCATCTAGCACCAAGGGAACGGGTGGCAGGAGAAACTTTTACTCTGGTTTCTCAATCTGTTTCCTAGTGCCGGTTTGACGTTCCTGCAGTTTTCACTGTAAAACCGAATTTTAGCTAGTACCTCCCAATATATATGTATGGAGTGGAATTTGCAAGTGAAAAGAAACTTTGTGTTCCCAACAAGAAATGTGAAGGACGGCTTTCACACACAATTATCTCTCAGAACTGATCATGTGGAGAGACGTTCGTTCATCAAGCACAAATGGAACGGGTTGCAGGAGAAACTTTTACTCTGGTTCTCATTCTGTTTCCTAGTGCCGTTACGAAGTTCCTGCAGTTTTCACTGTAAAACAGATTTGGACCTAGTACATCCTCATATAAATGTATGGAGTGGAGTTTGCAAGTGAAAAGAAACTTTGTGTTCCCAACAAGCAAGGAGAAGGACGGCTTTCACACACATTTATCTCTCAGAACTGAGAATGTGGAAAGAAGTTCATTCACCTAGCAGCAAGGGAACGGGTTGCAGGAGAAACTTTTACTCTGGTTTCTCAGTATGATTCCTAGTGCCGGTTTGAAGTTCCAGCAGTTTTCACTGTAAAACCGAGTTGGAGCTAGTACCTCCCCAAAAATTTGTATGGAATGGAGTTTGTAACTGAAAAGAAACTGTGTGTTCCCTACAAGCAAAATGAAGGACGGCTTTCATAAACACTTATCTCTCAGAACTGAGCATGTGGAGAGACGTTCTTTCATCTAGAACCAAGGGAACGGTTTGCAGGAGAAACTTTTACTCTGGTTTCTCAGTCTGTTTCCTAGTGCCGGTTTGATGTTCCTGAATTTATCACTGTAAACCCGAGTTGGAGCTAGTACCTCCCAATATATGTATGGAGTTGAGTTTGCAACTTAAAAGAAACTTTGTGTTCCCAACTAGCTAGGTGAAGGACGGCTTTCACACACACTTATCTCTCAGATCTTAGCATGTGGAGAGACTTTCGTTCATCTAGAACCAGGGGAACGGGTTGCAATAGGAACTTTTACACTGGTTTCTCAGTGTGTTCCTAGTGCAGGTCTGAAGTTCCTGCAGATTTCACTGTAAAACCGAGTTGGAGCTTGTACCTCATCATATATATGTATGGAGTGCAGTTGGCAATTGAAAAGATACTTTCTGTTCCCAACAAACTACGTAAAGGACGGGTTTCACACATAATTATCTCTGAGAACTGAGCATGTGGAGAGACGTTCGTTCATCTAGCACCAAGGAACTAGTTGCAGGAGAAACATTTCCTCTGGTTTCTCAGTCTGTCTCCTAGTGCCGGTTTGAAGTTCCTGCAGTTTTCACTGTAAAACATTGTTGGAGCTAGTACCTCCCAATATATATGTATGGAGTGGAGTTTGCAAGTGAAAAGAAACTTTGTGTTCCCAACAAGCAAGGTGAAGTACGGCATTCACACACATTTTTCTCTCAGAACTGAGCATGTGGAGAGACGTTCGTTCATCTAGAACCAATGGAACGGTTTGCAGTAGAAACTTTTACTCTGGTTTCTCAGTATGATTCCTAGTACCGGTTTGAAGTTCCTGACGTTTTCATTGTAAAACCGAGTTGGAGCTTGTACCTCCCCATACATATGTATGGAGTGGAGTTTCCAACTGAAAATTATCATTGTGTTCCCAACAAGCAAGGTGAAGGACGGCTTTCACACACACATATCTCTCAGAACTGAGCATGTGGAGAGACTTACGTTCAAATAGCACAAAGGGAACGGGTTGCAGGAGAAACTTTTACTCTGGTTTCTCAGTCTATTCCCTAGTGCCGGTTTGAAGTTCCTGCAGTTTTCACTGTAAAAAATTGTTGGAGATAGTACCTCCCCATATATATGTATGGAGTAGAGTTTGCAATTGAAAAAGAACTTTGTGTTCCCAACAAGCTTGGTGAAGGACGACTTTCACACACATTTATCTGTCAGAACTGAGCATGTGCAGAGACTTTCGTTCATCTAGAACCAAGGGAACGGGTTGCAAGAGAAACTTTTACTTTGGTTTCTCAGTCTGTTTCGTAGTGCAGGTTTGAATTTCCTGCAATTTACACTTTAAAACAAAGTTGGAGCTAGTACCTCCCCATATATATGTATGGAATGGTGTTTGCAAGTGAAAAGGAACATTGTTTTCCCAACAAACTTGGTGAAGGGCGGCTTTCACACACACTTATCTCTCACAACTGAGCATGTGGAGAGACATTCGTCCATCTAGCACCAAGGGAACGGGTGGCAGGAGAAACTTTTACTCTGGTTTCTCAATCTGTTTCCTAGTGCCGGTTTGACGTTCCTGCAGTTTTCACTGTAAAACCGAATTTTAGCTAGTACCTCCCAATATATATGTATGGAGTGGAATTTGCAAGTGAAAAGAAACTTTGTGTTCCCAACAAGAAATGTGAAGGACGGCTTTCACACACAATTATCTCTCAGAACTGATCATGTGGAGAGACGTTCGTTCATCAAGCACAAATGGAACGGGTTGCAGGAGAAACTTTTACTCTGGTTTCTCATTCTGTTTCCTAGTGCCGTTACGAAGTTCCTGCAGTTTTCACTGTAAAACAGATTTGGACCTAGTACATCCTCATATAAATGTATGGAGTGGAGTTTGCAAGTGAAAAGAAACTTTGTGTTCCCAACAAGCAAGGAGAAGGACGGCTTTCACACACATTTATCTCTCAGAACTGAGAATGTGGAAAGAAGTTCATTCACCTAGCAGCAAGGGAACGGGTTGCAGGAGAAACTTTTACTCTGGTTTCTCAGTATGATTCCTAGTGCCGGTTTGAAGTTCCTGCAGTTTTCACTGTAAAACAGAGTTGAAGCTTGTACCTCCCCATATATATGTATGGAGTAGTGTTTGCAACTGAAAAGGAACTTTGTGTTCCCAACAATCTTGGTGAAGGACGACTTTCACACACAATTATCTCTCAGAACTGAGCATGTGGTGAGACGTTCGTTCATCTAGCACCAAGGGAACGGTTGGCAGGAGAAACTTTTTCTCTGGATTCTCAGTCTGTTTCCTACTGCCGGTTTGACGTTCCTGCAGTTTTCAAGGTAAAACCGAATTTTAGATAGTACCTCCCAATATATATGTATGGAGAGGAGTTTGCAAGTGAAAAGAAACTTTGTATTCCCAACAAGCAAGTTGAAGGACGGCTTTCACACACACTTAACTCTCAGAACTGAGCATGTGGAGAGACGTTCGTTCTTCTAGCACCAAGGAAACGGGTTGCGGGAGAAACTTTTATTCTAATTTCTCAGTCTGTTTCCTAGTGCCGGTTTGAAGTTCCTGCATTTTTCACTGTAAAACCGAGTTGGAGCTAGTATCTCCCCATATATATGTATGGAGTGGAGTTTGCAACTGAAAAGAAACTTTGTGTTCCCTACAAGCTTGGTGAAGGACGGCGTTCACACACACTTATCTCTCAGAACTGAGCCTGTGGAGAGACTTTCGTTCATCTAGCACAAAGAGAACGGGTTTCAGGAGAAACTTTTACTCTGGTTTCTCAGTCTGTTTCCTAGTGCTGGTTTGAAGTTCCTGCTGTTTTCACTGTAAAACAGAGTTGGATCTAGTACCTCCCCATATATATGTATGGAGTGGTGTTTGCAACTGAAAAGAAACTTGTGTTCCCAACAAGCTTGGTGAAGGACGGCTTTCACACACCCTTATCTCTCAGTAGAACATGACTTGATTTGTTTAAACGTTTGTTCTTATAAGATCAGTCATCGCCCTCTGAGATTATGTGTATCCAACAGGGCAGTGTTTACTGTGCTTTCCATCAGGGGAATCTAAATAACCTTACAAATATATGTTCTCTATTATCTAAAATGAAATTATGTAGGAATTTATTTTATTCCTGTGATTGTTTTTCTATTTAAGCAACCCCCAAGTTAGGTCAAGTCTCTAAAAATATTATTTAAAGGCCACATTTCATAAGCTAGCTCTCATTCCTATGATTGTGTTTCTTGTTTAACTTAAACATTAAAAATCATATTTGACTTATTTCAGATGCGGAAGAAGTTGGAGAATAATATATCTAGAGAATTAAAAGAAGGTATGTTGCCAACATTTCTGAATTAAATTTAGACATTGATTTCCGATCTACACTGTAAACAGTAAATGGCACCTGTTTTATTGTTTGAATAACATACTATGTTAAATTTTTTCCTTACACATTGCTAATGAAAACTGTCAAAGCTTAATTTCATTCATAATGATAAATACACTGATTCCTCATTTATTCCTCGTGATCCATTGCTTTAAAAAAATCTCAAGAAGTCTGTGTTCTATGTTTTTGGCTGTGCCCTTCCTCTCCTGCTGTCCCCATGGGCCTGTCACCTGTGCACAGACCTGTTCTCAGAAAGCATGGAGGTCATCAGCTTCTCAAGTTTCTGGTAGTGACTGAGGCAAAAAACCCAGACTCAAGCAATCACAGTTCATGTACCTGTCCCCTGGTGGATGACAATTAATTTCCTGTCATTCACTTTGTCACTGGTTAACATTTTGCCCTCAGGAAAAATTCCAAATTCCTTAGCTTGGAAGAAAAACACCCACATCGTTTGGCTCTTGCCAAAGTCTTCAGCCATATCTCTTTACTCCCCTGCTCTGCCCCTGTGCTCCAGCGGCTGGTCAGACTGCGCCCAGCTCCGTGGGCGCCCTTCCTGCCTCTCCCTCCCACACTTTCTCCTCCTCCAGGTATCTGCATACACATCACGGCCATCAAAAAGGGGACAATATTGACACAAAGCTGGACGTCCCTTCTGAGTGTTCCAACTCTGCCCTCTTTTATACCTGTCATGGCATTTATGTCTCTGTACTGAAACTGCCTGTTCATCTGTTTCTCCAGTTTACGGTACAAGATCTTTCAGGGTGGACTCTGTCATCTTCATCTTGTGGTTCCAGTGCTTGTCACAGTGCCTTAGCACATGGTTGCTGAGTAAGTGAATGAAGAGTGAGAAAACCAGGCGCTCTGATCCTTAGCCACAGGAGCAGTTAATTCAACATGCAGCCCTGGGCAAAGTCTAGAGTAGTAATCTTGGGTTTTGTGTTGTAATCGTATATAGGTATTTTTCATTCTTCTTAAAACTTAGAAAAGTCTCAGCTTTTCTTAAAAAATAAACTGACATTTAGTTACCTATGAAGTATTTTAAGAATCTAATTCTTTCACTTTCTTTCCAGCTGCTATTGAACTTGAATCTAAGTCCTACAGACTCTTGTAGGCTTAATGGACAAGTCAAGTCTAAGTCAAGATCTGGTTTCGAAAGCACGTGAAGAACATGTGGAGATGATGAAGAAAAAGTGTCTGATCTACAAGATGAAAAGTAAACATTTACCTGCTGGGTTGTTTGCCTCACATTTTAGTTACTTCCCGTCAAGATATTGACACTGTTTATTAAAGGAAAATATTTTTATATTATATGTGCATGATTAAAATTGATGTAGTATTCTAAACCACATTTCTCTGCATCTCATTAACTTTTAAGCAGAGGGAATAAAACCCAGCACTTTGGAGCTTTTGGCAGGACCAGGAGAGGGCAGGCCCAGGTGTGTGCAGACCCAGAAACGGGCAGGCCCAGCCGAGGGCAGGCTAAGGAGAGGGCAGATCGGGATAGTGAAGGCCAACATGAGGGCAGGCCCAGGAGAGGGCAGGACCATGTGAAGGCAAGTCCAGGAAAGGGCAGGCCCAGGATAAGGCAGGACTAGGTGAGGCAGGGGCTGAGGTGGGCAGTCAGCATGGGCCCTGCAGGGCCTTGTACTGGGTGGTTCCTGCCATTTCTTCCCCAAGTCCTGGGGTCGCAGGTCTGCCTGGGGCTGTTGGGCTTCAGGCCGTCCACCAGGCTGAAGGCTCGTGTAGTGCTGTTGAGTGTCTGTGAGTGTATGATTGTGGTGTGTCTTGAGGTGCGTGTGTGTGTATCTGAGCGTGTGGGGGGGTTTCTGGGTCTATCTGAGCCTGTTACGATCTCTTCCTCAGCCTAAGATCCTCAGAGAAGTTGTCTCACAAATGCACCCACAAGACAGGGCCAAGCTGTTTCCCACACGCAGCGTCTGCAGGCGATGCCCCGCCCTTCGTGTGACATCAGGGCACCACCCCGCTGACCCGGGATGTACCCCAGAGGTGGTGCCCCTTCTTGGGAGGGGATGCTCAGTTAAGCTCAGCTCCCTTCTGCTTCCAGAAGCAGCAGTGACTTGGCTCACATTCAACAGCAAGTCCAAATCGCCTCATTCTGGAGGTCATGTGGCCAGGCTTCCTGGGGCCAGCGTGTGACTCAGCTCGAGAAGACTGGGGTGCACCCCGCCCATCACAGCCCTCGGGGCCGGCCACATCGCTCCTCTGCCCACACTGCAGGCGCGCTGGCCCAGCAGGCGGATTCTGTCTCCCAGCTGCCTGGCCCGGCCTCCTCGGGGCGGCTGGTAGCTTTAGTGGAAGCGCAAGCTGGAGAGGGGGCGGTTACAGTCGGGGAGGGGTCACGAGCAGGGTCTTGTCAACGTCATCCTGGTCTTGCCCACCCATGTCACCCAGCTTGGCCCCTCTGGTCAGGCTGGGCGCCTTCCTGTTACCTCACAGCCCTTGGGCAGGAGCCAGCAGCCTGTCTGCACAGGACGCCATGCTTGCCCTGCTGGGTCTGTCCCGCCTCTTGTGGCTTCTGTGCTATCCATTCGCCGCTGTGTGGCATTGGCCAAGTTCCCCAACCTCTCTGTGCCTATTTCTTCATCTGTAAAATGGGTATGATTGGAGGATCAAGCAAGATGCCCAGGACTTGTCAAATGCCCAGCACAGGGCCCAACATGGGCTCTTCCTCCCCAGAGACAGGCTGGTTTGTGCACCTCTTCAGAGGGATCCCGGGGGGATGAGGAGGGGTGACTGGCTGTGGCAGGTGTCCATCTCACAGAGGAAGCTTTTGGGGAGAGCTCTCTCCACATCCTGAATTTTCTTCCTTCTGTGCATTAGCAAGTTGGCACAGAATAGCCAGTGCTTTGTAGACCCTCGTGATAAAGGTTCTGAACTTAAATTGTGGGCTTTGGGGCAGCAATCGAGCAGTCCCTGGGATTCAAGGATAAGGCCCACCTGGTGAGTGGTCAGCCCGACGTGGACAGTTGAGGATTCAGCAGTCTGGAAACAACGGAGAAACAGATGACAGGGAGGAAAGGGGTGTGGACACAGTGGGTGGACACTCAGTGCCCCGGCTCAGGTTGTCACCACGACCGCCTGGCTCACCCCTGTGGCTGCGCAGCCTGGAGTCTGATCTTGCCAAGTAAAGTTTGTGTTGCTCAAAGATCTTTCCCAGGCAGTTCCAGAAACAGGGTCCCAAGCTGTGGGGACCCAGCCCTGCAGGGCCCACCATTCAGGCTCACAGCTGCAGGCTCTGACCAGTGAGCTGGCAGCCTGGGGAAGACGTTCACACTTGGTAACTGCTCTCAGAGGCTGTACTTTACCATCTGAATGTCTTAAAAAGAAAGCCACCCATCCCAATATTTACCATAGGGTGAAGTCCATGACCAGGCAGGGCAGCGGGGACAAGCAGGGCCTGGGCCATGAGACACAAGGGACCGAGCTGGGAGGCATCGGCAAGAGTAGGTGATATTTAGACACTTCAATCCCATGAAGCTCCCTG